>NC_080542.1:65828460-66154710 GCF_028640845.1 Ahaetulla prasina
TGTTTTAGGATGGCAGATGTACATTGCGTTAATTCTTAAGTGAAAGTATGTTTGCTTTGGAACATATGAAATGCAATGATATCCATCAAATTCCATCTTGGTCTGTAATTCAGTGAAGATATGAAAAACAAGAAGAGCAATTTATATTCTGGTATTAAGGAAATAAGTTTTAGGCTTCAATATTTCAATATTTTTTCTTGTGTGTACTACCCTAATTTCTCTTTCTGGTTTCAGTTCTTTGACCCCAGTACTCTAGAAATTTCCTATACTTTTTGGTATAAAGAGCGGGTTTTGCCATTTCACAATATTCAGTGCATGGACAAAATGTCTCACAAAATTGATTACTGCTATTTTATTTTATTTTTTATTTTTTTTCCCTTCTCTTGCTACATAAATGCTGTGACTTATAAGGAAGATATGCAGATTCTGAATAAGGTCTACGCTGAAAAAACACAGCATTTCTAAAAAGTACTGCAGTACAAGTTATAATTAATATCATTAATATTTGCAAGGAAGGGCAGTACATATTTATTGTTAAACTTACAGTTTAATGCTCAGTACCAGTTGTCTCAGTGACTTGCATTAAAATAAATGAATTGAAATCAGAAATATTGGAAATTATGGAAGCCATAATTAAAAGTCTATTCAAAATGGTGTGTTATGACCTTTTAAAGAGGTCAGTTCAGCATATAATGCATGAAGCATCTTCCAAGTTTTCACAAATATTCAGCAGTTGTAGGTGAACATCCTCTTCAGTGATTTCTCCGTGGGAATTATCATATAGAGAGAAACATGGTCTCGAGGTGTGTAGTGCTTCAGAGTCATAATCAACACTTTATATTTGGATTAAAATGGTAATAGTTGCAATTTTTTTCAATAATATTATAATAAGGTAACTTGGAATTCTTGCCAAGACTAATCTTGTTACTGAGTTCTCTAATAATTAACATTTCTGAACTGTAAAGCATGTTAAAAAATACTAGTACCACAGATTATTTTCTTCCAGGAAGGAATGTTGTTGGTCTATAGCTGTATCTGAAAAGTGATTATGTTAGTTATTGTTTAAATCCCTTCTGTTTTTTCTTTTATGAACATGTGTATTCAGAAGAGAAAAATGGACCATCTTTGTTGTATATTGGCTCCTTATAACTAGTACCTATATCTTTTTGTGATTCACTTTCAATTTATGCAATTCCATGAAGTTACTTGCAGATAGATTTTTCGGGAATCCACACTTTACCTGAAGATTGTTACCTTATCCATCCCCCACCAGCAGTTTCATATTGATATTAAAAAGCATTGTTCATAAAATTGAGCCACGATACACATTATACAATGTTGAGTTTTAGAATAGAGTTGTATAGAATAGAATAGAATAGAATAGAATAGAATAGAATAGAATAGAATAGAATAGAATAGAATAGAATTCTTTACTGGCCAAGTGTGATTGGACACACAAGGAATTTGTCTTGGTGCATACGCTCTCGATGTACATAAAAGAAAAGATACATTCGTCAAGAATCATAAACTACAATACTTAATAATAGTCATAGGGAAACAGTCAATATAAATCTTAAGGATACCAGCAACAAGGTTACAGTCATGCAGTCATAAGTGGGAGGAAATGGGTGATAGGAACGATGATAAGATTAATAGTAATGCAGACTTAGTAACTAGTTTGACAATATTGAGAGAATTATATTTATTTATTTATTTATTTATTTGTCACAACAATATATATAAGCATAAGCATGAAAAACTATACTATATAAGGCATATATATAATCATAAGTATGTAATATGAAATTGGATACTATCAAAGGGAACATTAGGATAGGAACGGTAGGCATGTGGGTGCTCTTATGCACACCCCTTACAGACCTCTTAGGAACGGGGTGAGGATTTTGGGAAGAGACCATACAGTCTGGTAGTGCATTCCAGGCATTAACAACTCTGTTGCTAAAGTCATATTTTCTGCAATCGAGATTGGAGCGGTTCACATTAAGCTTAAATCTATTGTGTGCTCGTGTATTGTTGTGATTAAAGCTGAAGTAGTCTTAAACAGGAAGGACATTGTACAGATGATTCTATGAGTTAAACTCAGGTCATGTTGAAGGTGGCGGAGTTCTAAATTTTCTAAACTCAGGATTTCAAGTCTGGTGGTATAAGGTATTTTGTTGTAATCAGAGGAGTGGAGAACTCTTCTTGTAAAATATTTCTGGACACACTCAATTGTATTGATGTCAGAAATGTGGTATGGATTCCAGACAGGCGAGCTATATTCAAGAATTGGTCTAGCAAATGTTTTATATGCTATAGTAGTGTACTGTTTTTGGAGAAGAAGTTATGCAAGTTTAGGTTTACAACTCTTAAAGCCTTTTTTGTGATGTAGTTGCAGTGGGCTTTGGCACTTAGATCATTTGATATGAAAATTCCAAGGTCTTTAACAGGGTGGGGGTCAACTGCAAGGTAATGTCCATCGAGCTTGTATTTAGTGTTTAGCTTCTTTTTTCCAAAAGGTAAGACTGAGCATTTGCTGGTTGAGATTTGGAGTTGCCAAGTTTTTGACCATTCCGACACAAAGTCAAGGTCTTTTTGAAGGGTAGCTGTATTGTTGGTAGTGTTGAATAGTTTAACATCATCAGCGAAGAGAACACAATTACTTGTAATATGGTCACAGAGGTCGTTAATGTATAATATGAAGAGTGTTGATCCAAGAACACTGCCTTGGGGAACGCCGCTATTGACAGGAATAGGATTTGATAGGGCATTGCCTATTTTGACCACTTGTTGTCTGTTTGACAGGAACGCTGTTATCCAGTTGTGGAGGGGTCCGGAGATGCCATAGGATTTTAGTTTTAGGAGAAGTTTGTCATGAACCACAAAGTCAAAAGCTTTACAGAAGTCTATGTAAATTGCATCTATTGCTTTGCCCTGATCAAGATTTGTGGTCCATATGTTTTTGCAGTTAAGAAGTTGTAAATTACAGGATAAATTTTTTCTGAAACCAAATTGTTTACTTGAGAGTAGGTTGTTTCTTTCTAGGTGGAGGGTAATGGATTGGTTGATGATTGATTCCATTACTTTGCAGGTGACGCAGCATAAAGATATTGGTCTGTAATTTTCAACTAGGTTGGGGTCTCCTTTTTTGAAGACAGGAATGACCGTGGCTAGTGTCCAAAGTTTGGGAAGGTAGTTGGTCGTGAAAGCTTTTTCAAAGATTATGCTTAGGGGTTTTGCTATATCAGTGGAAAGCTTTTTTAAGAAGTATGCACATAGTCCATCAGATCCAATGGATAGAGATGGTTTCAGTTTGCATATATTTTTGTAGTGGTTTCTGAAGTTGGCTACATAGCCAGTTTTGTTTCTTCGCCAGAGGGATTTTTTTTTTTTTTGGATTGGGGCTTTTTTATTGATATGGGTAAATTGTATTTTCTGATTATGGTTTTGGTTTGTGGTATGTATAGTTTAATGACTCTATTGATTTCAAGTAGGAAAATACTGTAGTGGTCTTCAGCAGTGATACAGGATGAGAATAGATTTATTTATTTAGCAGAGTGATGGCATTTGGGAAAAAACTGTTCTTTTGTGTCTAGTTGTTCTGGTGTGCAGTGCTCTATAGCGTTGTTTTCAAGGTAGGAGTTGAAACAGTTTATGTCCAGGATGTGAGGGGTCTGTAAATATTTTCACAGCCCTCTTTGACTCATGCAGTATACAGGTCCTCAATGGAAGGCAGGTTGGTAGTAATTTTTTTTCTGCAGTTCTAATTATCCTCTGAAGTTTGTGTCTGTCTTGTTGGGTTGCTGAACCAAACTAGACAGTTATAGAGGTGCAGATGACAGATTCAATAATTCCTCTGTAAAACTGGATCAGCAGCTCCTTGGGCAATTTGAGCTTTCTGAGTTGGTGCAGAAAGAACATTCTTTGTTGTCCTTTTTTGATGACATTTTTGATGTTAGCTGTCCATTTTAGATCTTGTGATATGGTAGAACCGAGAAATGTGAAGGTCTCTACTGTTGATACTGTGTTGTCTAGTACTGTGAGAGGTGAAAGTATGGAAGGGTTTCTTCTAAAGTCTACCACCATTTCTATGGTTTTGAGTGTGTTCAGTTCCAGATTGTTTCAGTCGCACCACCAGGCTAGTCGTTCAACCTCTCGTCTTTATGCGGATTCATCATTGTCTTGAATGAAACTGATCATTGTTGTGTCATCTGCGAACTTCAGTAATTTAACAGATGGATCGTTTGAGATGCAGTAATTGGTATATATAGAGAAGAGAAGTGTAGAGAGCACACAGCCTTGTGGGGCCCCTATGCTAATTGTACAGGTATCTGGTGTGATTTTCCTTACTTTCATCTGCTGCTTCCTGTCTGTTAAGAAGCTTATGATCCATTTATAAATGTGTACAGGTACCGCTAGCTGGTTTAACTTAGTTAGAAGAGTGTCTGGAATGATGGTGTTGAATGCTGAACACTGGGAAAGAGGTTTGCCATAGCCGGTGATATTTTTAAGAGTTTTCCACATTTGCTGGGTCATTTATTGAGAACTGATTCTTTAGCTTTTCAGAGTAGCTTCTTTTTGCTGCTCTGATCTCCCTTGTTAATACTTTTCTGGCCTGATTGTACTGCATTTTATTACCTTTTCTGTAGGCTTCCTCTTTGGAATGACGTAGCTGCTTAAGTTTAGCTATGAACCAAGGTTTGTTGTTACTGTATATTCACAAGTTCCTTGTTGGTACAAATAGGTCTTCACAGAAGCTGATGTATGATGTTACAATAACTTTAACTTTGCCTCTTCACAGGTCTTCATTGATTTAATTGTTGATTTTGTGGTTTTAAGTCTTTACCTGTAAGCAGGTACAAGGTGAATCATGCAATGATCAGAGTGTCCCGCAGCTGCTCATAGTAAGGATCAATAAGCATCTTTTAGTGTTGTGTAGCAATGGTATAAAGTATTCTTGCCTCTAGTGGGACAATTGACATGCTGAAAGTATTTTGGTAGCTCTTTCCTTAAGTTTGCTTTGTTTAGATCTCACATAATAATTGCTAGTGAATCAGCTTATTTGGCTTCAGTCTCCATAATCTGGCCTGCTAGAGTTCGTAATGCCTTGATTATACAGGCTTGTGGGAGGGCATAAGCAGCAATTAGTAGAAATGAGGAGAACTCTCATGGACAGTAAAATGGTTTACAGTTGATAAGTAAAGACTAAATTTTCATCACAGGATTTAGGATATTATATCCTGAGACCAGCTGTTGTTGATATATAAGCATAAGCCTCCTCCCTTCTTTTTACCTGATGATTCTGCAATTCTGTCTGCTCTATGAATCTGAAACCCTGGAATTTGCATACTATTGTCATCAATATCATCATGTAACCTGGTTTCAATAAAGCATAGGACAGTTTCGCTGTGAAAATCAGAGTTGCATCTGTTTAAAAGGAGTATTTCATCCATCTTGTTAGCAAGTGAATGTAAATTTGTCAGGAAGATCGAAGGCAGAGCAGTTCTATTTCCCCTATTCCTTAGCTTGTTTAAAATTCCCACCCTTTTACCTCGTCTCCATTTTCTCCATTTGGTTTTCTTGGTAATCCATAGCTCTGGGGAAATTTCTTCTTCCTGTGTTAGAATCGCCTCCACGTTTGTAAAGATGGGGGGGACGTGAGATTACAGAAAGCTGCTCCTTAAAGAAACGTTGCTTAATTCTTAGCAGATGGTCTCGTAATCCATAGTGAATCGCAGAGAATAATTAAAAATAAAGAAGCTATTAGCATTTCACCGAGGCAGACTTCGGCAGCGCCATCTTGGATCAATTAAGTTTTGAAGAATAGCTGTTTCCTTCTGTCTCCAAGTGATACTACCAGAAAGCTATCTGATTAAACTATCAAGAAGAATACCATGCTTGATATTATTAAAAGCTGCTAATAGGTCAAAAGGACTAGCATTCAGGCCTTCCAAATTATATAGCAAGCCATCCAGGATAGTTTCACTGAAAATTTCATTTGGAAATCAGTTGGGTCAAGATGATCTGCTTCCTGCTTACAGTGACTATACTTCTCTTCCCAGTTATAAATCTAGCATATCTCAGCATCTATGCAAATGGTTACAACATAATGCATTCATTAGAAAATTAAATTAGAAATGTGTAGTTATTAATCTAATATTTCAATGATTTTGCACTCACTCACTATTCTATTCTGGTTCTTTATTAATATTTGATATTTCTAAATGTAATGCTTTTATTAAAAATAATTGATTGAATATTATTATTTTTCTTTAGTTTTCTGCCTGATTATATCAGTGGGGACTTTGACTCTATTTTACCTGAAGTAAAGAAATATTATATAGAAAAGGTAAGTAAATTCTGAAAAAGAGATAACAGTACTCTTTCTCTAGTAGCATAAACTCTGTTTCTTTATTGACTGAAGCACAGAGAAATTTAAATGGAGAAGACTCAAGACAGATAGATAGAAAACTATTATGAAGAGATAGAAAGGGATAAAGTTGCATTTAAAGTATTTACCTTATTTAAAGCAAAGGAAATGTAAAATGATTCATTTCTTGATTAGTAATAATTATTCAGAACTCACAGCAGAAACAGTTTTTGGACATCATGGGTTTTAATTTGGTCCAAAAGTGGCAGGATCTTAATATACCACTTAAATGCTACTCTCTTTGGCATTTAACATTGACCAGGAGCTCAGTAGCTAGTTAATACATTTATTAGGCACAATGGTGAAGACAGAGTTCAAAGTAGTATTTGGAATAGATTGCATTGAAACAACATTTTTCCTTTTATTCTTCTTACTTCACAAAATTAGAATGAGAGAAAGAGAAGGGAAATTAGAAAGTATGGAGGATGCTCAACCAAAATTCCCTGGAAATACAAAGCTGTTTCAGAAACCACCTGTCATTACCTTTGGTCAGTGGCTACTAAATCGTTGGACATCAGTTATGTATATCTGTTTAGTAGCTTTATATTGTAAATTTCAGAAATCCATCTATTCTTTAATATACCCATACATATTTCCTTAATAATATCTGTGGAAACCTCTCTTCCCTTCAGGTACTGTTGATCATAGATTTAGGTTAAAATTGAGATACACAATTTATCTTATCCATCATCTCAGGTGCTGTTCTGAGAATAAGAAATAAAAATACTTCTTTAAATCTTGTAATAAAAATAGTATTGAATTTTCTTTCATGAGAATGGAAAAGGGAACAGATTATTTAAAATCATTAACTTTTAATTAGGAAAAAAACATTACTGTTAGAAAACAGTTAATTCATTTCACATCAAATAAGCAGAAAATGATTTTTCAGACAGAATCTGCACCTCTACCTTTATTTTTCAGACTCTGAAGGTCAGCAGGAACAGAGTAGTTATTCAACCATATCAATGAAAAGTGAGAGTTTTAAAATAAGGGTGTTAAATTGTGTAAAGGCTTAACACACTTTAACTTTTTCCAACCTTCAGTTGTGTAACAATGTTAATTGCATAATATTGGCTGACTTTCTGGCAGCTTTATAAAGGTAACCATGTGTTGCTGCCACTGAGCTTATATTGTCTAAGGAACATAAATTAGATACGTTTTTTGTTACCGTCTTTTTTGGCTAATATGTTTTTCTTGTTATAAAACATATTAGACAACTAATTTATTCCCATTTATTATACTGGTTTTCCTAATCTGCTTGAACTAGTCATTACAAATAGGAAGCTTATAAGTACTGGCCACTATAGCTGAGCTTCTCACTGATTTTTTAAAACTCAAAAAAAAATTAATCAAACAGCTATTTAAAATCTATTTAAAATATATTTTATCTTAATATTGTACAAAATGTCTATAAAAGAGATAATTTAAAATCTTCTTTTTTGTAAGATGAGTATCAGACTCAAGTAGGATAAAAGCCGGTAACTTGTTAGGTTGTATTTTGGACATAGGTTAGAGCAGGGGTAGTCAACCTTTTTATATCTACCGCCCACTTTTGTATCTCTGTTAGTAGTAAAATTTTCAAACCGCTCACCAGTTCCACAGTAATGTGCCATGTATCGTCGTTTGCACATGCCTCTCGCGCATCGTAGATTGGGTTTGGGGGGGTACTGGCTACCAGCTCTGCTTGTCTGTTACAGCTGGGTAGTGTGGGAGGAGATGCGCAAGCTATTCAGCACGAGGCTCTTTTGTTTGTGGTCACACTATAGCGCCATTTAGTTTCACTTACATAACGTGAACTAAACTTATGCGCGGGCGATACAAATAGTATATTTTCAGAAATTTAAATTGTCACGGGGAATTTTATGAAAACCTAATGAAAATGTTTTTAAATAATGCTATGAATTTTTTTTAAAAAGTCAATTAAATTAAAAAAAAAGTGCTTCAGTATTGGACGAAACCACTACCACCCACCATGAAAGCTGGAACACCCACTAGTGGCAGTAGGGACTAGGTTGACTACCACTGGGTTAGAAGATAAACGTAAGTATCTGCAGTTGGGGCTAGATGGGGCAAAAGAATATAACTATGCTGCAATGAAAACAATATGTTTTCCTTAACTGTTTCAGCCACGTGGGTACAGGTAGAAGAGGTTTCAGATTGTTTTTGGATGTCATGATACACAGTTCCTCATTTTCATATCATCATTTTCTACCAGATAATTGTGGACACATAGATGCAGTCAACATTAACATTAGTAAAATTAAATTGTTCAAGCAGCTTTACAAAACAGTGATGGATTCTTAACGGGAAAAAAATGGTGGTAACAACTAAGGCTGATAAGATATCCTCAACATTTTCTGAAATCTAAATCTGTAGGGGAATTTTGATTCTCTCGGGAAATTGTTCTTATTCTTCATATTTTTCTTGTATGATTTCCCTACTGTGAATGTATGTATGTATGTACGCACATGTATGCGCCTATGCATATATGTATATACAAAGACACACACACATAATATATATAGTATATTACTCAAATTTCAAAAATAAACATTAGAAAAAGAATGTGTATATAGAATGAGCACAAACCACAAATCAGTTTGCTTCTTTTTTAGTGATGGCCCCACATCCTTTCTCTCCTCTGAGAATTATGCCACTGTATTTATTCAGACAAGTACAGAATGACTCCACTGTAAATATTGCCTTAGTGTTTTCTGTTCTTTATTTCTGTCTATATTTTTTTCTGGATTCTTTTCATTGTTTAAGAATTTGTTAATGTTTACTACTAATGGTGATGATAATAATTGAAGTAGAATATACTATATATTTATGACTAAAGTAGGAACTAACCTTTTTTATGACAGTATGTTGGTTTTAATTTGCAAAGCCTTATGCTGAACAACCTCAAGTTACCTAAGAAATATCTTATTCAAATAGATTTTTAAAAAATCAAGTACAATTTAGTGGGGAAAAATGTTTAGTGATCTGCTCGGAAAAGTTTGGAGGATGCAGAGATGCAAAAGTAGATCTTTCTGATAATGGCTCTACATTTTGGAACATTGGTCCCCTTTTCTATAGTTCTTCCAAAAAGGCCAGATGACTTCATGTCTGGAGGATTTGGGGGGGGAAAAGCTTTCAACTACCAAAAGAGTAGAGTTCCCAAGAATAATCATTTCTAATTTTTTTACTACTTCAGATTCAGTATGCAGATTTTAACACTGTGGTAGTTATTTTGTTCTGAAACACATTTTTATTTCATGGAATATGGTATTTTACTTGAACAATTTATTAATTTATTATAGTAGTTTATGTTACCCTTTCATTATAGATATTTTTTATGTTGCTATTTTATCTTACCCATTTGATTTGAATTTTGAATTGCATATTTTGTAAACATTATTATAACTATTGCAAGGCAATTAAATACAATTAAAGAGAGCTAGTTTAAGTGCAATTCTAATAACTAGAAGAATGTGAATTCTTGTCGCACCTTGGGCACAAAGCTAGCTGGATGACCTTGAGCCAGTCACTCTTTCTTAACCCTAAGAATACAAAGGGGAGAACTCTGCCAATCCTGAAGAGTACTTCCATGACATATCAATAAGTCAAGACTGACTCAATGACATAGAATAATACATTAGAATAATAACTTTATTGTCACATATACACCCACACAAAAAATATAAGATAATTAAAACAGGTTTTTTTAGATGAGCTGTTATTTTGAGCTGTGATTTTATTTTGACTTCAATCTGATAGTATATGTATTTTTATATTCTGTATTTTATAGTATTGTAGTAAAGTAAAGGTAAAGGTTTCCCTGTCCGGTCGTGTCTGATTTTAGAGTGTAGTGCTCATTTCCATTTCTTAGGCAGGGGAGCCAGAAGATCTTGGTGATGTGGCCAGCATGGCACACGGAATGCTATTAATTTCCCACCAAAATGGCACCTATTAATTTACTCCCACTTGCATGCTTTAGAACTGCTAGGTGGCCAGGAGGCTGGGGTAGAAATGGGAGCTTGCCCTATTAAATGGTGCTCGAGTCTTAAAGCCAGGCTGTCAGCTTTACAGCTAACAAGCTCAGCTCTTTAACTGCTGAGCCATTATGCACCCTAGTATTATAGTATTATATTTAAAAAAAATCAGTGGAATTTCCTGTTCTTAGCCATTTTATTATAGGCATCTGCTAAAACCAAAATATAGGCAATATAGGCAAAATATAGGCAAAAAAAAAAAATGCACAGGTACCGTACATGTGGTACCTTGCTCAATAGTAGTACCTGTGAGAGGGATCTTGGAGTCCTAGTGGATAACCATTTAGATATGAGCCAGCAGTGTGCAGCAGCTGCTAAAAAAGCCAACACAGTTCTGGGCTGCATAAACAGAGGGATAGAATCAAGATCACGTGAAGTGTTAGTGCCACTTTATAATGCCTTGGTAAGGCCACACTTGGAATATTGCATCCAGTTTTGGTCGCCACGATGTAAAAAAGATGTTGAGACTCTAGAAAGAGTGCAGAGAAGAGCAACAAAGATGATTAGGGGACTGGAGGCTAAAACATATGAAGAACGGTTGCAGGAACTGGGTATGTCTAGTTTAATAAAAAGAAGGACTAGGGGAGACATGATAGCAGTGTTCCAATATCTCAGGGGTTGCCACAAAGAAGAGGGAGTCGGGCTGTTCTCCAAAGCACCTGAGGGTAGAACAAGAAGCAATGGGTGGAAACTGATCAAGGAAAGAAGCAACTTAGAACTAAGGAGAAATTTTCTGACAGTTAGAAGAATTAATAAGTGGAAAGACTTGCCTGCAGAAGTTGTGAATGCTCCAACACTGGAAATTTTCAAGAAAATGTTGGATAACCATTTGACTGAGATGGTGTAGGGTTTCCTGCCTGGGCAGGGGGTTGGACTAGAAGGCCTCCAAGGTACTTTCCAACTCTGTTGTTATATGTTATATGTTATAGAGCGACATATATATTCAACTGCCCCTGTAATTGAAATGAAGAAAATGTTACTATTCAAGTTATCCAACATGATAGTCCTTATACAATCATGGCAAAGCTATATCTAAATATTATTCATGCAATTATGTCCAAGTCTATTTGCATATATTTTTGAACAATAATTTCATTTTTGAGCATGAAAAATAATTTTCTATAAGAGAACCAGAACTGATAGCAGTCTATTGTACAAACAGATGACAACTGTTCATAATCTTTCTCTCTCCTTCCCCTCCCCCACCTTAGAAATATGAAATAAATATGATTTGGGTAAAATTTTGAATTATTTCATTTCAAACTGCAAGCAGAAGAACTATATAATAAAGAAATTTATCCATTTAGGAGTTTAAAGGAAGGGAGAAAGGTATTTGTTAATTCATGTATTCACATGTTTCACTAATTCATGTCTTTACATAAAAGAATTTTTAGAGATATTAGGAATTGGGATCTGGAATATTTAGAAGCAGAACCAAGATCTCTCTTCTTTCTTATATCTCCAGATATTAATGAGTTAACTACATATAATGGAGATAATGATGGAAATAGTGTTTTCAGTTTCTCAAATCAAATCTGAGACTTTGATATTGTAATTCTTTTATATGTTTTAAAAAGAAATTATACAGTTAAATGACTGAATTTGATTTAACTTTTAGGCATACAAGCCATTTGGCTTAATGGAATTGGCAGAAGAGAATTATCCCATTTTTATTGGATCATCATATTGCAAACAGTAAAGAAGTTACAAATTATTGAGGAATACTGCACACCATAGACTTACACACTTGAATCTCACCAAATAGATTTTTCAGAGGAATCAAATGTAAAATCATTAATTTTGCAAGAGAGATTAAAAATGTAAAAATAACCTTGAAATTTGAATTTTCATGATCCATACCTGCTTTTTGAAAATATTAATTAAAAAAAGGTGATTAATAGAGGCTTCACATGCATTGGAGGAATTGTATGCAGGTTTGATACAAGAAATATATGGAATTTTGAGTGATGCAAATAGAATTATGTGACTATAACAAATTATTATTATTATTATTATTATTATTATTATTATTATTATTATTATTATTTCTTTTATTCATTAGACATGAAACTCAGTCATCTTTAAATGTTCAGAGAACTGAGTTTCATGTTTAATAAATAAAAGAAATAACAATAATAATAATAAATCAAATCTTTATTGTCAAAGCACAACATGTGTACAATGAAATTGAATGAGCCTCCCTTGGTGCAGCCCCCCCCCAACACAAAATACGCTTCAATAACTCAATAAATGAAAGAAATACAATTCCTAAACCCAAATAAGTAATAACTAACACACATTCCCATATACCTATATGTATGTAACATTATATTACATCTGTATGAACATATTGCACATTGCGCTGGCCCTGTAATCTATCATATTAAACCTATTAGCAGTGTTATGTTGTGTTCAGAAGTCTGTCAGCCCACGGATAAAAGCTATTTTTCAGCCTGTTTGTTGGGCTGGCTGTGCTTCTATATATCCTTCCCTATGGTAGAAGTCAGGGGTAAAATACTCCAGGATCGGACGGGATCGCGCGATCCGGTAGCGATGGCGGCTGCTGGTTTGGAGGACCAGTAGCAAAAATCCCTGGCCCCATCCCCCTGCCTCTGCTGAGCCGCACCATCAGCAGAGGGTTTTTTTTTTTTTACTTTTAAAAGCCGGTTTTGCTTCAGCCAAAACCTGGCTTTAAAAGTAAAAAAAAAGCCTTTGAGGATCCCGCCCCTCAGCTGAGATCGGCAGCCTTTAAACTTAAAAATTAAAATTAAAGGCTACTCTGGGGATGTCACCTGAGTTCCTCATCAGCAGAACCTTAAAAAACATGTTTTCTGTAGAAAACATGTAGAAAAACTCCTTTTAAAAGAGTCTTAAGACACTTACCTGATTACTGATCGACCTCATGGCTTTTCTCACAGCCGGAAAGCCCCAGTTTCACTTTTAGCACTAGGCTGAACTAATCTAAACTTAGCTAATCTATTTCACCATTGAGTGATTAATGCTGTCTGGCTGAGGAACTCTGGGAATTGAAGTCCAAAACAAAACAAAACAAAACAAAACAAAACAAAAAAATAAAATAAAATAAAATAAAATAAAATAAATAAAATAAAATAAAATAAAATAAAATAAAATATAATAAAATAAAATAAAATAAAATAAAATAATAAAATAAAATAAAATAAAATAAAATAAAATAAAATAATAAAATAAAATAAAATAAATAAAATAAAATAAAATAAAATAATAAAATAATAAAATATTTGTGCAGTTTTCTGAGATTTGGTGTGCTTCTGTAGTGTTTCACTCTAACTACACAAACACACAAAATCTCAGAAAGCTGTATGTGGTATTTTGTGTGTGTGTGTGTGTGTGTCAGTTGTGTGTGTGTAAAGTGTGAAAGTTGGTTTTTGAGCTTTTTGTGGCTGTGTGAAGTGCAGCTGCTTTTACATTGTGTGTGAGTCAGTTGTGTTGTGTTGTGTGTGTGTAAAGTGTGAAAGTTGGTGTTTGGTACCTCTTATTGTTTTTTTATACTTTATTTATTATTTTTATTATTTATTGTTATTGGCCACGCTCACCCAGTCATCTGACCACTAAGCCACGCCCACAAATTAAGCCATGCCCACAGAACCGGTAGGGAAAATTTTTAGATTTCACCCCTGGTAGGAGTGTAAAGAAGTGCTGACCAGGATATGAATCATCCCTGAGGATTTTCCTCACACTGTTGAGACAGCGGGTCCTGGCAATTTCGTCCAGTGGTGTCAGGGGACAGCCCATCATTTTTGTGCTGTGCTCATCACCCTCTGTAATGCCTTTCTGTCCGTGGCTGTCAAGCCAGCATACCATACCATAACACTATATGTAAGGCTTTCTATCGTAGTCCGATAAAAGGAAGTCATCAGTTGTTGTTCCACCTGATTTTTCCACAATACCTTAAGGAAATGGAGTCTCTGTTGATTGTGTTATTTTTCCAGGTGAGATCTTGGCTAAGGTGGACTCCCAGAACATTAGAACAGATCTTTGACTTACTATCAGCTATATTCTGAAGAAACAATTAAAGCAAGAAAATAAGTAAAGCAATTACTGGTTGAGGTTCTTAAGAAACCAAATAAACTATATTTAGTTTATTTAATTATTTACATATCTTATAGCTTTTGAGTTTAGATCAATGTAGTGAAAATACCAACCTGAAAACCATGAAAATGGCAGTTTTAATCCCAAGTTATTAAAAAGATAATAATTCTTTTTACAGAGTTTTTACAGTAAATACAATAATTTACAGAGTTGTTTAAAGGAAATAGAAGGTGATATAGATCAAATCCCACCCCAATCATTGCTAAAAAGTTTCCTCTTGAAGAATTCCTGTGAGATGGATTTAAACCAATATAATTTTTAAAAAATGTCCTGATAATTATTTTATAATCTGAAAATTAATTCCCCTACTTCAAAAAAATACCCTCTAAGTTTTATGTTAGCCTTTTATGTGCCTGCAACATTAAGGAGTATCTTCTGGCAAATGTATTGTAATCTTCATTGTTATCTGTTTCATTGTTATCTGTTCCATGTTGATGGAATTATGTATATGAACATGATTACTGTCAATTGGTAAATAAATGACTTTTAAAAAGAATGACATTTTTCTGGAACAAGGAAAATGTTTAGAAAGTTAGATACCGATTTACATTTTAAATTCTTAACTTTGATTCCTCAAGTCCTTTTTATGTGAAAAAGCTAAATAAATATTTTTCAAATAAGTTCTACTATTACTGAATCAAGAATTAAAAATAGCTTTAAGTTATGAATCTAAGCAACTCTTTAGATTCTTTAGACTCTTTAGATGCAGTTATATTATTCATTTTATTATATTATTTCTTTATTGTTAAATATTATTTGTAGACATGGATGAGGAAAAATGGTGCATTTTTCAGTAGATATTTGAGTTACAAGTGACAGTGATAATAAGTAAATGTGTTAGAGCAAGAAGCAATAGGCAGAATGCAAACAGATCTCAAGATCCATAAAACCATCTAAGTCCAGGTAAATAGGCCCATTTATCTTCTCTGAGTTTACCTAGTTGCTGATATAAATAATCATCTTAATACATGGAGGCTAGCACCCCACCACTGGTTTACAATTCCTTACCTATAGAGTACTATTATCTAAATTAATGTATGGTGCCAAAAACCTCCAATTTGTTTTGTTGGATTTCTCATTTGTGGCAGTCAGATCAGGAATAATATAATATGGAATACAAAAGAATGATTAAATCAATCAGAAATATTAACTGGAAATACAGTGAGGATGATATTAATATCAGTTATAATAGGAATATGTTATAATTTAGGGATAAACACTACTAAAAACTTTGGACATTATATGCAATATTTTGTGTTATTGCTATCATAAAAGATGTATTTTAAACGGTTCTTAAATTGTAGAAACAGTTGCTTACCACACATTCTCAATCACAAGTAATAGCTACTGGGAACATCACACATTTTGCTTCATTTAATAAACACATTAGTATAAAGTTTGCTGAAATGTCAGTGTTTCTCTGCTTAACCTTCACTCCTCTGTCACCTCAAATTAATGGAATTAAGCTCCCTGTGAATCTGTCAACATGCTTTTATTCAAATGTCAGCAAGTTTACGTAAAGATTATACAGTAGTTCCTTTTAGTCCATAATCATTTGACAAGAGGATAAATGGTATCAATTTGATTTCTCTTGATTTCTGATTATCTTTCCTGAATAATAGGTGAAAGTATCAGCCTGAGAAAATAAAACTGCTTAAGAATGAAAATTAATGGAATGTTAATTACTTGTAGAGATAATATAGTATATTATACATTTACTTTGCATTCATAGGAAGTTTTTATGGATGTAGATATTGGAAGAAGTTTAGAAGTACTTATGAAGAAAGCTTCTGTTGTAACAATACTCCAAGGAATAGTTATGTAATTCAATTGCAATATAAACAAGTGTTTGTAACATCTTAAATATTGTCAGGTTTACAAATTTTAAAAGTCTGATTTAGCAAGCGCTTGACAAGCTCAGTCTCCTAGGATTTCCCTCCATGTATTTATTATCTGTGAGCAAACAGGGGTCACATTTCTGTTCAACATACTGTAGAATATCAAATGGATGATGGTTATACCACTTAGCTTCCCATGGCAGACAACCAGAGATACATTATAGCACCAGTTATGTAGCTTACACACCCCAAACAGAAAAGGGGCTTTTATCTTAGTCTGGTATAATGCTCGGTCTTTAACTCTTATGGCTGGAAAGAACAAAAAGCTACAATATCCATTAAAAGTTGGCTCTTGTGAGGATAGGTAGAAAATATTGAACATGTTCTTCTTTATTGCTACATAGAATCTTGAATTCGTCTAATTATCCCATGTGACCAACAAACTGGATACAATAATCAACAGTGTAAGCAATTTCTACTTTCTGATATCAAATAACGTGAGGTTGCCAGTTTTTGTATGGAGGCATGCAACATCAGGCAAAGAGTAATGAAGAGCAATTGAACCTATCTGAGTAAAAATGTATAGTTTCCATGTTCAGTTATATCTGATTCTAGGTCCCAGTGCTCCTCTCTGTTTTTTGGTTGAGGGAGCCAGCATTGTCCAAAGATGTTTTCTGTGGTCATGTGGCCAGCATGGCTCTATGCCAAAGGCAGACAGAACACTATTGCATTCCCACCGAAATGGTACCTATTATTATTATTATTAGTGGTACCTAATATTATTAATATTAACTTACATTTGCCTGCTTTCAGGCTGCTAGTGGGCAAGAGCTTGGGCAGGAACAGGTGTTCGCCCATTGCACGATGCTTGGGTCTTGTTGTGTCTTGTCCGCTCTCACCGCAGCCGGGGTCTGCTTATCTGCTCCCGAACACGGAGGAATGTATGCCTCCCGGCCCCAGTTCTGGCTCCATGCCCAGACAAGCTGCAGAGGAGGGGGCACCTCCCAGTCCCAGCCCTGGCTCCATGCCCAAGCAGGCTGCAGAGGAGGGAGCATCCCCCGGCCCCAGCCCTGGCTCCATGCCCAGGCAAACGGAGCAGCTAGACCCCTCCCCCTCCTCCACAGCATGTGAGCCTGAGGAAAGTTTACTTCCAACAACAGCTGATTGGAGTGACCCTCGCATCAGAAGATTGGATAGGCGGAGGCAACAGAAGGAAGGGAGGGGCAGGCCTTAATGAGTGCTGAGTCATGGAGCCACACCCCATGGCCTATATAAAGGATCTGCTTTCTGGCAGTCTCTGAGTCAGGCAAAGTCGAACTTATCTTGCTGAAGTCACTTACTGGTCTCCTGCCTGCTCTGAGGACTTTGCTAGGACTTTGGGCAGAGCTGCAGAGGCAAGCCTGATTCGGATTTCCCTGACCCGGCCGTCAGTGGAGGAGTGGGACACGACAGGTCTTTAATCTGGGCTGTCAGCTTTCCTGCCTGAGTATGGATAGCCAAAAATGGCTTGGTCTCAACATTTACCATAGGTTTTGGGTGTACATGCCATGTCATTATTGTACTAAATTTTTCTCAGGTTTGACAGGGCTGTGAAGGAGAAGTTATCATTCTTACACCCTTTTGGAGAATTTTATGGTGTTTTTTTTTAATATACATGTGTACATGTACATCAGGGGTGAAATGCTCCCGATTCGGACCAGATTGCGCAATCCGGTAGCAATGGGAGCAGGTAGTTTGGAGAACCAGTAGCAAAAATCCATCCCCCCCACTGCCCACGCCTGGCTGTTCCTCTTTCCTGTCCCTGAAGCGCTCCGTGGTGATATAGCTGCAAACGGCCTTAAATGACTGCCACGGCACTTCAAAGGGCCGCACTACAGCTGATCAGTGCTATAGGCAGCTAGTAGACTGGTGCCTCTATTTTTAAAGAAGGTAGATCAGTGCCTGCCAAAAAAAGGCACTTGGTAGACCGGTGCCTCTCAGTAAAACGCAATTGGTAGACTGGAGCCTCTATTTTTAAAGAAGGTAGACGAGTGCCTCTCAGTAAAACGCAACTGGTAGACTGGGGCCTCTATTTTTAAAGAAGGTAGACCGGTGCCTCCCAAGTTTTGTATACTTTATTATTTTTATTATTTATTATTATTGACCATGCCCATTCAGTCACCTGACCACCAAGCCACACCCACCAATTAAGCCATGTCCACAGAACCGATAGGGAAAATTTTTAGATTTCACCCCTGATGTACATATATTTGTTTACATTTGTACCTTAAACTGCTATTTCAAAGTTTATACTATCTAGATTTCTAATTTTAATTTCTTTGTTGCATGTGTTTTACCTAAGCAGCCTCTTAGCATATTTTGATTTAAAGTTGTCTTTTAGCCAAGCTTTTTGTCTGTATGTTTTCTTAACCTTGCTGATATTGTTTGGTTTTCTTAACCTTGCTGATATTGTGGATGTTTTATTGTACTGGTTACTGACAACAATAAAGTTAAGCTATATAAAATATCAAATGTTTGTACTATCACCAACATTATACATTACTATAGTCTTTTTTCCTGCATTTCCTTTCCTTTAACTTTACATGTTATAACTATCCCAGTTCCCAGACTTATAAACATGTATGTATATGTATGCCCACACAATCAGGACAAGGTTTATGTTTCCAGTGAATTGAATGTAGTATATGGAAAAGTTATAGAATAGAGTACTTGGTTAATCCTAATTATCAGTAAATGATCTTTTCATATTGCTGATCCTACAAGCCATTCTCAGTAAAATGTGATATTTCTTCTAACAATGATCTCTTCATTATAATTCTGTGGTTACTTTAGAATAACTGATATGATTCAAAAATTCATAGAAAGCTACCCTAATATGGAAATTGCATACAGCTATTTCTTCACTTATAACAACAGTTAGGACCTTCTGTCTTAACTGAACTTCTGTCGCTAAACAACTATGTGGTTAAATGAAGCACACCCATTTTTATGAGCTTTAACC
This sequence comes from Ahaetulla prasina, assembly GCF_028640845.1. Taxonomy (NCBI): domain Eukaryota; kingdom Metazoa; phylum Chordata; class Lepidosauria; order Squamata; family Colubridae; genus Ahaetulla; species Ahaetulla prasina. The sequence goes on from NC_080542.1 coordinate 65,847,895, forward strand.
ATGGTGGTTAAGCGAACCATATAATTGTTAAGCAAATCCAGTTTCCCTCATTGTCTTTGTTTATTGGAAGTTTCCCAGGAAGGTCTCACAAATGACAATAATCTGACCTCAGACTGCAACTGTCATAAATACATTCCAATTGCCAAGTGCTCAAATTTTTATCACAAATCTATGGGGAATCCGTGATGGTGAAAGAACTGGTTCCTAGTCACTTTTTCAGCATAACTTTGAACAGCTGTTAAAAAAAAAGTCATAAATTGAGGACTACCTGTCCAGAATTGTATATATTAAAGAAAATTGCATATGAACAGCATAAACAATTATATAGATTTATGAAGTTAGAAAAAGCCATTCAAAATAGTGCTTAGCTTAGAGTGGGAATTCACATATAAATGTTTCAACATAATATTTATAGTCCAGCCTCTATCAAATACATTCTATGAAGCTTGTTAGAATATTTTTCCTAACATTCTGGAATCCGCCTAATTGCAACATATAATCATCATTATGTGTCCTGGCTCAATTTTTGACCATCTTCTCTGTGATAGTCCTTCAAGTTCTTAAAATTGCTATGTTGGTTCACTCATCTTTTCCCAAAGTTAAATATATCCATTACTCCCAGTTGGTAATATAGTTTCCATATTTCACTGCATTTTTCCTTTTTTATGAATTTTTGCGATCACTAGTACTGGAGATAGTATTTTTTTTTTAATTCAAAAAGTTTTACAAAAAAAAATCCCCCCCTTTCCCCTCAACCCCCCTCCCTTCACTAATACCCTCCCCCCTGACTTCCCGGAACAAGCACAAGGTATAGTTAAAAATAAAACAAACATATGCTAAGAAAATTTTTCCCCAAAACTATTAAACCAATTTTCCCTCTCTAGCTCTGACTTCCTCCTAACATAACCAAAATCCTTCAAAAAATTAAAAAAAATTAAAAAAAATTAAAAAAAAATTAACAATTAACAGTAATAAAATATATAAATCAATAGAACAAATTAATCCTAAAGTATTTAAAACCAGCTAAAGCATAAAAATCCAATCCAATTCAAAAAATATCTCCCTTTTAGCTTCTATAACCATATAATTTTTCCCCCAGGTCTTTCTTACATAAGATCTTTTGAGAATATTCTATTTAAAATTCAGTGTAACACATTATAAAATTTCAATACAGAAAATTACAATATCTATTCAACTTTAGTCCTTCCTCGTCAAAATCCAGTATAGATTCAAATATCTAGTCTTTTATGATAGATATAAAACATATAATCAACCCATTTCTTCCAGATCTTCCTCAGAAATTGTCTTTCCGGGACACTAATATTTTTGTCTGTTAATATTTCAAAAAAACCTTGTTTCAAGGATAATACTTTTGTCTCTTGCCATTTTTTTTGATGCATTAATCTGTCTTTCCTTCATTACTCCTTTTGAAGAGTCAGTCACAATATTTCCTAGTAGTTCCTTATGTCCAAGAATCCACAAATTACTGCCGTATATTCCATCAGTCCAAAAAGAGAACTCTTGGAAAACATTAACCCTGTGAGTTTTTTCGATTCGGGAGACAGCCTCCTGTAGCACAAATTCAGGCATTTCATCCAAACTATTTAAAAAAAAACTTCTTTACATCAACTTGTTTATTCACGATCATATCTTCATATTTATCCACTTTTGTTTGTATCTCCTCCATTCTATTTTCCAAGTGGTTGCACTGGTTAATTTCCGCCAAGCTCTCATCCAAAACGTCCCCATTTTTTATCAATTCGTATTTTTGAATAATTAAATACATACTTTCTGTGTAGTCCTGTATAAAGTCACGAATCCATTCTTCTGAAAGAACCTTCATGACAAAGTTCCTGCTGAGAATCCCCTTGTGAAATACTTAAACAACGTAATATAATCCAACAATCCACAGTCCAACACAATAAGATAAAATCTCCATTCAGTTTCGATTCCACAGCAAGGCTCCCTTTGATGTATCGCTCTGCCTTCAGTTGCTCTCAAACGCCATTTTAAACAATTATAAGAAAGGGGGGGGAAAGATTTCTCTTTTTTAAAAAAAGATGGAAGTCAGGAAATCAAAAATACTTGCAAACCAATAATTGTTCACTCATGCTTCTTCCGTCTGCTTTTAGCAATCCACAAAAAGAAATCAGTTGTTAGCAGAAGTGGACACCTTCCTCTTTTCCTGCTTTTGCAGAAGCGCAGTGAATACTGGAGATTAAGGAAGGATTCAAAGGGATTCGACCTTTCGGGACTTTGCATAACAAAAACAAAGCCCCTAGGGGAATCTACCACTATCCCCCCCCCTTGCTTTTTCTCTCTCTTTCAACCAGAGAGGGAAATTGAAGCCGGGAACAGCTGTTCGTTGCTGTTTTCACCGGCTTTTACCATATTCAGTGCGGAGTGCCATAAATTAGCACCCAGCGAGAAAGGTGGCGCCACCCGGAAGTCGTACTGGAGATAGTATTAAAGGAGTCTGACATCTGCAGAATATAACGGAATTATTTCACATTAATTAATCATTGCTCTTCTGTTAGTGTTGCTAAAATTGTATTTGCCTTTTTAGAAAACACATCACAGATATTAGTCATATTTGGCTATAATTCTGATCTTTTTCTGCTCTTAGACCCTTGCAAAACTTGAACATATTCTTGAGTGAAGAATGTTACATTGACACTTGTTCAATTTTATTCCATTACTTTTAACCAACATTTCTATAATTTTTGAAATTTGTTTCTTTTCCTATCCCCTGAATTTGAAACTTAATAAATATTTCTCCACCTCTTAATCCAAAATCATAAATAATTAGTGTGGAAGTGTGCTTGAGTCAGCATTAAAATTGTGGTAGTTTATTTGATATATCATTGCAGTTTGATGAGGAGCTCTTTCAATGTAATTGCCAAACTACTCTAGAAAGTTATCTTACAAATATGAAATTTGCATAGGGATTATGTGTTCTTACAAATCCAGGCTGACTTCTATTAATTCCTGCACTGATATGGATGTCCCTCTTCCCATTTTGCTGGATATTTTAGATAAGGAATAGCATTTCATCTAGACCACAATCAAAACTATTCAATATCCTCTGCAATTTGTATCAACCTGGACATTTACTTTTATAACTGCACATCAGATTTCATAATTATACTTTATTTGGAGCATCTCAAAAACATTTTCTTATAAAGCAGTGAACACGAGGAAAGAAATAATTTGGTAAGTTTTCAATATCACTGAGATTTGTTGATTTCCAGAGATGGGAAAACAGCACAGTCTGTCAGCTTGTTGAATGAAGACTTGTAGTTAAGAAGCAAAACATGACAAAAAATTGAATAACTTGGATATGCTGTAATTGAAAGTAAATAAATATCTGTGAAGTCCTACCCTTTAATTTGTATGGCAGTGTTTTAGCATATAAAATAAAGTGCCATTTCAGGTTAATTTCTGCCCTGCAGAACTTCATGAAACAGTTTGATGTTGACTAATAACAGCAATTTATCATATGAACCTATCAGAATAATTGGCTTTGCTTCATTGGTGATAGCTGAGCAGTCTGCATAGCAATACCTTCTGTCAGCAAGATGATCTACAGTAAGTGCACAGATGTTATTTATGGCATCTCACTAATTCTTCTTGTATTATGGGCTGTATTTCTTTCTGTGCACAATCAACTTGCTGTTTTTAGAAGACTCTTGTTCAACCTATGAGAAAGAATATATATTCAGATGATGATTTAAATCATATTTCCTTTTGAACTGCATGAGTATTAGCAAAGTTTTGAATACTGTTTGAACAATGGGAAGAAATAAGAAAATAACCTTTAAAATATTATAAAATTTCTTTTTTAATTAGAAAAAAAACTTAATATACATTGTGTTATGTATTGAATGTATATAGCTGCCACTAATAGCCTCTCATTGACCGGTGCGCTCTCACAGAGAGGGCCTCCTTAGGGTGCCGTCAGCTAAACAATGTCAGCTGGCGGCCCCCAGGGGAAGAGCGTTCTCTGTGGGGGCTCCGGCCCTGTGGAATAAATTACCCGTGGGGCTACGTCTTTTCCCTGATCTTCGGACCTTTAAGCGCGAGCTCAAAACTTTTTTCTTTCACCAAGCAGGGCTGGCCTAATGATAAATTTTAATTGTGGGTTTGTTAGTGGGATTTTTAAGGGGTTTAATTTATTTAAAATTTTATACACTTATTTTAAATATTCAGCCTATCGAATTAGATTTTTAATGAATATTGTATTTTAAATTTTTTTGGTACTTATGTTTTATCTATGCTGTACACTGCCCTGAGTCTTCGGAGAAGGGCAGTATAAAAATGTAAATAATAAATAAATAAATAGTTGTGTTAAGCCTTGCTAAAGTGAAACTAACCTTTAGCTCACCCTCACGCCCAGTTTTTCAAGCATTATGATTGGTTAAGACCCTGTGGACACAAAGTATAAATTACAGGCATTTGCCTGCTGCTCCTCAGTTCCAGTTTGAGTCAATAAATCCTGTTGTAGCTATGCTGGTCTGGTTCTTGCCTACTGAAGCCCACTATACAATGGTGATGACAAAGGTGGGATGCTGCAGGGGAGAGAGCTACTGCTAACCAAGAGACTGAAGTCATTGAGTGCCTGGGTGGGAAACGAAGCCCCGGCAGAACTAATCCTCACCCCACATGCCAGTAAGCCACACTGGAGGCACTCTGAGATCACTGGCTGCCAGACCGGGTAAAGAGTCCTGATGGGACCACATTCCCTGCGCTACCTACCAGTAAGACACACTGGAGATACAGACACACCTGGGGGATCCATCCCCAGGACTCCTAAGTGCACCCCAGCTCCACTCTCAGTAGGACAGACATTAACTAGCACCACAGAGGCCATCTCAAAATGGCTAAACTGGGAAGACTCAACAAGTTTGATATTACTCATTCAGAACAGTGGAGCTCCTGAGTAGACAACTATCTCCAGGCTAACCAGGTTACAGACAACGGCCTGAAGGTGGCAACCCTGTTATGTGTGTATGGACAAGCCACGTTTGATATCGTTGAAAACTTGATAAGCATAGAGACAGTGGCCTACACAGACTTCAAGAAAAAATTAAAGAAACATTTTGAGCCTACACTCTCGGTCATCGCCCAGCGCCATGCACTCAAGCAACGAGAACAGAGATCTGGGGAATCTGCAGCAGAGTTTGTGGCAGCCCTTCACCAAGCTTCATGCCAATGTGAATTCCTGTTGTGGTCCATCAGCAGCCTACAGAGCTGGCAATGGAGTTGAACAGCGATGAGGCTGAGGTGACACCAGGGCCATCGGGAAGTGAGATGCGGACTCCAGAGCCTCCAGAGACTGATAGTGAGGCAGAGGAACAGGAGGAGTCTGTTCCTAATGCATGCATGAGAAGAGCTGCCAGAAGGCAAGAGCAGTTCAAGCAGAGAGGATAACTCTGGAGTAGGGCCAAGAGATGATTGGCCCCTCCCATAAGGCTTAAAACAGACCAGCACCAGCATTTGGCCTTTGCCGGAAAACAACGTTGTAGCTATGTCTTCTGCTTCATCTTCTGCTTTGTCTATGTCTTTGTTTTTGTGGCTTCTGGACATTTGCTATGAAGGGCCTTTGGCAGTTTGCCTAATGGGACCAAGGTTTGTGAGATAACTGAGGAATTTGTGTTGGGAGGCATTTGTTTTACTTTGAGTTTAATGACACTGGAAATGAAGGAATTCCGAGCTGTTCAAATTAAGTTGTTTTTTTTTCATGGACTGAGTTTATTACTACCTATTTGGGCCTGGGTCACAACAGTTTCCTGCTCTGGAAGATTATCTCAGAGACAGGCTCATTTGCGGCCAGTGTAATAGTGAATTACAGCAGCGCCTATTTGCCATGTAGAAACTGACTTTCCAAGACGCATGAAGGAAGTCTTGGCAGATGAGGCTTCCAGAGTGGCCATGAAGACTTTCCGGCCACCAAAAATACACACCAGCGATCCACCAAGAGACTGCAGAAGGCTCGGAGAAGGTCAATGAGAGCGACGAAATCAATCACTTATGGACAGCCACCCAGATAGCCATGCTCCACAGAGCAAGCAACTCCCCCACAGAGCTGTGCAAGCTGCAGGGGACAGCATGAAAAAGCAGAGTGCAGATTCCACACAGCCGTGCCTATGAAGAGCAGGGGCACATTGGCAGAGTTTGCAGAGGTCATCAGTGGGGAACAAAATCTACGACACAGCAGCACAAGTGGAAAGGTCTCCCAGGACAGAACAGAGTTGAATACTGCTCGGAAAGGCATAGCATCCAACGTACAGGCCCCACACCCATCAAAGAAAAGATAAGACTCCAACTAAAACTTCAAAAGGTCCCATGCTCCATGAAGCTTGATACTGGATCAGCCATGTCCATTATATCATCCACAACTTTTGTCCACATTTGCAAATGTATCCAATGATGAGTCCTGCTGAAATCATCAAGTTTAGTGCTAATGGACTTCCAGTGTCATCGTGTTCCCATAAGGGGCGAAGCTACCATTAGGGTACAATTTAGAGAGTTCGATAATCCCCTCAACGTAGTGGTTGTAGAGGGGCCATGCAGCAGCCTCATAGGACTGGACTGGTTCGAGGCCCTGGGCATCACAATAATGGGCATTCATCAAACCCAAATAGCCAATCTAGAAGCAATATGCCAACAATATGCTGACTTATTCAGCGCTGAGCTGGGACAATACAAAGGGGCACTCATTTCGCTCAACCTCGATCCACTAGTAGCTCCAATCTGATTAAAACCATGCAGGGTTCCCTTTGCATTGAAGCCTAAAATCAATGCAGAACTAGACAAGCTAGTACAGCAAGGAGTGTCGTGTCCCCCTCCCCCTCCGACAACTGGGTTTGGGAAGTCTGTATCAAGTGTGGCCACGAAGCCTCTGCAGCTTTGCCAAATTCCTTTCAGATTTCTCAGGCAGGCAGGAATCCAAGGTGTGACTTCAGCAATCCAGATTCTTGACTCAAGCTGGTCTTTGATATAGGCCATGGGGTGTGGCTCCATGACTCAGCACTTATCCAGGCCTGCCCCTCCCTTCCTTTTGCTGACGTTGCCTCTCAATTCTCCGGAAGCGGGGATCCATCCACTGTGAACTCCCTTCCTCCTGATCTGCTGCTGGCAATTCTAGCACGTGGCTGGCTTCGTGCTCACATGCTGTAGGAGTGACGTTTATTTGTGCATTCCTGACATTCTGTCCGGGCATGGTGCCAGGGCTGGGGGCTGGAGGCAAGCCAGGCCGTTCCTCTTCATTATCAGACTTGGAATTGGATAGCAGGAGATGGGAGGGGTCCGGCTGAGGAGAGGAGGGCGGGCGAGGCACAACAAGGAGTGTTCCAATCTGTGGACCGTAGCCATTGGGAGACTCCCATCCTGACCCGAGTTAAGCCTAACAGAGACATTCACATCTGCGCAGACTACAAGTGCATCATAAACAAGGCACTACATCAGCATGTTTACCCTGTAAAAGTGGTAAGCCACATCCTCACCTCACTCCAGGGAGGACGAACCTTCATTAAAGTAGACTTCACCCAGGCCTACCAGTAGATAACTCTACTGCAGAAGCACAAACAATAGTCACACACAGAGATGCATTCCGAGTGCACTGCTTGTAGTTTGGGCTAAGTGTAGCACCAGGGTTGTTCCAAAGTATTATGGAACAAACAAAGAAGAACATTTATGGCATCTACCCATACTTTGATGACGTCCTGATTATAGGAGAATCAGCAGCAGTCCTGGTGGAACATCTCTGCACAGTACTCCAACGTTTCTGCGAGGCAGGCCTAAAACTCAAGAAGGAAAAGTGCGGTGTGGAATTCACAGAATTCTTGGGTTTCCACATTGACGCTGCTGGAATCCACCCATCTGAAGCAAAGCTAAAGGCAATTCAGCATACCAAAATCCATGGAGGAGCTTCAAGCATTCCTGGGCTTGGTCAATTTTTACCATGCCTTCTTACCGCATAAGACTGCCCTGGCAGAACTGCTACACCACCTTTACCGCGTTCAAGGCAGTAAAATCATTGTTATCCTCGGACTCCATCCTAGGTCATTTCAACAAAACCCTACCAGCAACACTAGCTGCAATGTTCACCATACAGCATTGGGGTAGTACTAAGCCACAGGATGCCAGACGGTAGAGAGCCCCCCATCGCATAATATTCTAGAATTTATCATCAGCTGAAAGGAACTACGCCCAGATAGACAAGGAAACCCTCACCATAGTGGCTGGCATTAAGAAGTTCCACGACTTCTTATATGGATGAACCTTTTCCATCTTTACAGACCACAAACCTCTGCTTGGTCTCTTCATAGTGGACAAGCAAACACCACAGATCCTGTCACCATGAATGCTACAATGGTCCATTTTCATGGCTGCAAATTCATACCGGCTAGTCGGGCAAGGAAATGGGCCACACTGACGCCCTCAGCCAACTGCCTGTACACAGACTGAGCCAGATCCAGCCCCAGCTTGTTGTATTCTGGCGATTCAACAACTGCCTGTAGCACCCCTACATGCAGGGGATGTTACAACTGAAAGAATACTTAGCCGCATTGAAAATGAACTGCCTGTCCACAAAGGATGTGTGCTGTCTGCTCCAGGGTGCTGGATTCCCTACACAAGGGCACCCAGGAATTGTTCGGATGAAGGCTCTAGTCAGGAGCTACTTGTGGTGGCCAGGCCTGGACAAAGACATTGAGAATCAAGTAAGGAGTTGGCAGGCCTGCCAAGAAACCCAATTGGAGATGTCACAAGCACAAGTGCATTGCTGGGAGACTATGCAAGCCCCATGGTCTCGCATGCACATTGACTTTGCTGGCCCTTTCCAGGGGCAGGTGTTTCTGATAGTACTGAACAGTTATTCCAAGTGGTTGGAAGTGGCACTAGTCTCATCAATGACAATGATCAGGGTCTTCCAAGAGTTGGGCCAACTGTTCGCCACACATGGTCTGCCAGATGTAATCATGTCCAACAACGGGGCACAATTCACAGCAGAAGAGTTTCAGTCATTCCTCAATGCCAACATGATTCGATATGTAACATCCGCTTTGTTACACCCTGCAACCAATAGTCAGGTCGTACGAATGGTTAGGACCACAAATGAGGTGCTGAAGTGGATGATGACTGGAGACTGGAATCACCACCTGGAGAACTTCCTCTTGTGTCAAGACAGTACAACAACTGGTTGCAGCCCTGCAGAACTGAGGTGGGGCCATCAACTCATAACAAAGCTCAACCGACTTCACCCAGAGTAGCAGCGGAGACAGCTCAGGAAACCCTCCCCCCACAGGTTACTTGGTCTTGCCTGGAACTATGTGAGGGGGGCACTGTGGGTGGAAGGTAACGGGTCTCTTGTCATACGAGGTTACTCTGGGGGATTATCATACAATCAGACGCCACATTGATCAGTTACAGGGTTGGCAGGCCAGTCCAGTCCCGGATGGGGATCCCAAGGTTTTATCAGACCCACAAGAAAATTCTTTTCCTCTGAGTCTGCCTACACCACTTATGGCCACCTTCGGAGAAATGGAGGTACCAAGGGCCATAGAGTTGCCACCATTCACAGGCAACCAAAACAGCTATCAAGACTCTGTCCAATTGGAGATGGACAATACTCCACTTCAATAGGACTCTCCAGTAACATTGCAGCAGTTCACCAGGATCCGTGGGCCTCAGCCTATCTCAAACACTATGACTATTGAACAGACTGAAGATAAGAACTATCCTAGGGGGAGGGATGTTTACATGACCCTAACTGTTAACCCTGCTAAAGGAAACTAACCTTTAGATGACCCTCACTGTTAACTCCAACAGGTTTTGGAGGGAAACTTAGAACATTCATATTTGTGTGGGCTTTTTCAAGCAAAATGAAGACCCTGTGGGCCTAGAGTATTACAGGCATTTGCATGCTGTTCCCCAGTTCCAGTTTGAGTCAATAAATCCTGTTGTAGCTATACTGGTATGGTTCTTGCCTACTGAAGCCCACTATACCAGCGGTCACCAACTGGTGGTCCGCAGACCACTGGGGGTCCACGAGAAAATGTTGGTGGTCCACAGCGCACCAGGGTGGAGGAGCTGCTCTGGGATAAGCAATGGCCAGTCCCGTGACTAGAGCTCTGGAAGATGGGACTGGCCAGGCAGCTCATGGTGGGGCTGTAAATCTCTGCTGTTGAGGGAGGTTTGGGCAATTTGTAACTTTTCAGCAGAGCCCTCACCAGCTGGAATGAGGTAATGGTGCAAGGGGGGGAGAATGGCAGCGCAGGCAGGCCGAAGCAACAGGTGGCGGGAACCCCAGGCTGTTTCTTCCCCCTGCTTTAGTTTCCTGTCTGCTGAACCCACCAGTGGCTGTCCCCGCCCCTCGCCTTCCCTTCCCAGTCACTCCTCACCTGGCAAGGGAAGGGGAGGGGGGATTGCAGATTCGTTCCATATTCCAGAGCGGGAGTTGGATCTCACGGCTGTTTCTTCTGGCCTTGTTGGTGTTCCTGCACCTCAGTCTCTCGGGGAGAAGCTTGACTTCCTCTCAGCCCCAAAACACTGGCTGGCCCATGAGAAAGAGTGGGGGAGAGAGAGAAAGATCCAGCAAGAGACGAAGCTTCGCTCCCATTCTGGAATATGGAGTGAATCTCCATTCCCCCCTCCCTTTCCCTTGCCAGGTGAGGATTGATTGGGAAGGGAGGGCAAAAGGTGGGGACAGCCACTGGTGGGTTCAGGTAACAGGAAGCTAAAGCAGGGGGAAGAAACACACCAGGGGTTCCTGCCACCAGTTGCTTCGGCCTGCCTGCACTGCCATCCCCCCCCCTTTGCACCATTACCTCATTCCAGCCGGGGAGGGCTGTGCTCTAAAGCTGCAAGTTTCTTCCATCCCTTGTTGGTGCTCCTGCACCTTAGTCTCTCGGGGGAGGGGGTGCTTGACTTACTCTCAGTCCCAAGACACTGGCTGGCCCCATGAGAAAGAGTGGGGGAGAGAGAGAGAAAGGGGGGAGAGAGAGAGAGAAGGAGAGAGAAGGGGGAGAGAGAAGGGGGAGAGAGAGAGAGAAAGGGGAAGAGAGAAAGAGATGACAGAATGAGTGGGAGAGAGAGAAAGAGAGAGGGGGGAGACAGAATGAGAGAATGAGTGGGAGAGAGAGGGGAGGGGGAGAAAGAGAGAAAGAAAGAGGAGGGGCAGTGCCTGAAGACCCCATCCCGTCACTGGGAGTCCAGGCGCTTCAGCAAGCAGCGCGCTGGATTCATATTAGTGGTCCCCGGGATTTAAAATTATGGACTTGGTGGTCCCTAAGGTACAAAAGGTTGGGGACCCCTGCACTATATAATACATTGAACTGAAGTACTAAAATAAAGAATTACAATAAACTAATTGTTAAACTCAAGAACCATATCAAATTTATATCATATAGCTAGATAAAATTATATCATTCGAACAATCTTCATAAGAATTTGTAGGGCAGCATACTATTTTTTTGAAGTAAACAAAGTTCAGTTGTGAGCTTATGTTAGTATGTTATTTATTTTTAAAAGTTTTTCCCTTTTTTTAGTTTATGCATCATATAGTATTTTTATTAGGATTGTTTGTGCTTCAAACATTCTGAACAATTTGAGTCACTCAAATTAAGCACTTTTCTGATATATATTAAAATAACCCAAATGTATTTAAGCTAATTTGAGAGGTTGAAAAAAAAGATACTGTTTTAACAATCACATTAGCTTTAGTGATTCCTTATTAGTATTTTTTAAAGAAATTTTACAATGATAGAATATTCCACAGTTCAGGTAGAAGATACCTTTTTTTACTGTTTTCCTACTTCAAAAAATTACTAGAAAAGTAGCATTTTTAGCTTAAGTTAATATTTGCAATGCTGATTTTCCACAAATAGGATATTTTGCAGCAAACATAATACTTTATTGCTATATACATTTATTAAAAGGATACAGATCTGATAACTATGACTTGCAGGCTTCCAATTTGCTATCTTTTAATACAGAGCAATAGGAAAGTCTGTCCAATGGGGCCTATAAATCATTTTTAGTTCATTTGTACTTTTGTTACATTCATATATTTGAATATTCGATATTTCAAAGTTATAATGAAAAAACTCACACTTTTTCTTCAACTAACTGCAGACAACCCTTTCAACCTGTTGACTTTATTTTAAAAAATGTAAGTAGCATGTATGGAATTTATGTCAGGATCCTGTCAGGATCCTGTCTTGCACAAACTTTCCAATTTTGAAAAACATTATGACTGACACAAACCTATGAAATGTCAGGTTTCATGGCAATTTTGAGTGATCCATTAATTCTCTGTAATCTTTTCATCAATCTTTCTCACATGAAACTGCTCATGTGCTATTACAGATCATGCACTTTACTCTTAATTACCCAAATCATCCCTTCCCAGTTCACCATCTTTAAAGTTTTTGGCTCAGTGATGCACAATACTCACATTAACAGTCATCATAATCAACCTGCATTTGGCAGTGGAGTTCCATTAGAGAAACTCTCAGTAATCTAAAATTTAGTCACTGCGCATAGCTTAATAAATACCTACTTAAAATTTCAATTTCACAAACAACAGTTACATTGTAGGGGAGATGGGCAGCATAGAAAATAAAGAAATAAAATAATAAAATAAAATAAAATACAACCAAGTTCCTAAAACATCAGTATTACCATATGTTGGTGACTTAGAATAATGTAGGCATTCTTTTCATTTTACTCTCATATGAAGGGGTTTTCAGACTACTTAGTTTTATATTAAACATATTTTTTCACAAATCTATTAAATCATTTAAGAAGATTTGGTGGCTGAGGATTCTTATTATAATTATCTCTCTTCATGTAGGACATTAAAATATATATTATTCTCCATTTAGATATTGATTTTGTAAGTTAACTTTGAAACGATTGTCAAATCCTATTTATTTTTACAATTAAATATTTATTTTAAGAAGAACAAGGTTAGGAAATGTTGAACTATGGTATATAATGTCACTGGTATCAAGAATATTCAAGAATGTCGTTTTATGGCTATGTAAATACAAAATGATAGTATCTTCATTTATACTCATCATGCTTGCTGGGAATCATAACAGACCATATCTAAGATTCTTGATGAATATAATGTGGTATGAATTGTGGGTAGATTTTTCTAAACCTATTTTAAATGATTTAATTAATATTAAATGTTGAAACATATTCTACTTTGGCTTGTAATTATTGAACCAAATTACAAATTGACTCCTTCATATTTCTGAACTTAAAAAGGATTTCAGCATGCTGAAACAGAATTTGTTCAATTTTACTTTAGTGGGAACACTGCCCCCCCACCAAAAAAAAAAAAATTAGCCATCCCTCTTATCATCTGTTGTATAATTTCACATATATTGGATGTGAGAAATACACTAATCATCATGAATCAATAGGATTTCAAACAAAATCCTATATCGATTATACTATTTCACTTTTTCAAGCTGACTAAATATACAACATTGAAACTTGTGTCAAAAGACTTGTATTTTGAGGGGGTATTACTGCAGATGTACTTCTACATACTATACATGACAAAGCTTAAGCCTTTCAGATAACAAATTTATTTACTATTATTATGTCATGATTCCTCAACTTATAGTGACATGCTTGCAGTTGAATTAATGAAAGTTGAAACAACTCCTACTAAAAAGTAATTTTAATGTGCTGATATATTTGTAGTGAAGTTTGTTTATTTTCCCTAAATCTGTATCTGAATAGTCCATAATTCATTTGCTGCAATATGCAAATTAATATTTTAGTTTAGTAACTGTGACTGCTCAATTCAAAAGACATAATTATGTTTGTGATATCTTGTCATCAGACATACAGTTGTTCAACCAGTAGATGTGTACCTTCAAAGCAGATTGATGTTAGCTTGGGAGTTCATTTTGTTTTAAAATATAAATACTCCTTGATATGATTCTACATTCACATAGGTGAGAGAATAAGCACTGTTGAACCTTCCATATGAACATGGACTTCCATATCAGTTCTTATGAGTCATTCACCAGTAATTCACTCATACAATGATCAGAATTGCTGAATATTAGTAAATATTTCAAAGTAATCCTGAGAAAAATTAATTATGAGGGATAAATTTCCTTAACATAGATTTCTCCTCTATTCCTGATACTGTACATAGATTACTTGTTTGAATCTTTGAAATTTGTCCAATATTTATATTCCTGAAACTTTTCTCTTAGATAAAAAAAAAAGTAAAGTTTTTGCAGTTGGATAACTAGCCTGCATAATTTAAAGAATGATCTTCCATTCATGTGGAAGAGAACTATCATGACTCCAAGCACTTTAAAAACTGCAGGCATCAGCCCCCTTCCAAGCTGAAATGATGACTTAGTAGAGAAATTCATCTTATGTGGTGAAGGACCAAACTTCCCCATCAATCACTTTACAACTCTATAATGCCATTTATAGAATGTGATACAGCAGTATCTCTCCCTCCCCTATTAATCAGGTTAAAATATTCCTTGAAAGTATGAATGTATGTATGACTTGGAATCTTACTACAGTTCTTACTGTTTCTCTCTGCCATAATTTCAGCAATGTAACAATGAAAAGATTAATAGGTTCATAAACTAAAAAATATTATAGCTGAAAATACTTCCCACAATATTCCAACAAAATATTGCAATGAAGAATTTAACGGTAAGTTCTCTGTGATGTAGCAATAATTCAACATCCAAAAGAAATAAGGTGTTTGTAGAATATCAAGATACTCACAGAAAAAAGAAATTATGTCTTTTCCTAGCTTAAATAGAAGGAACCAGAAATTTGTTTGATTTTAACAGATCCTAGTAATTGCTCTCAATGTGTACATCTTGCTCCAGATCCCCATTGCACTTCAATCAGGAAGTCAATTTAAGACAACTCACAAAACCTTCAAGTGCAGCATATATTAAGATGATGCATTGTCTCCACTGCTTTTCTGAATAACCTTGACCCCCTTCAGCCAGATAATCACAAAGGCTAGATACAGATTTAAGTTCAAGAGTGGAATCACCATCAACCATCTTCTCTATATAGCTGACATTAATGTATGATAAGAATGAATGGGACATCAACTTGATGATGCACCTGATGATCTACAGTGTAGACATTGGGATGTTACTTGAACTAGAAAAGTGTGGCTGGATGGTAGTAAAAAGAGGGGAAGTAGTTAAGACTGATGGTTATGTAACTGCCAGCGGATCACATAGTAGATATATAGACCAGGTACAGACTTGATATCCCACAGTGACATATGAATCACAATATGGAGGCAAGGAAGACAGCAACATCCAAGTACCAGTAAAGAAGAAGACAGGTCTTGAAGAGCCAGCTCAGTGGGGAAGAACAAGATCCATACTATCAACACATATCCCCTGCAGATTACCAGATATCCTGGATATATAGTGAGCTAGCCCAAAGAAGATATGAAGGCTGCTGATGTGAGGACCTGGAAGCTCCTTATTACGCATAAAGCCCAACACCCATAGATTATGCATCAGCAGAAAGAGGGCAGATGGAGTTTGATAAGTGTCAAAGCCATTATCCTGGATGAGAAACACCTCATCAAGGAGTTGTCGTGTCCCACTCCTCCGCTGACGGCTGGGTCAGGGAAATCCAAATCAGGCTTGCCTCTGCAGCTCTGCCCAAAGTCCTAGCAAAGTCCTCAGAGCAGGCAGGAGACCAGTAAGTGACTTCAGCAAGATAAGTTCGACTTTGCCTGACTCAGAGACTGCCAGAAAGTAGATCCTTTATATAGGCCATGGGGTGTGGCTCCATGACTCAGCACTCATTAAGGCCTACCCCTCCCTTCCTTCTGTTGCCTCCGCCTCTCCAATCTTCTGATGCGAGGATTACTCCAATCAGCTGTTGTTGGGAGTAAACCCTCCTCAGGCTCACCTGCTGTGGAGGAGGGGGAGGGGTCTAGCTGCTCCGTTTGCCTGGGCATGGAGTCAGGGCTGGGGCAGGGAGATGCTCCTTCTTCTGCAGTTTGTGTGGGCATGGAGCCAGGACTTGGGCCGGGAGGCATACATTCCTCAGTGTTCGGGAGCAGGTAAGAAGGCCCCGGCTGCTCTGAGGGCGGGCAAGACACAACAGGAGTACATCAGTAAGGTGGCATCCAAAAATAAGCTGCTGAAAACACCTGAAGCAACAGATTGTTCAGAGAGGTCTCAGAGACAGTCTAATATCTAGTGGCAGGGTGTAAGATGCAGGCAAGGAACGTATACACTGAATGGCCCAACGAAGTAGCAGGTGTTGTATTAGATGTTGAACATCTAAACAGTGAATGAACTAGATCCTGCCAGGTCCAGCTGCTGAATGCCACAGGAGATTGTGGAGAATAACAGGGCTAAGACCCCATGAGACTTCAAGATCCAGATGGACAGGCAGTTACAAGCCAATCAGCATCCGAAAAAGAAACAAGACAGCAGTGTTGACAGAAATAGTAGTGCAAAGTGACAGCAATATTATGAAGGCGTATGAGAAGCTTGAAAAGCTCCAGGGCTTGAAGGAGAAATTAGACAGATGTGGAAAATAATGGTCAATGTGTTCCCAGTGGTGATGGGAGCACTGAGGATTGTGACTCAAGCTGGAAAAGTGTGTTCAAAAGGTCCAAGAACAATATCAAACCTTTCTGTCCAGAAGAATGCAGTGCTAAGGAAAGATGAGATATTGCATAGAATCATCAAAATCCCAGGTTTCTGATAGAAGACCCAAAATTGAGGAAGAGACATAGCACGTAACAAGATTAGAAAGGATTTTTTTTCTACATGCAAGCCTTATTTGCACTGGTGAACAATAAATTTTGTATTGAATCTTCAATGTTCAATCATAGTTTGTTTCAAATGGTGTCCTGCCGATATGATCACAACTATTGCATGAGTTAAAACTTTTTCATGTAAAATAGAGTAAAAGTACTTTGGTTTTGAGGGTTTTTAAAATAGTTGTCTATAAATAACATCTGGAACCAGTTCTGTTTTCACTTATCCAAATATTTAATCTACCCTTCAGATTGTTCCACCATCACAAACATGGCATAATAACTTTGAAGTCAGCAGTTTTGTGTATTTTCTCAACTACAGTCAAACTCAACAGGAAGGAAGGAAGGAAGGAAGGAAGGAAGGAAGGAAGGAAGGAAGGAAGGAAGGAAGGAAGGAAGGAAGGAAGGAAGGATGGAAGGAAGGAAGGAAATCTAGTAGTGATGTTGAGTTTTTAAAATGTATTTATAAGATGTTTTTGGTCTCTGTTTCTATATTTTATCTGTTATTGTTATCTCCTAAGATTCTTCTATAATTGTAACAGGATATAAATAAAATAAACTTCTTCAGCACTGAATTCCAAGTAGTAAGAGCTGTTACTTAGAGTTAATTCTACATTGTCAAATATCATACGTATATACAGTTATATACTTTTATACAGTCAAGTATAAAAGTGCATGATGCTTTCAGATGCCTTGATCCCATACTTTAAGAAAATGGAGTGCAGTTTTTTCCAGACTAGGTGTAAACTCAAAATATAATGAGTACACTAAAATTAATTTTGATTTGTTTTTCTTTATACCCTACTTGAATCAAGTATAGTAACCAAATTCTTCTCCAGTTAGGTACTTAATTTCTCTTTTACAATCTGATAATTTAATTTGGTAATAGCTTTAAGAAGCCTTTGGGATCTCATGTTGTGTACATCTTATTGAGAGTTTTGAAGAATTTAGCTAACAACAACTAACCAACCATTAATTTATGTGTAATGTGTATTCGACTAAATAAATAAATAAATAAAATTTAGTAAAGCTATATAAACAACTCTGCTTCATTCTAAAATTGTACAGTAATACAGATTTTTCCTTTTTTTAATTTCCCTCTCTGTAGGGATGTGAGCTCATACAGACACCAGATCAACAATTAACAGATTTCACCAAGTGCCTTCAGATACTTCAACAGAAGATAGAAAAAAGCAGTCTGCAGGTAATGCTAGCAACTCTATCTATACACATTTTGGCATATGACTCTTCCTGGGTATGTTCACTCTGTAACATAATGGCAAATAAAAATATAGAGGAAGCAGGAATAAAAAAAAATCATTAACTCTCTTCTTGTTTCTGCTGGTGAAACTCTTATGTTCTGAAACTCTTAAGTTCAGAATTGAATCCACATACTACTAAAACTCTCATGAAGTTTACTTGGGTGAAATTGTGTATCATATGACTCACCAGGGAATGAAACCTGAGAAAGTTGTGGCTGCTTCAGTGCTACTGGCTATTGCTGTTGCTGTGTTGCTGCTTGCAATCATGTGATTTTCATTTTCAATGTTTGGTGACAATTTTCCAACTAGTCCTGCATTCTATTGCTCTCTCCCCTACCCAGCAGCAAGAAATTGACTCATTGTGGCTCTTAAAGAAGCAACATCTTTAAGGTGCATGAATAAAGGCCTGGATATTTGTATTGTTTATGTGCCCCTTCTGCGCATGTATCTATACACCATCTTTGTTCAGGAACTCAATACATAACAATGTTCCATTCTCCTATATTTCTTTACAACAATCCTGTGAACTAGGTTGGTGTGAAAGTTACCAAGTAAGCTACCGTGACTGCAAATGGAGTAGAAACTGGATCTTTCTGATGTCAGGAAAATACATTAATCCATTTTTCAAATGCTTGCATTCTGAAATTGAATGTAGACTAGCCCCTCCACCGCCACTTTAGCTGTTGGAGATCAAGTAGACTAGTTCCACTCAAGCTCATAGGAAGTCACCTGTATCTATTTTTTAAACTGTATCTGGTGGTTTTCAAAAATTCAATGGAAAAATGGAGTAGAGGAAGGGAATTCTAAACTGTTCTGAGATGAGAATGGCAACATACAATATTGTGGTAAAATAAATTAAAATAAAATATTATCAGCATAATTGTGTCATGTAGAAAATGAGGAGGAACCTCATAGTCAAGATGACATTAAACATTGAGATGCAGCAAGGAAGAGTACAGATGAAGGAAGGATGAAAGGGCTGCACATTTCCAGAATCACAAGGAAAGTTACAAAATAAGGAAACAAGATGCCAGAGGAAAGAGAAGGTCAACTCAAGAATACATAGAAAACACTAATTATTGTGACAGTTCCTCAACACAATACTCACCTTCATTGACAAAACCTCAGTAGAGAAAGAGCTAGGCAAAATGCATGACTTGCACAAAGTAATATTTCCATCAATGTTGGTGCCATGACCAAAGTCTACCCCATTATCATGCATTTCTATTTCCTGGAGAAATTACCAGTTTGTGTTGTATGAAGGAAAAGGTCAAGATAGGCAATGTGCGACATCTAGTAACAGCATGAGCCTAATGCAAATGAGTTCAGGAATAACGTTAAACAATAGAACTGCCTATTTCAAATGACAAGGACAAGCTATGGAGAATGTGCTGATTTATTTGGAGAAACTAGTATTCTAACACTGTCGCTGAATGTTGCTTTAAGCTGAGAAAAAAGAAGTGAAAAAGTTAGATTCGGGGCAGATCAACTAAACATATTGTCATCAAAAGTATCCTTTGTTAAGCAAAAAACATCTATATTTGTCTTGCTGAAGACTTCTCTTCTTTAATAAAATGATGTTTTCTTCTTGAATTTTAAAAGCAGACAATAGCAGTCTGCTATAGTCATTTTGTTTCTCTGTTTAGGTAAGGAAATACTTCTGAAAGGACGATCAAAGGATTACTTGTTATCTAGTACTGAATATTATTCTGTGATTCATTTATTCTACTTGTGCATGATCAAACATTGTCGCTTAGTTTCTCTCTTCTGGGCTGTGTAGTAAATCAAAATTCTTGTTCTTCCAGACAGTTGGGAAATGAACAAAGATTCACCTGGCAATAAAGAGTTCACTCTTTACTGTCTATGGATAATATCTATGCTTATTGAATCATAACTAGTTCCAGGTGGGACAGAAATATGATTGGTCAGACTACATCTGCTTCTAGAAATTAATTGAGCTTTGAAAACCAATCCTATAATTCTTCAAAACTGTTCTACTACCCAGTTTCAGTAATTCATCAGTAAAAGGCAATACCAAGCAATTCCCATTTTCCTATCCATTTCATATCGGTCTGTCATTCATGCTGGTGATAGTCCTGTATTTTTTGTTGAACTCCCTTCTTAAAGTAAGCATTCATTAGACCATTTCCCACATAAAGCTATATGTGAGTTTTCTTTGAAAGAGCAATGACTCATTAAACTCATTTCTGAAGCTGTGCAAGTATTGCTTAGTCCACTCTGTAGATGCACATCAGGGTGAAATTCGACTGGTTCGGACTGAATCATGCATACCGGTAGCGGCAATTTTAAATGGTTTGCCAAACTGGTAAAAACCATCCCTGATTGGCCTGCCCACCCACTGCCTGCTCTCCTTTCCCCACACAATAATCCTTATGTTGGCAAAACAGCTGGAAACTGTAGGAAAGGTGCGTGCAGAGTGAGTGCACTTCCAGGATACTGAGAGGGATGTCCACCCCCAACGGTATGTCCTTTCAGCGGATTTGAAGTTGGGACTCAGAGGAAAAGAATTTGCTGATGTTCCGAATAGTCCAACTTCCTACGCACTGCAAGTAAAGCCA
This sequence comes from Ahaetulla prasina, assembly GCF_028640845.1. Lineage (NCBI taxonomy): Eukaryota > Metazoa > Chordata > Lepidosauria > Squamata > Colubridae > Ahaetulla > Ahaetulla prasina. The sequence goes on from NC_080542.1 coordinate 65,868,543, forward strand.
AACAAAGTGGGAAGTCGGGCGGGGCTACCAAAAGTCCCCAGAAAGAGCCAAACTGGAATCCACACCTGCTTCTCTGGAGTAGCCACCAGGAACTGGACTGCTTTTAGACAAGGAAGGAGGGTGGGAAAAGCCACATATCCTCAGCACTTCGGAGCATAGGGCAGGCTTATAAGAACTGCAGCTTCTGCTCTTTCCATAGGGGCTTATGGGGAGAATCAAAGCGAGCATGGTATCTGATTGCTGCTGCGATTTCTTCAGCCAGCAATGTAAGCACAGCGCGGACTCAGGGCAAAGTGGTGCAGGTATTTTGGTAGTCTGAATAGATAATGGGGTTTCAATCCAAAAACAGCAAAGCCCTGACAACCGACAATAAACCTCAGAGGCTAAACACCTTCCAGGGCAAGGTCTTCTGTAACATTAAGGTAAGAAGGACCTTCGCTCCAAGAAGAAAAGCCAGGAGGTAGTTGGAAAGGAGCCTTCCTCACCACTGGCCTTGTTCACAGAGGATTGACACCATTCCCCCACTTTCTTTGGGAAAGAGCAGAGTCGAGATGCGCTGGCTGCTATTTGCCACTGTCAGCACAGCCCTTCTTGTCTGGCTCTTTGGTCTCATCCAAGCCACCTTGGTATGGTATCCTCTCTATGCACTTACCTTCCTTCCATGGCTGGCTGCCAGGGAAGGCAAATCTGCAGTCACCACCTCTTTTTTTCAGTGTGGCTGGACGCTTCTTGTGCCGAAAAAGAGATGGCAGCTGCAGGTTTCTTGCAGCAAAAATTACCGGAGCTGCTCTGCACCACCGCCTTGTTCCATGCTCTAGCTGTGCACACTGTTGCCTGCTGCACCACAAGTTCCTCCAGTGCAGCGGCAGCAGGCAACAATGTGTGTGTGTGTGTGTGTGTGTGTGTGTGTGTGTGTGTGTGCAGCCGGCACATAAAACAGGATGGTGGCAGCGCATTCAAGAAGTGGAGCGGCTCCGGTAATTTTTGCTGCAATGTGACTGAGTGGGCGTGGCCATGAGTGATGTCAGGTTGGCCACACCCACTCAGCCACAGGATCCCCACTATCAAGCCACGCCCACAGAACCGGTAGGGAAAATTTTTGAACTTCACCCCAATGCACATTCCAGTTGCTTTTTTTCCACTCATTATATGCTATTCCTTCCTTGATGGTTAAAAATAATTTTATATATGCAGTACTGCTGGAGAAAAAATAGTAACCCTCTTTTCTTATGATTTCACTTGCATTTTCCTATAAAAAAATAAGTGAATTTTCTTATTAGGCTAGCATATTTGAACTTCAGTTAGAAAATATATTTACCGTATATACTCGAGTATAAGCCGAGTTTTTCAGCACGTTTTTTGTGCTGAAAAACGTCCCCTCGGCTTATACTCGAGTATATACGGCTTATACTCGAGTATATACGGCTTATACTCGAGTTTTTTTTTTCTTCTTTTTTTCACATTATACCGGATGGCGCAAACTTGGCGGGCTTTTGCATTAGCGCGGGGAAGCCCTGCCGGTGCAGTGAGAGGGCGGGGCGGGGGAGCCGCCAGCCTTCTCGGCTGAGGGAGGGAGGGTTTCCCCGACCGGTAGCTGCCTCATTTCCCACCCTCGGCTTATACTCGAGTCCCCAGTTTACCCCAGTTTTTTGGGGTAAAATTGGGGACCTCGGCTTATACTCGGATCGGCTTATATTCGAGTATATACGGTACTTAGGTTCTACTGCTTTATTCATTGTAGCTTCTATGAAAGAAAAGGTTGTTAGCTAAGATGGTGAACTCTCCAAAGAATTTTTAAAGCAAATATTACAGTGAGAACAATGCAAGCCATATGGTCTGCTATGGTGTTTCAATAATATAGCTATCACCATGTGCTTTTCCTAATAATGCAATCCATTGTTAAAACTGGTGATGGATGCTGTTCTCCATAAATATCTGATCTTTGAAACTCAGCAAGGCTAACTGTAATAGCATGGACAAAGAAGGAAGCATCTCTTTTGGGAATTATAATTGATCTGAATGCATGTTACAATACACTGTAACTTTTCAATTATATTGTCACACAACTTATATGTAATGTCAGCTGTGGGTAGCAGTTTTGATATCAGTATGAACATGCTGCTTTTGCAAAGATACAAATAATGGAAAGATGTCTCTTTTCTATCAGGTTGCTTTCACTGAAAATACAGTCACATATAGCAACAGTGTTTTGTTTGCTTTGGCTTTTTTTCTTTTTTAATTTTTCAGAGGGGCTAAATGAAAGTTCGTTACTTTTCATTTTTGATAATATTGCTCACTTAGCCTGAGCATAGGTTAAATGATTTATTTTGAGAGTATGATAAAATAAATATTTCTTAGAAGAGAGAGACATCTTTTCTTTTCATATATGAGCAGGAATTATTGCATACATTGCTTATGGCCAGGTCAAACACACTATAAGCCTGGGGCTGCAACTTTATCTATAACTTTTGAAATCTTTCTCCTTGAATTTTTTTGAAAGACATTGGGAAAGAAATTAATTGTGTCCGCTAACCATCACCTTTTGTATCACATATTGCATCAATTTCCCCTTGATATAATTTAGCAGCACAGCAATGCATCAACTTAATTTAAATTCTTATATGTTAGTTCATAAGAATGCTAAACAAATCTCTTTATATATAAAATTTGGAATGTTTTGTGCATAATTTCACAATCTTGCAGCATATAAATATACCAGAGGAAAGGGAAGGGAAGGAATGAAATAGTGTTTCCTCACTACTTGAACCAACCAGTTATCTTCCTTATATTTATATCATAATTACAAGATAGAGTCTTTAAGATGCCAGGAGCTGTTTCAAATAACAACAATGAAGCAAAAATAGATTATACATTTGAGCTACACTATTCTAGGTTTCATATAGCAGGCTGTCTTTGAAAAGAAATTCAAACAAATATTTGCGAAAACGTCCAACTCTGTTAACATAGATGTGTTGGCTTTTAAATATGCAGCACTCTTTAGCCCATATATTTATTTACTAACCTAGGTTAATACAATGTTTTGGCCTCAAAAATAAGATATGTTTATGTAAAGGAATAAGTAATGCAGTGCATATATAATCCAACTTCATAACAATCAGTTCTTTCAGAAGAAATCTGGTACCTGGTTCAAGCAGTAATAAGGTTGACAAAAAGACAAGAAAGACTGCCAGCTACCCAAAACATTGAGTCATACTAGAAACCCTATTTCTTAAAGATAATTGGTAGATAATTGGTTAGAATAAGGGAGGACATCAGAGGAACATAATGTATTAAATGTAGTCAAGGAGACATATAGGCAGGCAAGACAACATGGACATATAGTCCCTATAAATGTGATTGATTTGGAGATGAAAAAGAAGATGAAAGAAAGGAGGAAAATTAAACCACTAGAAAAGAGGGAAAAGTACAGTAATTCGTCGCCTTCGACAAGACCTAAGTTTAACTCACAGAATCATCTATTGTAATGTCCTTCCTGTCAAAGACTACTTCAGCTTTAATTGCAATAATACAAGGGCAACCAATAGATTTAAACTTAATGTAAACCGCTTTAATCTAGATTGCAGAAAATATGACTTCTGCAACAGAATCATCAGTGCTTGGAATACTTTACCTGACTCTGTGGTCTCTTCCCATAATCCTAGTAGCTTTAACCAAAAACTTTCTACTATTGACCTCACCCCATTCCTAAGAGGACCATAAGGGGCATGCATAAGCGCACAAACGTGCCTACCGTTCCTGTCCTATTGTTCTTCTTTTCTTCTTCCTATATATGTTTATATGTGTATATACTATATAATCTTTTTGTATGATGTTGTGACAAAATAAATAAATAAATAAATAAATTCAGTGAGCTGCTGCTAAGGGATTAGTCATGCTGCCAGTTACAGAGCTGTGTCCTAGTCACAAACCTATCTTTCAGGTAACTCCATATGAAAAGAGACTACAGTTGTTGCTGCCATTGCTATCCTCGTGAGTAATCACTTTTGCTCCCTCATTTTACAGCCAGTGTGGCTTTTTCATTTCCTCTGTGCATCAAGAAGTTCTTCTTGGAACTGTTTCCCTATTCCCTTGTCTCCTACAAGAAAAATGGTGCTCTAAGATTTCAGAAGTTTTCATGTATGAAATGCCTTATCTGTGATTCTGTCAGTCTCTGTTCTAAATAGCACATTTCCTGCCTTCCTTTCTCATTATTTGTTATATATTTTAATAAAATTAAATATTTATTTCTGAATATTTTCACCACTTATAATAATAATAATAATATTTTTTTATTTTTCAATCATATATAATATAACAGGTAAAAAGTATAAACATAATTTGGATACATGAAAAGAGTAAGTAAAAAAGGAATGTTAGGACAGGGACGGTAGGCACGCGGGTGCACTTATGCATGCCCCTAACAGACTTCTTAGGAATTGGGTGAGGTCAACAGTAGACAGTTTAAGCTTAAAGTTTTGGGGGTTTGGGGAAGAAAATACAGAGTTAAGTAGTGCATTCCAGACATTGACCACTCTGTTACTGAAGTTATATTTTCTGCAATCAAATTTGGAGCGGTTTACCTTGAGTTTGTATCTATTATTTGCTCGTGTATTGTTGTGGTTGAAGCTGAAGTAGTCATTGATAGGTAGGACATTGTGGTAGATAATTTTATGTACTATGCTTAGGTCAGATTGAAGTCTGCATAGTTCTAAGTTGTCTAAGCCCAAAATTTGGAGTCTGGTGGCATAAGGTATTTTATTGCGAGCAGAGGAGTGTAGGACTCTTCTTTTGAAATATCTCTGGATTCTCTTGATTGTATTTATGTCTGATATGCAGTGCGGGTTCCAGACAGATAAGCTGTATTCAAGGATTGGTCTAGCAAATGTTTTGTATGCTCTAGTTAGTAGTACAATATTACCAGAGAAGAAGCTACGCAAGATTAGGTTAACAACTCTTAGTGCCTTTTTGGCAATATTGTTACAGTGGGCTCTGGCACTTAGATCTTTAGAAATTAGTACTCCAAGGTTCTTGACATAATGAGGGTCATCTCTAAGGTCATGTCCATCTAATTTGCATTTTCTATTTGTATCTATTTGTATTTTAATTTGTATCTATTTTCTGTTTAAGTCATAGTGCAGCAATATAGAAGGGGAAACTTCAATTTTAAGTAGCTTTTCTTTTCTTCCTTAATTCTGCTGAACTTGAGAGTATTCTTTTCAGTCTTAAGAAAGGTTCTGTGGGCTTAAAGAATGATGATACTTTTATGGGTTGTTGCTTTAGCCTAAGTTTAGAATGGTGAAAAGGATCTCTGATGACCATTCAATCTTTGAGATAATTTAAAAATATTATCCCAAGTATTGGAATGTTTATGTTTATATTATTCCAAGTATTGGAATGTTAAATGTTTATGTAAGCTTGTTAAAACATGCAGCAATTTTAAAATTAACAAACTTAAAGAAAATATTTTTGGTACAAATCAGTTACAGATATCTGCTATTGCACATGATATTATATACAGGTCTAAAGAAATCTCACATCTTGTTTAAGTCAGTTTGTTTTGACTGAAAGATTTTTGAAAGGCAGTTGGTAGATTCTAAAACTTTTGTGAACAATACAGGAAAAAAACCTTTTTCAATTTGAGATTTGAGATTACAGAACTCTAACTGCTTTCCCAGGAGAATAATGTCATTGACACCTTGTTGAAGGGATTTATAGAGTGTTGACCATTTAATTATACAGAATGCTTTCTGCATAATATTGGATTGGAATCTTACACATTTGGAATGAAAACATCATTAACACTGTGTATAAAGTAATAATAGAGGTGTTTTATAGTTCCTGAAGTTATTTCTGAAGCTTAACATAGCATAATTCAGGATTAAATTAAGAATATGGACAGCACATTCGACATATGTAACTCCTGCTTGTTGTGCTATAAATTTTAAATACTATAATACAACCCCAGTGTTCCATAATTTATCTACTATTTTATTCTCATATGGAGAATAAAGTCCAAAGACTTGACTTACATTGTTTACATGTACAGGCTATTGCTATCAATGAGTTTTAAAATGCTATGGGCCAAACAAGTTGTTAATTGTTCTTCTGTGGTCAAATGGCCTCTTTTATCTTTATCTTCTTGCTGTTAATAGAGATTTAGTTCAGCTAGCTGAATTTCATACCAATATCTTTCCTGGTAACCATACTTAATAGGAAAAAACCCCAGACCTTTATGTATGTTACAATTCTATCCTTCACAGAGTTAATTAATTCATTTTGTATGTCAAGACTTAGTTACCTTGCTGTACCATCCTTAACCTTGTCTAGCACAGAATTATATTTTCCCAGAAGACTGGTAATACAGAAAATGTCCATAGATTTAGGTAGGATTGTTTAAGCCAAGTTGAATAAATATTCATTGCATTATATTTTTCTACTTTGATACTGGATTCAGCTGTAATAAATATATTTTCTTTTTAAATTGCCCAGATAGGGGTAAATAGGGAATGTGCTAATCTTTAAATTTAAAATTAAATATAGACAAATTAATCAAAGTAGTAAAGCATATCATTCAAAAAAATATTATTTTCCAGGTAAATGCAGTAACGGACATTAAGAATTATCTACTCTTGATTTTTTTAATACTATAATTTAAACATCCCATCAGATTTACATTTTTTTAAGGAAACGCTATATTAAAATGTTATGCCAACATGGAAAAAAATACATCAGTTAATTAGTTTTTGTTGTTAGTTATGCAGTTATTATTTCTGATAAATACTGGTGATGCATTACTTTATGTACGGTTATCTAGCTACTGTTATGTCTATAAAATGGATATCCTACAATCCATGTAGGTTGCAATTTTAATGTAATGATTATAATTGATTCTGTAAATATATATACATTATTTTTCTAAAAAAAATATCCAATTTTTTAATGTGCTGAATTGATGCATATTTAAATTTATACTATTTTCATATTTTTTGTTATACTATACACATCCTAAGAGGAAGCTTAAAACTAAGCTTCCATTATCTCTTCCACTAGACCCAATAGGAAAGATAACATAACAGCTATTTAATCCCACATGACAATATTTGGCTAATTTTTGATAAGCAGTTACCATTGTTAAAAACTTCTAAACCAAGTTTTTATCAAAACAATAAAATAAGTAGGAATGCAATGGCTTTATAAATTGACACACTTCAATTCTCTTCACTCTCTTCTCATTCACATACAAATGTACCAGAACCTTTAGCCCCACCGTGCCTAGGGGGCTGTATCATTGGAAAACAACCTGTGGCCCACAAGCTAGTTAGAAAAGTCAATAGTCCATTCCTGCTTGGATAACTGTGAATATGGAGAAAGTGTTTTTGCAAGAACAGCAATGTAACAGATTCTACAAAGGTGTTTTGGATCTCACCAATGCATTCAGACAATACAGGATAATACAATAAAGAAAAATATTCATTCAAATAAGACTTTAGAATAGAATAGAATAGAATAGAATAGAATAGAATAGAATAGAATAGAATAGAATAGAATAGAATAATAGATTTTTTTATTCGCCAAGTGTGATTGGACACACAAGGAATTTGTCGGTGCATATGCTCTCAATGTACATAAAAGAAAAGATACCTTCATCAAGGTACAACACTTATAACACTTAATGATAGTCATAAGGTACAAATTTAACACTTAATGATACAACACTTAATGATAGTTATAGGCTACAATTAAGCAATCAGGAAACAATCAATTACAGTATAAATCGTAAGGATACAAGCAACAAAGTTACAGTCATAAGTGGAAGGAGATGGGTGATGGGAATGATAAGAAGATTACAGTATTTTTCAGCATATAAGACGCACCTTTTTACCTCCAAAAAGAGGGTGGAAATCTGGGTGTGTCTTATATGCTGAATGTAGCCCCACCCACCCGCCGTCCCCCACCCTTCGGCCGAAAATCCTCTCTGTGGAAAGCGGGTCAGATGTAGGACATGATCTGGACCTTCTTCTTCTTCTTCTTCTTCTTCTTCTTCTTCTTCTTCTTCTTCTTCTTCTTCTTCTTCTTCTTCTTCTTCTTCTTCTTCTTCTTCTTCTTCTTCTTCTTCTTCTTCTTCTTCTTCTTCTTCTTCTTCTTCTTCTTCTTCCCCTTTTGGCATTGTTGATGCATTTCCACTTTGCTTGCTTCTCGGAAGATGTTTGCAGGTGCCACTTGGCTTTGAGGAGCCAAGGCGGAAGAGAAAGCCGTCCTTCTTCGCTGCTTGTGGAGTCGCTGCCATGGGTCAGGAATCGAGGGCGCGAAGGGGTGGCAGACTTCAGGAACTGGCTTGGCTGTCGCGTTACTGCAGGAATTGCTTCGGGCAATGGGGAAGGAAAAACAGAATTGCCTCCCTGCATGGCATTTTCCGTCGTTTTTTTTCCTCAATTCTCTGAAGCAATTTGCAAATCTCCCAGGATTTGGAATGGACCCCCAACATTGGAGCCATCATTAAAAAGTCATAACAGAGAATGTTCTTCCTATATCAACTCCAGAGGTTCAGACTCCCCCATATACAGCTTTTTGGGGAAATTACACCCCCTCTGTGGGTGATAGTCTCTTACTGTGATAATGGAGTCAGGGAGGGATGTGTTTAGCCATGTTTCAGACATTATAGTTCAGACATTATAGTTCAGACAACTATAATGTCAAATGTAGCAGTATTTAATAAGAGGAGGAGTTCGGGCATTTAGTTTATGATGCTTCTTGCGTTTATTAGTTTGCATTTAAGTTCAGTAGTGGTTGGTATTGAGGAAGTAAGAGACGTACATACTGAACCCAAAAAATATTCAAGTTGCACATGAATTCGCTTTTCCAGAAACTATCGTCTGCAAACTGTCCTTAAATACCACATTTCATTTCATACTATGTTACAGAGTCCTTGACTACAACATCGCAGATGCGAACAAGTTAACTTCACTGCTAACATGAGCAGCCTCCTGCCCATACCCTTTCATCTTTCTTGGAGACCTCAACCTAGTTCTTATTAATTGGACAATAAACGAATGTACTACTGAACCCATCCATACAATTCTATACAATGCTGTTACTAAGCTAGGTCTAAATCAATTAGTAACTAACAACACTAGACTCAACAACTGCCTCGACTTCATCTTCTGCAACAGCTTAAACTCAATTTATGGACTACAAATAAAAGAACCCTTTTCCAACAATGACCATAGCATGATTGACTTTTGTCTCAATATACGCCCTTACAAAAATCTCCATAATAATGTGATACCCAACTACAACTTCAAAAAAGCTAGCTATGATCTTATAGGCACTGACCTCTTGATTGGCAAATTCTATTCTATAACTGCAACACTGTTGAAGACCATTATAATATTTTCTTGCTTGAGGTTAACAGAGTTATTAAATTACATATACCACTACTTACCACCAAAACTACAAAAAACAAATTAGCTATATCAATAAGAAAACTCCAATGCAAATATATATATATATCTGGCAAAAAAACAAAACTGGCTATGTAGCTAACTTTAAAAGCCACTACAAAAATATATGCCTCCAAATAAAGACTGAATCAAACAAGAAGAAAACCTCCTGCACACAAAATCCGACTGTGCCTTCTATAATTTTGTAAGCAACAAATTTAAAGACTCAAGATCCATCTCATCCCTAAAAGGACCTAATGGTAAAGAATGCAATGAGGAAGCAGTTAAAGCAAACCTCTTTAACACGTTCTTCGGCTCAGTTGTAAACAGCAATGGCTCATGCCCAACATTCCCTAGCTGTACCACTAATAACTACAACAATCTAACACAAATAGATTTCACAGAAGATAACATTGAAAAGGCACTATGCAGACTAAAACCATCTCTATCTTTTGGACCTGATAGACTATGTGCATACTTCTTAAAAAAGCTTTCCACTGCTATATCAGAACCCCTAAGCAAAATCTTTGAAAAATCTTTCTGGACCAGCTCCTTACCCAACCTATGGTCATCCCTATCTTCATAAAGGGAGACTCCAGCCTTGTTGAAAATTACAGACCAATCTCTTTATGCTGTGTCATCTGCAAAGTCATGGAATCAATCATTAACCTATCCATTACCCTTCACCTAGAAACAAACAACTTCCTCTCTATTAAACAATTTGGTTTCAGAAAAAAATTATCCTGTAATCTACAGCTTCTACCCTGCAAAAACATATGGACTACAAATCTCGATCAGGGCAAAGCAATAGACACAATTTACATAGACTTCTGTAAAGCCTTTGATTCAGTGATACATGACAAACTACTTCTAAAACTAAAATCCTATGGCATCTCCAGACACCTACTTAATTGGTTAGCCATGTTCCTTTCAAACAGACAACAAGTGGTCAAAATAGGGAGTGCCCTATCAAATTCTGCACCTGTTAATAGCGGTGTCCCCTAAGGCAGCATTCTAGGACCAATACTCTTCACATTATACATAAATGACCTTTGTGATCATATTATAAGCAACTGTGTTTTCTTCGCCAATGATGTAATACTATTTAACACCACCGTCAATGCTGCTACCCTTCAAAAAGACCTTGACTTTGTGTTGGAATGGTCAAACAATTGGCAACTCCAAATCTCAACGAACAAATGCTCTGTCTTGCATATTGGCAAAATGAAGCAGAACACAAAATACAAGCTGAGTGGACACTTGTAGATGACCCTCACTCTGTCAAGGACCTTGGAGTACTCATATCTAATGATCTAAGTGCCAAAGCCCACTGTAACAACATTGCCAAAAAGGTATTAAGAGTTGTAAACCTAATTTTGCATAGCTTCTTCTCCGGTAATATTACACTACTAACCAGAGCATACAAAACATTTGCTAGACTAATTCTCGAATACAACTGATCTGTCTGGAACCCGCATTGCATATTGGACATTAATACAATTGAGCATGTCCAGAAATATTTCACAAAAAGAGTCCTCCACTCCTGTGCTCGCAACAAAATACCTTATGCCACCAGATTTGAAATTCTAGTCTTAGAAAAGTTAGAACTACACCGTCTTCGGTATGACCAAAGCATGGTTCATAAAATTATCTGATTCAATGTCCTACCTGTCAATGACTACTTCAGCTTCAACCAAAACAATACACAAGCACACAATAGATGCAAACTTAAAGTGAACCACTCCAAACTCGATTGCAGAAAATATGACTTCAGCAACAGGGTGGTCAATGCCTGGAATGCACTACTTGACTCTGTGGTTTCATCCCAAAACCCCCAAAATTTTAACCTAAGACTGTCTACTGTTGATCTCACCCCATTCCTAAGAGGTCTGTAAGGGGTGTACATAAGAGCACCAGTGTGCCTATGGTCCCTGTCCTAATGTTCCCTTTATTTGTATTCATTTTATGTATTCAATTCATGCTTATACTTATATATATATTATAAGTATATATAATATTATATTGACAAATAAATAAATAAATAACTGTCTGGTTTGGTACAACAACCAAATAAACATATACAGACTCCAGCACATAGTTAGGACAGTAGAAAGAGCAACTGTAACCAGTCTGAACCCTAACCCTAACCCATAGAAGATCTGTATATTGCACTGGTTAGAAGAAGGGCTGAGAAAACATCTACAGACCCCTCCATCCTGGACAAAAATGGTTTCAACTCTTACTCTCAGGATGCCATTATAAGGTGTTGCATATTAAAACAACTAGGCGTAGGGTCAAGTTTTTTCTTCGTGCCATAACTCTGCTGAACACCTAACTCTCATATTACTATCTATGTATATTTACCCATGTTGTATGGCCATAATATTAGTATTAGCCTTCTTATTTTTTTGTATTATCCCCTCTTTTGGTATTATAGTGATGATTACTATTCTTTTACATGTACACTTAAAGCTTCTGCACCGGAGACAAATTCCTTGTGCGTTTAATCACACTGGGCCAAATTGTTCTGTTCTGTTCTGTTCTATGCCATCCCATCCCAACCCATCCCATCCCCTCCTTTGAAAAGTTCTATTAGTTCCAGGATAAAGAGCTTATCTAACCATTTCATTCCTTCTACTCATATTACTTAGCAACTGGTTTTCAAAATCTACTGCCTCTATTATTAGAGATAATACATGGCCACCACAACTCTGTGCTACTATTTACTTTGTCTTCCATAGATTTGTCATTAGGATGCATTTAGAAAACCAATGAAATGTCCCTATTTCTGTTCATTCCTATTGTTATTACAACCTAGAAAATCAAGAGCAAGATATTTGTATCATTATCATCATCATTTAAAAAAGAGGATCAAACTGAATGAGGCTAATATATTCAAATATGCTTATTTTATAAATTCTCTCACCATTGTAAATGTATTGTTGATATTTCTAAAATCTGTTCAACATCTCAAATTATATTTATGCTTTTTAAGTATGTGCATTTATATTTCATAGGAAAGGTGCAAAATGTATTTTTGGATCTTTCTTCAACATTCTATTTATTTTTTTCTCTGTGTGTGTTTTGTATTTCTGTTAGATGGACATGATTATAACTTTGGGTGGACTTGGAGGTCGCTTTGACCAAATCATGGCATCTGTGGAAACTCTCTTCCATGCAGTTAAGATAACCTCTTTTCCCATCATAGTTATTCAAGAGTATTCCTTAATATATCTACTTCAACCTGTAAGTTAAATGAAACTTGTTTTTTTAATCAATGCATCTTATACCTTCGATAGAAATTATTACACTTAAAACTATGAAATCAATATATGTAATCAAATACAGAAAACATGTTCTGAAATAAAATATAAATGGCATCATCTGGCTAAGCGTATTTTAAATTGCATTTGTTTCAGGGTAATAATTATATAATTAACTAACTCTGTTTAACTGACATTAAGTTGTTATCATAGCCACAATGTAGTTTTACTTTGTTTTTATGCAGATGGTTGATTCGTAATTTGATAGAGTTAAAAGTACCTTAAAGGGGATTCTTTTATTGTATATTTATGCCAATTCAGATTTGAGTGACATTGGGTCTTTTTTAGATTATCAAAAAGATCTGCAGTCCATATGAAAAGCACAGAAAATATATTAGTTGTTTCTAGCCAAATAATTTTCTGCCATGGGAAATTCCTCAGGAGTATCTAATTTCAGCAATCCATCCATTCATACACACACACACACACACACACACACACACACACACACACACACGCACACACCCCACATCTCCTAAATTTAATCTGAAACAGAATACTTTTCAGGATAATGAATTGAAATATAGAAGTAAACACTGTTTTCTAAACTTATAAGATTCTCAAGATTTAAAAAGAGTACTGCATGCAAAGTTCATTTGATATTGCAATAAGAAATTATAAGACTTTTAGAGCCAAAAAACTAGACTATATTCACAAAGGAGGTTAAATAATCGTTTGCTGCAAGTTATTGTGAACATGTAAATAATTTTGCAAATGAGACAGAATAAATACTATATTTACGAACTGTTTTTTAAATGCAGCATTGGATATGATTTATGGTAATATACAGGCAAATCCATGTAATCTCCTAAAGTAAGAAAGAGTGACTGGCTCAAAGTTACTCATTTGATTTCTGTGCAGGATTAGAATCAAGTCTTCCTCCTGTTAGTCCAGTGCCTTAATCCATTAATTGAGATCAATTAATCTTAAACTAACTTGAGTGCTGATGAATAAATCATTATGACTGGGACCTTACCAAACTGTTACATCTTGGCCACTATGTTCAAAAAACTAAGTAAATATCCTGTGCTGTTGTTTACTGTGAGGCTAGAGTCTTATTAATAGAGTCACATGTTCTGTCAAAGGGAAAATGAAGAGTTATGCTAAAATACCTAAATATTTCAAATCCAGTCATAGGATAGATAATATATGCAATATGATAAGATTGACAACATTTGAGATCTAGTAAGACAAATACAAATCATCGTTAACAGACATAATACAACATGGAACTAAGCAACTCAGGTAGTGAAAGTAGACTATGACCCGAATAGTTGCATCAGAGAAAGAATTATGAAAAGAGCCAAGTAGGAGGCATGTTGTTTATTATTATTGTTATTATTATTATTATTATTATTATTATTATTATTATTATTATTATTATTATTATTATTATTAAGATTTCTAGACCGCCCTTCTCCCAAAGGACTCAGGGCGGTGTACAGCCTTAATTAAAACACATAGATACACAATACAAATCCCAAATTTAAAATACATTTAAAATGAAATATTTAACCAACCAATTTAAAACTAAAACGGTCAAAGACCAATATAAAACCCTAGAATATAAAATTATAAATAGATTAATACAATTAAAATTCAATTAAAATTAAGTTAGACTAAAATATTAAATTAAAATAATATTTAGGCTAGTCCCGCCCGATTGAATAGCAGAGTCTTCAGTTCCTGCTTGAAGGTACAGAGTTTGGGAAGTTGGCGTAACCCTGGAGGTAACTCATTCCATAGGGTCGGTGCTGCCACAGAGAAGGCTCTCCCCCTGGGGGTCACCAGCCGGCATTGTTTGGCTGATGGCACCCAGAGCAGGCCCGCTGTGTGGGAGCGCACAGGTCGTTGGGAGGCTATCGGTGGCAGAAGGCGGTCTCGTAAATAGCCCGGTCCTAAGCCATTATTAATGTATTTATCTTTCCCTGTAATGTAAACATGGCATGAATTGTTGCCATGTATATTAGAATAGTTCTATTACAGTAAATATTTATGTTCCACCTACTTTCATATCATAAGTAGGCCTCTAAACCAGGGATAGGATGCCTTACCTGACTTTTCAGTTATATTTAATTCCATAGTTTACAGATAATATAAGCTATGGCTTGTTTTCCACCTATTCTTTGTGATGTGAAAAATTCAAGATAGTTTTATTTTTGTTTTTTGCTTGTTTCCTGAATCAAAAAGTTGGCCTAGATGTTTTATTAGCTTATAGTGGGCTCCAAGCACATGCAATAGGGGAAAATAAAATCCTTAAATTTGTTTTAGACTAAGAGAGTAATTTCTAAATTTGAGCTATTTTCCTCCTCTTTTGGGACACATTTTGAGATATTAATTCATTCAGACATGTGATATTTTGAGACACGCAGGGCACTTACCACATAGTATATTCTTTGCTATATTTCAGGCCACAGGTAAAAACTTCTATCATACATAGATTTCAAAATGGTTGCAAGGTGAGCAGTCATGGAATATGATGAAGATGCAACCATTTAAGTATATAATGTACACTAAAGTCAAGCTATTTATTAAGATTGTTATAGTCTGATGAGCTGTTTGTACAGAAAACCTGCTTGAATTTCCCCTCAGAAATCACTTTAAATTGTGCAGTTGAAAGACTACTCAGTGGAAAACAGTAATTTCTATATTCTACTTTATGAGAAGGGAAATAGAAAAATACTTTATGTGCAAATCAAAGCTATTTATTTCTCTATTTTAAAAGAGCAGTTATAACTTTGAAGGAAGATATAACTGCTAATGTGCTAATATGCTCAGTCATTCAGACTATGAGCTTTTTAAATATAAACATACACATGCTTTATTTTCTATTATTGTTGATCTTAGGTTTTTTATACAGAGGCTAAATTATATTTTATATTTATCTGTTTTGAATCAAAAATAGGAAGATGCCCTATTATCTTGGGATCTATATTTCTACTTTAGGGGTTCTTTATGGTCTCTGAACTTGGTTATTTTCTTGCAGACATTTCATTACCCAAGCTAGATAACATCATTGGAACTAGTAAGGAAGTAGGCTTGTTCTCAGTTTATATTCTAGTGACTTGCCCTTCAGTGTTGGTGGGAGTGATCTTGATGGTTTTTGGGTTGGGCTGTTTACTGTTAGCTTCTTTGACAGTTCCATGATTGGGGTATTATTTATTTCTTGATTATTGGTCTACTGTTAATCTTAGTATTAATCTATGCTCAACTGGATAGTGTTTGCTGGTGGAGAGGTGTTTTGGCTATTTTGTTCCTTTTTTGGCTTGTTAATTCTCTTTTGAATGGTATATAGATGTTAGTTATGTCTATGTACATATTAATAGCCCATTTATGAGAGTGCCCAGCTTTCAAAAATTCTCTAATGTTTTTCAACTTGGCTTGGTCAAGGATAGTCATGGTTTCCAGTTGAAATTGTAATTAAGTCTGTCCATATTTTGTGAAATTGAAGAGTTTTTGTCATGTATTCTGTCTGCTAGTTGGTGTTCATGGATGTGTTCTGCCTGTTTGTCCTACATAGTGGCTGTTGTAGTCTTTACACTGTATGTTGTAGATGACCCTTGTTTTTTCTTCAGAGGCTGCTGGGGTTTTTTTTGTTTTTGTTTTGTTTTTGTTTACTTAGAATATTTTGGAGGACTTTGGTTGGTTTATGTGCTACAGTGACAGGCTAGGCAGTGGCAGTGGGCTGAATGACATCAGCTGTAGGCCAAGTGGTGGTAGGCCAAGCAACAGCAGTAGGCTGATTGGTAGTAAGCCAAGTAGCAATGGGCCAAGCAGTAACAGACCGTGGAGCAGTGGCGGCAGACCAAGTATCAGTGGGTAAGTGGTTATCAGCAGCAGACCAAGCAATCACATCAGTAGGCTAGGCAGCAGCAGAAGGCCAGGTGACCATGGTGATATCCCAGATAGTGGCAGGTGACTAAATAGCAATGGGCCAGACAGTCCATTTGGGCCAAATAGGAGTGGCGGTAGGACAGCAACGGGCCAAGTGGCAATGGAATAAGCAGTGGTGGCTGGCCAAGTGGTGACGAACTATGCAGCAGTGAACAAACATCAACAGTGGGGCATGCAGTGGCAGCAAATGGGTTGTGCCAGACCAGATGTGGTGACAAATCAGGTGGCAGTGATGCCTGAGGTGGCAATAACAGGCCAGCAGTGGCAGCAACAGAAACAGGGGCAATGGATTGAATAACAGTACCAGGTTGAGCTTTGGCAGGCCTATCTGAGAAACCATGCCTTGGCCCCACTCAGGAGCCATAACTGCTGCAAAGCAGGTGATGGGTGTGACTAAGAAAGCTTTTGCATAGCTTTGGTTTGTGCATTTTGCAACCTTTCTGAGATCATGAGTCCCTCTGCTCAATTACTCAAACACTGCTCATCACTTTTCTGGACTACTGAAATGTGGTATACATGGGGCAACCCTTGAAATTCATTCATAAGTTTCAGCTGGTACAAAGTGCGGCAACGAGAGCAGCCTTTGGCTCTTAGGTGACCTATATTACACTTTTGTTTCACAAACTTCACTGGCTACCAATTTGCTTCCAAACACAATTCAAGGTGGTCTTTGACCTTTAAAGTTTTAATTGCATAGGTCCAGATTACCTGATGAACTGCCCTATTCCTCTAGAACAGCCTATCCTGCCCACGGAGGACAGATCCCATTGGTCAAAGAACTCCAACTATTGGAATCTAGAATAAGACACTTCTCTGCTGCAATGCCAGTTGTTGGAACACCTTAAAGTAAAATCTGTTTCCACTCTTCTATCCTACAAGAACCTGAAGACCTGGTTTTTGCCAGCTGACCTGGAGATCAAATGTAAATAAGTAACACATTTATATTGCATAGAAAATCATCATAGTTTCGGGGTTTTAGCAAACAAATGATTTAGAAATGGGTCCAGGAAAATGACAGTACAGGCATCCAACAGCTGATAGACATATCAGTTGTCCTTTTATCCACCATTTGCAAATTGGATCTTTTTCTTTCTCAGAAAACCGTTAGATATAGTATCTCTAAAACTGTGATTTGGCCTCCAAAACTGAATGTAAACTGTTGTATTGGATAATTATATATAAAGCTGTTCCAATCAAGCTGTGCCTGATTTTATGCCAATAATTTCAAAGCCATTATCTGCTGTGTTTATGCAAGAGTTTGTTTAACTTCAGCATGAGCAGCTCACTGATCGTAAACTATATATTGTTGCAATTGTTATGGAGCTTGAAATGTATAAATCAAAAGCAGTTTTATTCACATTCTTTTGAATTGTAGTTTGGAGCATGAAGTTGTGATATATATTTGAAAGTACCATCAGATGAAATTGCACTTAAACTCATAATAGATGTACAAGATTTTATGTTAGGGAACACTAACTGAAAATGCTGTTGCATTTAAATGCTACTAAGTAGTATCCAAAGTATTTCACTTCTTATAAATCTCACAACAACTTTATGTGAATATTGTTTCTGTATTCCTGTTGAAAAGATGAAGTGGAAAGATGCTGGGTGTTGAAGCCTACCTAATAAATCCATTGCTATAATAAGGTACATACTTCAGATATACTTTTAGTTCAAGTTCTAAAAATAGTGGCCAATGAAGTTGAATAGGGAATCAGCCAGGGGTGGGTTCTAAATTTTTTTACTACCGGTTCTGTGGGCGTGGCTTATTTTGTGGGCATGGCTTGATGGTCACGTGACACTGGGCATGACTTGGCCATCATGTGACTGGGTGGGTGTGGCCAATAACAATAAATAATAAAAATAATAAACGAAGTATACAAAACAATAAGAGGTACCAAAAACCAACTTTCACACTTTACACACACACAACACAACACAACTGACTCACACACAATGTAAAAGCAGATGCACTTCACCCAAAAGGACCCCTGCAATAAGCAGGAACCTCACAAAGCCATACTTTACACACACACACACACACACACACACACAATGCCACATACAGCTTTGTGAGATTTTGTGTGTTTGTATAGTTAGAGTGAAACACTACAGAAACACACCAAATCTCAGAAAGCTGCACAAATATTTTATTATTTTATTTACATTTTTTAGATCAGGGGTCTCCAACCTTAGTAACTTTAAGGTTTGCAGACTTCAACTTCCAGAGTTCCTCAGCCAGCAAAGCAGTTGCTGACTGAGCAGATGGATTCCAGGCAAGTTTGTGGACTTCAACTCCCAGAGTTCCTCAGCCAGCAAAGGCTCTGAGGACATGGATTGCAGGAAGGCTGAATCAGTTGCAGCTAATGTAACTGATTGGAGAAGCCAAAGGAAAGCGAGCCCGAAAGGAGCTTACTTAATTAAGTAAGTGAGGAGGGGGGATTGGGTGGGCCAGATAAAAAAAAGATTTTAAAAGGCTCCTCTGAGGATCCCTGCTTAGCCACGCGATCATTAGGTCATGTCGAAGGCAGCAGAGTTCTAAGTTTTCTAACCCAGGATTTCAAGTCTGGTGGCATAAGGTATTTTGTTGTATTCAGAGGAGTGGAGAACTCCTGGGTCTAACAGTCATGTACAGGCTAGGGAAGAACATCTGAAGGTGTGTGTAATGTTCTAATGTACAGATGTTATAGTTAAATGTGTGGCAGAAAGTGGACTCTGGGTGTCTTTTTCCAAATGCAGTAAGTGAGGTTGAATGTGTGTGTGTGTGTGTGTGTGTGTGTGTGTGTGTGTGTGTATGTGTGTATACACATAAAGTATATAGAGTAGATAAAGTATCTTTTTGTGTGCCTATACACACTCTATACTATGTAATATGTATTATGTATGTACACATATGGCATATATACGTAGGATTAAATAGTGTATTTTGGATGTTCAGTAGTAATAAATAAATAGAAAGGGAAATTGTATCTCATTGAGACCTTTGAGGCAAGGAAAGGCTAGGCAAGGTACCCCTTGACGTAAGTGATGTCAAACTGGCCATGACCACCTAGTCACATGACCACCAGCCATGCCTACCGAGTCACATATCCATCAAGCCATGACCACCTACACATGGCCAACAAGCCACACCCACAGAACCAGTAATTAAAAAATTTGAATCCCACCACTGCTGAGAAAGCCTGGCGCTTTCCTCATAACCTTTGAGCAGGTGTGTGACTCTCAAAAGAATGATTCTAGATGTTCAGATGGTAAAATCATGCATTGGGCAAGCTGATTTCTGAAATCTGCCCTTAACTCTGTGTGCCAATAGTAATACTTAATTTAGCTTCCTTTGGTGCCTGTTCATATGATTGCTTAGAGAGCCCATTTGGTTTAGGAGAGAAGGGAGCAGTCTTGAAACTAGGAGACTCTGAGTTTTAGGCATGAAGCTAGCTGGGTGACTCTCTCAGCTGTAGGAAACATGCAATGACAAAATACTTCTGAAATCTTGACAAAAAAACCTTATACCTAAATAAATATGATATTGATAAGTTTCCACTGTATTTGCTCATTTAACTTCACGCTAACCATTGCAGTACTGAATATAATGTGCATAGTAAAACCCTTAAAAGACCTACATTGGGTTTAGAAAATTTAGAACTCCGCCGCCTTCGACATGACCTGAGTCTAACTCATAGAATCATCTGTTACAACGTCCTTCCTGTTGAAGACTACTTCAGCTTCAGTTGCAACAATACACGAGCACACAGTAGATTTAAGCTTAATGTGAACCGCTCCAATCTTTTTTTTCTGTTCAAAAAGTTTTTATTAGTCAAAAAAGGTTTATACAAATACATATCAGGTATGGTAAATTTTCATTTTTCTTATCTAAAATAAGAATTTTACTCAAATTTTTTAACACATACAACAGCCATAAGGCAAGCAGGTGACACGAAGTAGCAAAGTTTGCAAATTTTAAATACGTAATAAAGAAGAGTCAAGAATAAACAGAATATCGTACAAAAGAGAATAAGGAAAACCAACACAATCCCAAATATCTTTATCACTTCCTAGTTTTGGATCTCAGAACTCTGGGTTCAGCCTGACCTAACTCCAGGGCGCAACAGCGGCAGCCGCTCAGCCCCATGATCTATAACCTCCTTCTTCAATTTCTGGGTCATCTGATTCCAGGAAGGCTATGCGTTCCTTCACATAGGCCGTAGCCTCCGCAATTGTACTGATTTTTTCGTAATGCCCTCCCGGAAAATCATCAATCCTCTGGCATCAGCCATCTGAAGCCCACTCCTTCTGGTACAATTTGCTTGACAAAAATAATATTTCTTTCTTTTTCACGCACCTGTCTGGGAATCTGCCTCAGAATGGCTATCTCCTGCCCCTGTAAATCAGTGCCCCACTCCTATGTTTTCTAAGAATTTCATCTCTCGCCTCTTCTCACAAATTTGACATGAACCTCTCTGGGAACTGCATGCGTGCGTGCATATTGTAATTAACTCTATAAACTCGATCCACATCCCAATTCATGAAATCAACACCTCCCAAGAAATTCTCCCACCAATTTAGTCACAACATCTCTCAAGTCTTCTTGGTCCACTTCTTCCAAATTATGAAACCTAAGGAAATAAGACATTTTATCCATCTGTAGTCCAAGCACAGCATTGCCTGTCGTCTCCTCTCTTTTCTGCACTGCCCGCATCTCACCCTCCAGACCTTCCACTTTCTGCTTGTTTTCTGCTGAGACTTGTTGAATATCCTTTAAATCCTTTTGGATAGTCACAATTTCTGCTCTTATTTCCGTTTGGCCTCTTTGCAAATCATCCAGTTTCTTGTCCATGTTGGATAACTTTTCCAGAATTCTTCCATCTCTCCAGCAGTTGGTCTCTGACCTTTGCCATTTGAAAAAAAGAATCAAAATCCTCAGGCAAGCACAGTATCCTTGTAATTTCCTCCGGATCCACCAGGGGCACTCACAGGAGCAACGAGTCCAGAGTACAGTTAGTCAACCAGGAAGTCAAGGGAAGTGATGTCATCAAAATTCTCATAGTGAAGGCGGAAGCTGGACGCCACCACTGTTCCCCAGAAGGAGGGGGCCTCAAACCTTCCCTCCTAAATTTCTCCATCACCTCTTCTCCAGAGCTCCACAAAACCGGTAATCTTCTTATTTTAAGTTCTCCTCTCTCCAGAATAACTCGTGCTCCTTCCGACCGCAGGGGAGAAAAAACCCCCGCACTCCGGAGCAGTCCACCACGCCACCGATATTCCTTCCTTCTCCTCCTCAATTCTTCTCCGCTCCTGTTCACCACCAGGCTGCTGCAGTTATAAATCCAATGCCCCGGTGTCACCGGGCACAGCGGCCCAGGCGACGACCAAAATAATGGCCGCGGCCTGTGGCCTCCGAACCCCGCCGAGCCTAGGACGCGCCAGCATCGGTCCCCACAGTCCTGTATGTCGGCTGGGAGGCCCCTGGCGAGCCGTCCGTGCGGCAGGTGTCCTTTTCGGAACACCTGGCCCCTGGGGGCCTCGGCGGCGGCCGGATTCGGGCGCTGGAGGCAGGAGAAGCCTTCCAGACGTCCGTTGCCGCTGGATACCGGAAGTCGTCTCCTGAACCGCTCCAATCTTGATTGCAGAAAATATGACTTCAGAAACAGAGTTGCTAATGCCTGGAATGCACTACCAGACTCTGTGGTCTGTTCCCAAAATCCCCAAAGCTTTAACCAAAGACTATCTACTATTGACCTAACCGCATTCCTAAGAGGTCTGTAAGGGGCGTTGCATAAGAGCACCAACATGCCTACCATTCTGTCCTAATGTTCCCTTTGATTGTATCCAATTTCGTATACTTATTACAAACTTATGATTATATTTACGCTTACATATCGTATAGTTTTTTCATGCTTATGATTATATATACTGTTGTAACAAATAAAATAAATAAATAAATAGAAAGCAAATCATATATTTTGAGAAGAAACAATAAATTACATAAATTTGTTAGCCAGTTAGGAGGATAGTGTAATTCATTATAAAAATAAGGAGTTTCCTCCTATTGGATGACTTTACTAATCTGTTAGTATATTCCTCACTGCTTTCCAAGATTCAGGCTGGGAACTTGAGGGGCATAAATGCCACATTTTCCACATGGAGAGCATGCATTCTTCTGTCATCAAATTCTGCCACAAAGATTATAAATAATCCAATTGTATTCTAAGACCGAGCTAGACTGGAACTAGACTGAAAAAAGCAGGTGGCTTGAATATTCTGATTTTTAAATCAGAAGCCAAAATTTCAACAAAAAGAGAAAAGTAGGAGAAAATCAAAAAGTAGAGACAATCTTGTAGAATATTAAATATGGAGATGGCTAGATAATAAAATACCTTTTTTTCATTATTACCACTATGGCCCAAAAGGCAAAATGCCAGTTTGACCCTGGAATACAGAATAGAATACAAAATAACAGAGTTGGAAGGGACCCTGAAGGTCTTCTGGTCCAAACTTCTGCTTGAGATTGTATATTGTTCCAGACAAATGGCTGATCAATCTCTTCTTAAAAACCTCCAGTAATAGAACACTAACGACTTCTGGAGGCAAGCCATTCCACTAATTAATTGTACTCACTTATAGGAAACTTCTCCTTAATTTTTGATTGAATTTCTCTTTGATAAGCTCCCACCTGTTACTGCTTGTCTTGCCCTCAACCCCCCTCTTCTCTGTGACAATCCCTCAAATATTGGCAGAGAGCTATCATGTCAGCCTGATCCTTCTCTTTGTTAGGCTAGACATACCCAATTCCCACAACTGTTTATCATATACTTTAGCCTCCTTTTCATCTTTGTTGTTCTTCTGTGCACTCTTTCTAGAGTCTCACCTTTGGGGGTGGGGGGGAAATGATGGTGACTAGAACCAGATACAGTATTCAAAGTGTGGTTTTACCAGTGCAGTAATAGACACAGACACAGATTAACAGAGTTGTAAGGGACCTTGTAGGTGTTCTAGTCCAAACCCCGCCCAAGCAGGAGACCCTATACCATTTCTGACAAATGGCAGTCCAATATCTTCTTGAAAACTTCCAGTGATGAAGCTCCCACAATTTCTGAAGGCAAGCTGTTTCATTGGTTGATTGTTCTGTCAGAAAATTTCTCCTTATTTCCAGGTTGAATCTCTCCTTGTTCAGTTTCAGTTGTCTGGCCTTCAGGTGCTTTAGAAAATAGCTTGACCCCTCCTCTCTGTGTCAGCCCCTCAAATATTGGAATACTGCTATCATGTCTCCCTTGGTCCTTCTCTTCATTAGACTAGCCATGCCCAATTCCTGTAACGATTCTTTATATGTCCCCTAATCATCCTGGTTGCTCTTGTCTGCACTTTTTCTAGAGTCTCAACATCTTTTTTTATAGTGTGGTGACCAAAACTGGATGCAATATTCTAGGTGTGGTCTTAAGGCTTTATAGGGTGGTACCTCATTTGATCTTGCTTATATTCCTCTGTTAATGCAATTTAGGATTGCATTGACTTTTTTGCTGTTGACGCAACTGTTAGCTCATATTTAATTGGTTGTCCACTCAGACTCCAAGATTCCTCTCATGGTTACATTTCAGCCTAATTTTTTTAAAAGGTTTATTTTAAAATAAAATGGTTTTAGATTTTTGACAGTCTTTCTCAGCTTACAGTTATTTAAAAGGATATAGAAAAAATGTAAATTTATAAAAATTGTAAGAATTGTAAAATATTGATTGCCCCCAGTAGTAGAGTCTTGAGAGTTTTTAAAGCCATTTTTAGAAATATTTCTAACATTGTGTAATTTTGTGTAATTTATTAGCCTTTGGGTTCCTTTTTTGTTTAAAATTCAAAGCATCTTCAAACTTTAAAAATGTTTATTTTAAAATTGTAATTAAAAATCTTAAAATAATTTGCCTTTCTTTTAAACAATATATGGATTTACACAGGATTTTAACTTCTTGTAGTTAATGCTGAAATATCATTTAAAATATAATTAAATCTAATTAAAAGTTAGCCTGCAACTCCTCTTATAGCTAATATTGAAGTGAAACACAAATTTCCAATGCTTCCTCGATCTTCCTTGTCTCTAGGTCAGTGATGGCAAACTTTTTCAGCACAGAGTGCCCAAACCAAAACGAACGTACATGTGCAGACCAGCTTTCCAGTGCACATGCGCCCACCAGCCAGCTGGTCTTTGGGTTTCTGACATGTGCATGCATGCCGGCCAGCTGGTCTTCACGTGGACCACAGCACCAGAAACCTGAAAACCAGCTGACCAGTGTGTGCATGCATGCATGTTTTTTGGCCATTTTCTGGGTTGTTTTCTGGGCCATTTTCAGGTCATTTTTAGGGCTGTTTTCCGGCCATTTTCTGGCATTCCAGTGCCTGAGAAGACCAGCTGGATGTAAACCCAAAGAGCAGCTGGCATGCCATAAGTTCGCCATCACAGCTCTACGTGATATTTTTTGATTAGGTATTCTTTGGTCTTCTTGTTATTCAACTTCTTTTCTTTCATCTAATCCAGGTTGCTTGTACCTGATTTTGGCATATTGATCTTATTTTTCAATCTGATCTTCCATTTTTATTATTATTATTATTATTGTTATTATTATTATCATTATTATCATTATTATTCCTAAGGCAGCATGATGGTTCAGTGGTTAAGACGCTGGGTTGGCTTGTTGGATGGAAAATCAACAACTCAGATTTGAGACCTGAGTCCTGCACAATGGGGTGAGCTCCCGTTCTCAGCCCAGCTCCTGCCAAACTAGTAGTGAAGATAACAGTGTTTCATAATGTCATTCTGCCTATATGACAGTAGAAATGTGACAGCGTTGACTCATTGACCATTGAAACAGAGATGAGCATTGCCCCCTACAGTCGGCCAGACTAGCAGAATAAAATCCAAACAGGGATTCCTCTTTTTATTTTTTTACTAGGTCTACCTTTTTTATCATTAACTCAAAATGGTGAGCATACCTAATGCTGCTGTGTCCTATTTTTCCTACAACAATCTTGTGTAACGATTCGGTTAACAGAAAGTGAATGGCCTAGAGGCACCCAGCAGACTTTCATGCCTAAATGAGTCCCAGAACTCATGATCTTCTGGTTTCTAGGCCAGTATTTTAATCACTACACCAAACTGGCTCTCTATTATGCATTCATTCTTCCTAATCTATTAGCCCAAAAGATGATGTTGGTAAATTTAACATTGAGTAATTGGGTTGCATTTCCATACACGGATACTCTGGCACTGGGTCATCTGCTGAGGGGGTCAAAAAATTCAAGGTGGCATACGCAACTGTGTACAACAACATGACTTTTTGAACACCCCATGGATTTCCGTGCTTTGAAACCATCAATTTTATTACAAATGTGTATTACATGAGATACCATTTAAAATATAAACAACAATTCAAGAAGCAAGAAAAATTCAATTTTGAAATGGTTACAACTACTAGTTTCATTCTCCTTGTTCTGTATAATCACCTCTTTAAATTTCTTTAGATGTCTTCACACAGACTTGCAGAAAAGCACAGTAGGTGATGTATTTTTAATACCCAGTTTGCTTATTACTTTGTTTGAAATCCAGGTGAGTTAAAAGCAGACCCAGGAATTTGCTCTTGAAATAGCATAGACAAGTCTTTGTCTATCACAGCTGGGAATGAATTTCAATAGAAACCAGGTGACCCCAATGTCTTCAGTACTAAGAGGGAAGTGTGTGGGTTTCTAAATATATTTCATACACTATTTAGTTTTGCTTGATGCAGAAAGTTCTGGGAAAAAACTGGCTTGTATAGGTACAAGTCATCTGCTACAATGTCCTTCCTCTTGAAGACTGTTTCAGCTTCAGTCGCAACAATACACAAGCACACAATAGATTTAAACTTAATGTGAACCGCTCCAATCTTGATTGTAGAAAATATGACTTCAGTAACCGAGTAGTTAATGCCTGGAATGCACTACCTGACTCTGTGGTCTCTTCCCAAAATCCCCAAAGTTTTAACCAAAGACTATCTACTATTTTTTTTTTATTAGAATGTTTTACCACAGTTTTAACAATTAATTAACCTCCTCTTCCCTCCACCTCCCCCCTCCCCCCCCCCCGGCTTCCCAGAGCAAATACAGGGTATAGCATTTACCAATCATAAGCTAAAATACGCTAATTATTCATAAACTCCCATCCCTCCCCTAGAACCATAACTCCCTTATTTCATATAAAAAAAAGATTAAAAAAAAAGAAATACTGTATACAAATACAATTATTACTTTCTAATCATTCATATGCTATTTGATACTTTTTAATCTGACATTTGTTTTGAATATATTCTATCTATCTTTTCCATTCCACTGTATATCTTTCTTGTGAACAGTCTTTCAGATATGCTGAGATTTTTGCCATTTCTGCTAAATTCGTTACTTTTAGTGTCCATTCTTCAATAGTAGGCAGTTGTTCCTTCTTCCAGTATTGTGCCACCAGTAATCTGGCTGCTGATATTAAGTTTAAAATTAATTTAGTCCCTATTGATGTGCAGTCTGTAGTTATACCCAATAAAAACCATGGTGGGGTAAATTTTATCTTCTTCTTCAAAATATTTTGCATAATCCACCAAATTTTAATCCAAAATGCTTTGATTTTTTTACGTCCACCATATATGATAGTAAGTAGCATCATCACAATCACATCTCCAACATTTAGTTTGCAAATTCGGATACATACACGCCAATTTTTCTGGATCTAGATGCCATCTATAAAACATTTTATAAAAAAATTTCTCTCAAGTTGTGGGCCTGCGTAAATAAAGACTATCTACTATTGACCTCATCCCACTCCTAAGAGGTCTGTAAGGGGCGTGCATAAGAGCACCAGCGTGCCTACCGTTCCTGTCCTAATGTTCCCCTTGATTATATCCAATTTGTATGGTTATTTCATGCTTATACTTATATATACTATTGTGTTTGACAAAATAAATAAATAAATAAATAAATAAATAAATAAATAAATAAGTAAGTAAGTAAGTAAGTAAGTAAGTAAGTAAGTAAGTAAGTGAAAGAAAAATGCAGAATATAATGTGCTGATGGGCTGTGTTCTACTATGCATCTAGATAATTTTCATTCATTTCAATCTCAGCCTTTCTAAAGCATTTTTCTAATCTTAAAGTTTCTATAGCTTCTTACATTTTCTTTTCTTGCTTTAATAATTTTCAGAACCATTATGAGTTCTGAGAATCAATATGCGACTAAGAATGGTTTTTCATAACCAAGAATAAGACAAGTTACATTTTAAAGAGTATGGTTTTATAATCTGTTATTCAGAACTTTCTCAAGGCAGCAGACAAAATAGAATAAAATTCATTTACTATTCCAAAACTATTAATTCATAAAATAATAACAGAAGTAGCAAGAACACAGTCAAGCATGTGACTATGCCTAAAAAGCAATGGAATTAAAAAACAGCCTATTTTTTTAAGGAGTTTATTCTTCATAAAATTGGAAAGATATTATCTATGACTAATAACATGTCTTAATATAAATTAAAATGTATTAAATCTAATTCAATTTCAGCTTGTGCATATGTCCTTGTATATGAGAATATATCATTTTTGCCCCATAAAGATTCATTTTCAAGTAATTACTGTTGTTTGTGTGTTTTTATCCTTACACGTGCTTTTATGTAATCTATTTTATCATACCGTACTATGTTGCAAATTCATCCCTAATATCCTTTGTAATCCTCCAAAAAAGTAGAATTCTGTAGGAATAATTAATTAGTCCTGAAACTATGGTGATAAATGAGATGTCAGGAAGAGCCACATTCTGCTTTAAGACACTTGCATATTTTTGAGGAAGTACTTCCCTTTGAGCTACTGCAATACGTTTAATAATAAGTCATTGAAATAGGACAGGATGAGAGCGATATTGAACTTGACTGTGCCTTTTCTGTACACCAGCCTGCCACTTGTGGGGCCTGATTGTGAATAGACCACAGCATGGTAGTGGGCCATGGTCCAGGGATTGGGGACCCCTCATATACAATATACAAATATTTTGTTGGTTTTATTCAATTTTATTCCAAATAAATTCATATCCTTCCACAATACATCAAATAAAATTAAAAACAATGTAAGTAATAACAACACCAAATTAGAACAGAAGAAAAAGAAGTAAAAACAATATGGCAAACCTGATAAGATACCACAAAGCATCATAGCTAACATTTAACAAAGGGCTCCAGATACTAACCCAAACCCTGGGAGAACAGCCAAATACTTATGGTCCTCTGGAACACCAACCAGATTGGATCTTAAGTAGAATCTTATTCTGGAGAGCAATGCTGCAACAGGGAAGCTGCACTTCCTGGGTCTTGATATTGTTTAATTATAGAAACCCATAGAGTTCCAAACTTATCATTTTGAATTAATTCATTCAGTGTGGTGATATCCTAAATGGTAATGCACTATTTGTATAATAGGAATGGATTGAGTGAAAAATAATCTAAAAATGGATTTAGCTGCATGTCATATAGTAGCCTGCAGTTACATCACAAAAAAGTAGCCATGCTGCCCTAATGTCTTTTCGGAAGACTATAGAATGTGGAATGGCATGAGGGCAACTATGGAGAAAGCAACTACACACTGGGTATCTGAGTTCAATCATTTTACTTATGGCAACAGGAATAATCATATTGAAGGCATAGTCTGAAGTCTGAGCTGAGACTGCATTTTGCGTTCCATAGAACTGAAAGTTCTTTATAAATGATTTCACTTCTCAGAAAGCCAGATATTGAGAAAATAATGCAAGCCTTTGATATGCTAACTAGAAATTCTGGTTAGGAATTCTGGTTAGGCTAGGAATCCAATTTACTTGGATAACACATATTGCAAAACACCAATCAAAGCTAATAACAGCATTTCCTTCACTAGAGATCATGGAGACAACAAATATGTAGGATTTTTAAGGACCAGTAAGGATCTAGGCAAGCAATCAAAGGTTATATTTACTTTTAAGTTACAGGTCACAAGGATGCAAGCAATTACCAATTTGTTCATGTTAGAAAAGTTTTCATTTTGTTTACCACTAAGTAGAACAAATCATTAAGAGAATCCCCCACAAAGCATGCAACCAGTGGTGAAATCCATTTTTTTTTTACTACCGGTTCTATGGGCATGGCTTGGTGGGCGTAGTGTGGTGTGGCTTGGCGGGGGAAAGGATACTGCAAAATCTCCATTCCCACCCCACTCCAGGGGAAGGATACTGCAAAATCCTCATTCCCTCCCCATTCCTGGGAGAAGGATATTGCAAAATCTCCATTCCCACCGCACTCTAGGGCCAGCCAGAGATGGTATTTGCCAGTTCTCTGAACTGCTCAAAATTTCCGCTACCGGTTCTCCAGAACCTGCCAGAACCTCCTGGATTTCACCCCTGCATGCAACTATACAGTAAATTAATAATAAACTGTAGATTACCATAGGACTGTTTTTTCAGCTTTCAATTATGTATTATTTATATTTTACTTTAAAGCCAAATGTAAAGAATTTTTAAGATTGTTAAATCAAAATGCTGTATAAGTGTAAGAAAAATGATTAAACATGTATAATAAAGACAATGTGAAAAACACAAGTTTGGTTTGGATTAAATACTCCTTGGATCTTCTTCATATATCTGAAGTTAAAAATTGATCTTTATCTTCCGTCACCAGATATAAAATGAAAATAGAGAAAAACTAGAATCAATTTTTCTGATTGATCAAGATTGTTGTTGTTTTTTTAAAAAAATGGTTTAATAAGATAAAAATCAATATGGTCACATTATATAACATGATTTTTGTCAGCAGTAACATTCATAAAAGCATAGTCAGAAAAAAAACCTGGATTCAGAAACAAAAAAGTTAAAGCTTTTTTTGACTTTGCTGGTTTGGAACTGGCTAAAGCATAAAAGAGAATAGTCAATATTTCAACTTGTGTTTTTTCTCTCTCTCTCTCTTTTCAAGTTTAAAGCTGAAGGATGAATCTATATCAAATCACATTGCTTTATTTGTGCCCAAGAGAGATGTCTTTTCTGTGCAAGTCAGCTGAGCATCAGATTAGATTTGGTACATAACTGCATTTGTGGATCCAGATAACTTAGGTTGCTTATTTATTTACATTTTTGTGATATGTGCTAGACCTTATGAATGGTGCTCATATATGGTCCACCTAGCTAGTTTTTGTACTGCAGTCATCCTTGTCCTGAGGCAAGAACCCTCCAGCAAAAAAACAAACAAAAAACCTTTGAAATTCTATCCCAAAGGTGCTTTTTCAAGAGGCAATTGGACTTTCTGGTTCTTTGAAGATGTTCCACTTCTCATCCAAGAACCTTCTTCAGCTGCTTGGATGAGAAGCAGAACATCTTCAAAGAAAAACCAGAAAGTCCAGTTGCCTCTTGGAAAAACACCTTTGAGACAACCATGACCTGGATGACTGAGAATCTCCATAGATCTTCGAAATTCTATTTATTACATGACTTTTAACATGTACTTAATATTTCAACGTTTTAAAATGGATAGCATCGTAACCTGTTTTTTAATTGATTTTAAATAGTTTAAATGAAAGCTCTAATGGACAAATAAGATGAATTAATAACTGTTTACTTAATCCAAAATATAAAATAAGATTCATTAAAACTTTCTCACCATTTTTTTCTAAAATTGAAAATTTGAAAGCACTGTTCTCTTGAACTGTATTAAACTTGCTCACAATCACTCTTGCCTTGGTCACCTCCCATTTGGATTATTGCAATATATTTTACATGAGATTGATGTTGAAGACCACCAGGAAACTTCAACTGCTCCAGAATGCAGACATGTACACAGTAGTGGGAACCCCAAGGTATCCTCATGTAACACCTTTATGTATAAGCTGCACTGGCTTCCAGTATCTTTTGGAACACAATTCAAGGCCCTTTTAAGCTCTATATGGTACAGGGCCATATCTCTAAGAACATCTGCCAATCCTATGAGGTCACATAGGGTAGGCACACTCCTAGTTTTTCCCCCTAAATATTGCCATCTGATAAGAACTAGGAAGTGTGCCTTTGCCGTGGCCCTGAAACTTGGAAGACTTTTACCCTCTTAACCTCCTGTAAAGCTTTGGTGACCTGGCTTTTGCTGTAACTGCTGGGATAAATTTAAATAATTGCATATTAGAAATTTGACTTGGCAAGTCTTTCTAATGTTTTCATCTGTTTAATTTATAGTTTTCATATGATTCTATATATTGTTTCAGTTTTTGATTGGAAGTTGCCCAGAGTTGGTTAGAAGATGATGGCTAAATAAATGTTTTAAATAAATAAACTAAAATCATCTTGAGTGGAGAGGACTATATAAACATATGCAACCTGAAGCTCCTAAGAATCCAAATTGGAGAATAGATTAAATTATAAAATGTGTGTCACAATACGGACCTTTGACTCCTGGCATCCCAATTATCTTTTTCATTTTTTGTCATATATTTTGAACCTGAAACCAGTGGTTTTAATAAAATTCATAATGAGTCATCAGATCAAATCTACATCTAGCCCAATTAATTGTTCCAATAATGAGAAGGGAGATCCTCTTGAAGAATTAATTGTTTGGGAAAATTATGGTTTTAAAGTTACATAGGAAATTAAGTACTGGTAAATACGTTTTATAAATCATTACAAACATCGTACCCCATTTTTCTTTTAGCAAGTAATACTCACAAATTTTATGCCACTGAATCCAGAGATTCTTGGTATTCATGGCTAATAGTCAATTATCAATTTCATTTCATTTAAAGTTGTATAACCCTAATGGTTCCACATTTCAAAAAGCTCTTCCTTGGTTCAATTCTTGTCTGTAATGCAAATATTTTCCTGTTATTAGTTTTCCCAATCATCTGCAAAGGGGAGGTTGGAAACTTAATTGATTGACAATGACTGGGTTAGGACTTGATCTAGGTGATCCACAATGCAGTCAATACTAGATTAGATCATAACCTATGAGAATTTAAATTGATTTTGTGTTTACATTATATTAAGAATATATTTCATCATAGAATACCTTTCCATATTTCATCTTGTAAAGGTGCAAATTTCAAGTACATTCTGAAATTTGCAATCAAAGCAACACTAAATTCAATGGATAAGTGTGAATAGATTCAAAGGATTAAAAAAAACTATACCATATTTTAATGTCTCAGATTTCGCATGTGTCTGCTTTACTTGTTATAGCATTTGTTTTTGCATACTTTAAGCCTGTATCAACGTTCTCTATGTGTTACAGGGCAAGCACAAACTTCTTGTGAACACAGGACTTGAAGGGAAGTGGTGTGGTCTAATTCCAGTTGGGAATCCTTGTGAATGTGTAACAACAACAGGTCTAAAATGGAACCTCAGTAAGTAAGACATCTTTTTTCTACTCTTTAAAATATAATTTTATTAATTAAAAATATAATTATAGATGGATAGACTCAATATTATGTGAAGTTCTAATACCACTTTACAAAGCCATGGTATGACCATACTTGGAATACTGCATCCAGTTCTGGTCACCACAGTATAAAAAAGACGTTGAGACTCTGGAAAGAGCACATAGAAGAACAACAAGAATGGTTATGGGGCTGTATGTTAAAACATACGAAGAACGGTTATTGGAATTGGATATGTCTAGTCTAATGAAAAGAAAGACTAAGGGAATCATGATAGCAGTGTTCCAATATTTGAGGAGCTCCTACAAAATCAAGGGGCTATTTTCCAAAGCACCAAAAGGCAAGATGAGAAGGAATGGATGGAAGCAAACTAAGGAGAGAAGCAACCTAGAATTAAGGAGAAAGTTCCTAACAGTTAAAGCAATCAACCAATGGAACAACTTGCCTTCAGAAGTTGTGAGTTCTCCATCACTGGAGGCTTTCAAAAAGATATTGGACAACCATTTGTCTGAAATGGTATACGGTCTCCTGCTTGAACAGGGTGTTGGACTAGAAGACCTCCAAGGTCCTTTCCAAATCTATTATAATACTATTATAATATTATAATGTACTATAATACTTCATTTCAAGTAGGTATGTAAGGAACTATATGGTTTTAGTGCATTTAGTTAACTGTATATTACAGATAGGATTCCATTCATATTAATTAATTAATATTACAGTATTCGTTTTGGGGAAATTGCATTTTGCCTACAAACAGTTAATTAGAGAAACCTTAAATATTTGAGGAGAAGGGCAAGAAAGACTAGGATAATTATAGTTCTGTTTGACTGGGAAGAAGGCAATGTTCGCTCCTAGCCAGTATCATCTTTTTTTCCTTTGTCAAGAAACTTTCAGTGACAAAGGTTATAAGTACTCCCAGTCCTCAGCAAAGTTCACCACTCTTGTCACCCAGAAGGCTCTAGGAAAAGGATAGTCATCCGTTTAGATATAATTGAATACATATATTTACATTTATAGATGGAAAGCAGACAAGTAAAATATTTGATCTTACTCACAAAGAAGTTTTATAGCTAAGAGAAAAGAGGATTAGCTGATTTTAAATATTTAGCATACTTCATAGGAAGATGTTTGTTTTCTTAGTTGTTGAGATCCTTTTTAATCATAACAGTGTTGAATAGGAGGGAAAATAAACCATTTGCCGTTTTCACTTCATTGTATTTCAGATGTTGGAAATACGGAGTATTCCTATGGAGTTAGAACTTAACCTTCTCCTTCCAAATGGGTTTCACTTGCATAGAGATTGGTAGCCAGTTTGTTTAATGAGTGAAGCAAACTAGAAACTATGAAACAGTGAGTTATAGTATCACCCTTAGGCATGAAAACTAACTGGGTGACCTTGGACTAGTTAATCTCTCTCTCAGTCCACCTCACAGGGTGGTTGTTGTAGGGCAAACACAAGGAGTGAAGAGTATATTAATTGCGTTGTTTATAAAAATAATAGAGGATTTAAAATGAATTATAGATACATAAACAACGGCAATTAAATAGACTGCTAGATCTGATCTACAGAGATTCAGATGATCACTAGATGGCAAGAAAGAGTAAGATGTTTCTGTATTGTTTGTAGAGATTCTCAGCCATTCAGGTTCTGGTTTTCCGAAAGGTGCTTTTTTCAAAAGGCAACTGGACTTTCTTTGTCTTTGCTTGAAGATGTTTTGCTTCTTATCCAAGAAGCTTCTTCAAGTTGTTCAACTTAAGAAGCTTCTTGGATGAAAAGTGAAATGTTTTCAAGCAAAACAAAGGAAGTCCAGTTGCCTTTTGAAAAAAGCACCTTTGGGAAATGTTTTTGTATTCTATTACTGCCAACTTGTAGACATCCAATATTATAGTGCGATACAACTATAATTAGTAGCATGCTTGGAAAACTTCTGATGTAGGAAATACATGCTGACTATGCGCCACCAGTTGCCTATATTAAGCTTAGTGAAGAGCAGAGAATTAAAAATTCCATCAAAGACTTATAGATTCATATAAAGAAATTGGAGCCTAGACCATGTGCCCCATTGATTTTAGTATGTGAAAATGCTGCACCATATTGGGGTGGATGTCCTATACATCCTGATGGGTAAAACACTATAAATAAAGTACATCTCAGCATGTGTGTTTTGATTTTCACCCTAAATTTGCAGTTCATTTTTCTCAACTTTTCAAACTTTAAAAAGTTGTATACCAAGAGACTATTTTTTGTGTTTGTAGTTTTGATTTCTGGATGTAAAATAATGGAAGTGAAGTGCCTTGTGTTTTTTAAATTGCTTTTTCAAAATATTTAGCATATATAAAGTTTATATATTCTGTACATAACTCCAAGTCTGTTTGTGTATCTATAACTAGATCTCTATCAATCTGCCCTACCAATTTTACTACAGATTGAACTGCTTTGACAATTTGCATTTTAATAATACACACACACACACACAGAGATCAATTAATTAAATCTAAATCTAGATAGGAAAACAAATTTTGGGATGGCAATCAAACTAAAATCTATCTTGTTTCAGCATAATTATTACAAAGAAGCTAGATAGTTTATTTACATGTCTAACTCTATAGAAATAGTTGTGTATTAACATTTATAGAATATGTCTTTTCATTTTCACTTTCTGGGTAGGAATTCTCTGTACAAAGACAGATGCCTAACCAGTTTTTGATTTTTGACATATTTGTTTTTCTTATCAAATATATTTGGTGAACACTTTATATTCATGAAAACTTGTTTCTTGGAAAGTAGAAGCTAAATTATTCTAAAATAGTATTTCCAACAGACAAACAACTGAGCATTGGGAGAAGATATTATATATGAAACTTATTATTATTCAATTAGGGATCTTGAATTCTCTCCAATGGCCATTTCTTTTGTTATTCAAAATGAAGTGTTTGGGCCTAAATTTTATCAAGCATACATATATTATAATAGTTCCAATTTGAAAGGGACAGAATTTATTTCTTGATAACATGTCTCTTCTTAATTAGGATAGGTTGGTCAAGATTCCTTTCTGATCTTGAAAATAATCAAACTACATTGTAATTTTATGAGATATTATAAAATGAATGGTTTGGTGTTATTTTATAGAATAGTTTTTCAATATTTCATTAGCACGTACACAATCAATAGATCAAAATATATAGCATTTTGCTTCTTGTTGTTTAAGAGCATATAATGTGAGTAATGATTTATTGCAGCAATACATTTAAAATAAACTTTTAAATAGTAATTAAGTCACTTAACCTTTGGATACTTAGACAATTTGGTTGGGAAAATTATGATCATCTGGATGGAGCAAGCTGTAAGATGTAAATTTCTCTACTTAATCACATGGTCTTTTCCATGTGACCAAATGCTGATTACATACTGTAATTGGGATTCTTTCAATTGGAGCCAATTCCCATGAATGAAATTCCACATTGGATCAGTCATCACCCAGATCAATAAGGACCGCGTCAGATGCTATGGCTCCTGGACTTTTGTCAAAAAAGGGCTACAGGGCTCAGTTGTTACTGCTAGAGAACCAGGGCGTGCAACTGCAAAGCAACTAAAACAAAAGCACAAAACTTATACAACTGAAGAAAATCGAGAAATCATCCAATATTATTACCAGGCAGAACCAACAGCCAGGGGATTTCAAAAAAGAATGATGCAACTGTGGAAGGAAAAACACCCAGAAAGTGACGTAACTGAACAAAGATTAATGGATCAAAGATGCTTCATCATCCGTAATAAAGTTTTCACAGATGTGGAAATGCAACATCTAGAAAATTGACTAAAAAGAGAAAAACAGGTAATGAAGAATAGGTGTTGGCTGTTCCAACACCTGAACAAACTGACCAACCTGTGGAAGAAACCAACATACAGGATGAAAATCCTCCTGTGCAACAATTCAAAAGTGTAGAGCTAAATGGTCTAGCAAAAATGCTGAAAGAAAAGATTGAAAAGCACATCAAAGAAAACACAGAAAGAAAAAGACTATCTACCATTTGCGAAGTGCATACCAAACAAGTGAAAGATCTACTAACTGCCGGGAACAGAATTTTAACATCCATCCCATCCAGCACACAATATGAAACCAACCAACTAATGTATAGCACAGCCACCATTATAACTGCAGAACTGGGTTATAAAATGCCAAAAAAGAAACCCATTGGAACACCTAAGTGGAAAATTCGACTTGAAAATAAAAGTAAAAAACTATGAAGAGTTGTCAGCAATCTGAAGTACTTGAAAGAAGGAAAATTAAATAATAAAAGCTGAAAAATAGTTTACACAATAAATACAACCTGGAGGAAAAAACAATAACGGAAATTGTGGAAGAACAGAAGAAACCAACACCTCTTCTACCAGTCCCTTGATGAAAATCGAGTCCAAACTAATGTTCACCCATGTAAAGAAAAAACTTTGAACTTTTGGAAAGAACTGCGGGAAAACCCAGTGGAACACAACAAAACTGCCTCCTGGATCAAAGATATTTAATAACAAACAACACAAAACAAAATGGAAAATGTTGTAATAACAACTGACATGGATGCAAAACAAGCAAAGAAGGTCAAGAACTGGAGTGCACCTGGCCTGGATGAAC
Organism: Ahaetulla prasina; assembly: GCF_028640845.1. Lineage (NCBI taxonomy): Eukaryota > Metazoa > Chordata > Lepidosauria > Squamata > Colubridae > Ahaetulla > Ahaetulla prasina. The sequence continues at coordinate 65,906,255 of NC_080542.1, forward strand.
TGCATGGATACTGGCTAAAACACCTGACCAGCCTCTATCATTGCATGGCCACTCAATTTGATCAAATACTTCAAAATGTAACAAGCAAAGAATGGTTAACAGCTGGTCGAACATACTTGATAATAAAAGATCCAGAAAAGGCACAGAGCCAAGTAATTATTGCCCAATTACTTGTCTGCCAACAAGATTCAAACTTTTTACAAGAATACTGGCAAATTCAATATTCAATCATCTGATGGAAAACAGTTTGCATCCAGTAGAACAAAAAGGAAATTATAAAAAATCAAGAGGAACAAAAGATCAGCTGCTCATTGACAAAATGGTACTAAAAAATGCAAAAAGAAGAAAAACAAATTTAAATATGGCATGAATTGATTACAAGAAAGCATTTGATTCATTATCCCACCGTTGGATTAACACCTGTTTGGAAAACTTTGCAATCAGCAAAAATATTTGTACATTTTTGAAAGCAAATATGCAAAAATGGAAAACAGTTCTAACAGCAAATGAGGAGAACATTGGTGAAGTCAACATCAGAAGAGGAATCATCCAGGGGGACTCACTTTCACCACTACTGTTCAACATTGCATTAATTCCATTGAGAATAATCCTATGAAACACAAAACTGGGATACCAAATCTCAAGCCAACATGAGAAGATAAACCATCTACTATACATGGATGACTTTAAAAAGTATGCGAAAAGCCCCACTGAACTTAAATCAATACTCAACACAGTTCAACTGTTCAGCAATGACATCAAAATGAATTTTGGACTTGAAAAATGTACTATATTATCCATGCAGCAAGGAAAAATGGAAAAAATAGAAGGACTAGAACTGGGAAATGGAAACATACTAAAAGCATTAGCAAAGGATGAGGGTTATAAATATCTAGGCATATTGGAAGCAGATAACATCTTGAATTGAAAAGACAAAGAATCAATGCAAAAGAAATAGATCAGGAGTGTCTGCAAAATATTAAAATCAAAGCTGAATGCTGGAAACATAATTAAAGGCATTAATACATGGGCAGTTCCTACTCAGCTGGAATCATCAACTGGACTTGGCTGAATTAGAAAACTTGGAGTGGAAACTTTTGAATATGTACCACGCTTTACATCCACAAAGTGATATCGACAGGTTGTACCTACCAAGAAAAATAGGGGGCAGAGGACTATTGCAAATCCACAAGTGTAGAAGAAGAAAAACAAAGTTTGAATGATTATATGAACCAAAGTACAGAACAATTGCTGCAGGCTGTGAAAACAGAGAACATTATAAAAACAACAGAAACAAGGCAGAATATAAGGAAAAACAGCTGAATGATAGATTAAATAGATGGAAATCCAAAGCTTTGCATTGACAGCACTTGAAAAACATTGAAGGAAAATGTGATGAAAACTTGACATGGGCATGGCTTAAGATGGGAACCATCAAGAAAGAAATGGAAGGTTTAATACTCACTGCTCAAGAACAAGCACTACAAACTAATGCCATGAAAGCAAAGATACAAAAATCCACTGACAATCCAAACTGCCGACTTTGCAACAACAAAGTCGAAAGTGTTTCACATTTAATATGTGAATGTGAATATGAATGAACGCACAAACTGATTACAAAGCTAGACACGGCTGAGTTGCTAAATTAATCCACTGGTCATTATGTAAAAAATATGACTTGCCTGTATCCAAAAAGTCATGGGAACATAAAGTAGAAAAAGTTCTAGAAAATGAGAAGGTGAAGATCTTATGGGACTTTAGAATAGAGACGGATCGTCACTTGGAACACAACACACCAGATATTACAGTTGTGGAAAACCAAAGCATACAATTTATTGACATAGCTGTACCAGGAGACTGAGATCAGAGTAGGAAAAAAAAGAACTGGAAAAAAATCATGAAATATCGCGACCTAGCCATTGAAACTACATGGCTATGGATGAAACATGTAACAGTGATACCCATTGTCATTGGAGCACTTGGTACCATGTCCAAGAATTTTATAAGATACATCAACGAATTGCAGCTTCCTGCAACAACACCAGCAAAACTGCAAAAAACTGCACTACTTGGAACATCGTACATCTTAAGAAGGTACTTGGTTGATACCTAGGACGCTGGCAGCAACCCATATCAACCATTAGCACCTGTCAATGGTATTTGTGAAGCGTTTTTGAATGTTCAGTTGACTGAGTTTCATGTTTAATGAATAAAGTAAATAATAATAATAATAATAATAATAATAATAATAATAATAATAATAATAATAATAATAATAATAATTTTTATTATTTATTTTTTATTTATTTGATTTTTATACCGCCCTTCTCCTGAAGGACTCAGGGTGGTGTACAGGCAAAAGTAAAAAAAAAAAAAAACAGACAATACAATATACAATTTAAAATTAGCTCAGGCTGGTAAGGCCTGTTATTAAGAACACAAAGCCTGCAATTACTGCAGGTTCGAGCCCGGCCCAAGGTTGACTCAGCCTTCCATCCTTTATAAGGTAGGTAAAATGAGGACCCAGATTGTTGGGGGGGCAATAAGTTGACTTTGTAAAAATATACAAATAGAATGAGACTATTGCCTTATACACTGTAAGCCGCCCTGAGTCTTCGGAGAAGGGCGGGGTATAAATGTAAACAAAAAAAAACAAAAAAAAGCAAGTTAAAAAACTTATTATAATTAGCCTAAAATCTTTAAAATATAAAAAAAACTAAAACCCCATTTAAAATTAGTAATAAGAAATTTAAAATCGATAAAACTTAAGCCAGCCCCGCGCGAGTGAAAAGATGTGTCTTCAGTTCGCGGTGAAAGGTCCGAAGGTCAGGTATTTGGCGTAAACGCGGGGGAAGCTCGTTCCAGAGTGTGGGAGCCCCCACAGAGAAGGACCTTCCCCTGGGGGCCGCCAGCCAACATTGCTTGGCGGACGGCACCCTGAGAAGTCCCTCTCTGTGAGAGCGTACGGGTCGGTGGGAGGCATGCGGTAACAGCAGGCGGTCCCGTAAGTACCCAGGCCCTAAGCCATGGAGCGCTTTAAAGGTCGTAACCAAAACCTTAAAGTGCACTCGAAAGGCCACAGGTAGCCAGTGCAGTCTGCGCAGGAGCGGTGTTACGTGGGAGCTATGCGTATAATAATAATGTGAAGATACAAATATCCACTGACAATCCAAACTGCCAACTTTGCAATGACAAAGTTGAAACTGTTTTATATATGAATGCAGCAAAATCGCTCAAACTGATTACAAAGCTAGACATGACCAAGTTGCTAAATTAATTCACTGGTCATTATGTAAAAAATATGATTTACCTGTATCCAAAAAGTCATAGGAACATAAAGTGGAAAAAGTGTTGAAAATGAGAAGGTGAAAATCTTGTGGAACTTTCAAATATAGATGGATCGTCATTTGGAACACAGCATGCCAAATATCACAGTTGTCGAAAACCGAAGCATACAATTTATTGATATAGCTATACCAGGAGACATCAGAGTAGAAAAAAAAGAACTGGAAAAAATCATAAAATATCACGACCTGGCCATCAAAACGATGTGATTATGAATGAAACATGTAACAGTGATACCCATTGTCAGCGGGGTACTTGGTACCATGTCTAAGAATTTTAAAAATACATCAATAAATTGCAGCTTCCTGCAATAACTCCAGTGGAACTACAAAAAAACTGCACTACTCGGAACATCGTACATCTCAAGAAGGTAATTGGACAATACCTAGGATGCTGGCAGCAACCCATATCAACCATCAGCCCCAGTCAATAATATTTGTAATGCATTTGTAAATGTTCAGTTGATTGAGTTTCATGTTTAATGAATAAAAGAGATAATAATAATAGAAGAAAATGTGGCAGTGCCTGGAGATAGCAGAAGAGAAGAGAAAGAACTGGAGAAGACACCAAAATACAAAGACCTACAAATAAAGATAGGATGACTGTGGAAAAGGCAAGCAAGGGTAATACCAATATTAATAGGTGCCACTTGAATATCGTTGGCATTGACAAATTCGCCATCAGTCAATTGCAGAAGGCAGCTTTACTTGGAACCGCTTCCATCCTGTGATGATATCTGTAATACCGTCAAACACCCAGATCTGCCTATCTCAGGTCCTTGGTAAGGACTCAATAGGTAGACAAAAATGCCAAACACAGTCTGAATGTCTGACGACTATGCGGTAATCAATAATAGTAGTAATAGTAATAGTAGTAGTAGTAGTAGTAATAGTAATGCAAAGGTAGTACCAATAGTAATAGGTGCCTTGGTTGCAACCTCAAAACAAGTAAAGCAAGCAAAACAAGTAAATTCATGTTGAATACCATCGGAACAGCTTACATCCTGTAATGATATCTGTAACACCATCAAACATCAGTATCTGCATGTGGATGGTTGATGGTGTTATAGATATCATTGCAGAATATAAGCTGTTCCGAGAAAAGTTGCCTTTTGCAATTGACTGATGATGAATTTGTTAATGCCAGTTGTGTTCAAGTGGTGCTCTACTTGATTTGAGATTACAACCAAGGCACCTATTAGTATTGGTACTACTGTTGCATTATTTATTATTACTACTATGGTTAATCTTTAATTCAATTCACAGTCTGGTACTGGTAAAAACTTAAAAGTTCAAGTCCTAACCAAAGAGCTAGAAGCTGTTAATATATATAGGCAGTTCATCATCAGAGAAATGGTTAATTCTTTCAAAAGAGTTAAATTCCAGATTGAATCCACAAAAACCTAGCAGTTAACTTTGCTGAGAGTTACTATTCTCCTGAATCTCAAGCATAAGAGCATAGTGGTAGATAAATAATTGAAAAATAAAATAAAGCATGTGCCAAGTATAGTGCAGGATATATTATATTTAATGTAACATTATGTACAATATACAAAAGAAAAATTGTTACAATAACTAGAGATCTAAATTTACAAGAATAATGCTTTGAAGAATGCAAGTTTTGAAGCTTTTCTTCAACATCTATTGGGCAGCATATTTCCAGCAAGTTCCCCACTCAAATCCATATGAAAAATTCCATATTATAAGAGAGTCCAATTTAAAATATATTCATGATAAAATCAGGAATAAAATATGCCCCTGAATTACCTTTTTATCTGTGATAGTATCTTCACGTAGACTGGAGGAAGGTGTTAAGAGGAGGACAGGTTTAGTCTTCACACTGCAGTAAGTGGCACAGGCTTGACCCCAACCCCCAAATCTCTCATCTTTAAATGCAGTCTTTAGAGATTTTTGTTTAAAAGATTCTTGTAATAAAGCTTCTGTTTGAGACTATTCATGATAGGTTCTGATTGCTTGCACCTGATACTATTACACAACATAGACTTTGCTTTAATTATAGAAGCTTAAGTGTTAAGTTAGAAGCTAGAAGTGTAGAAAAATGCCCTTAGGGGAAAAGGGTGCATTTTAAATATGGAAAGGCAGGTAAATGTCATATTCTAAAGCTTTCATTTCAGAACTGAATTTCTTTTAATTATATACTATAGAGTACATAAACCCACAAGTCTCAAGTGAACACTGTTATTCTTCAAAGGTCTCACATATTTATATATTAGTTTTAAACTGTGAAATCAGTTTGAGAATAAATGCAGGCAATTATGAAGAACCGTACAGAAATACAAGATTGCCAACGAATTTAATGAATTGCCCTGTTGCACTTATGCTGCCACTTGCAGGTAATATGAACACTTATTTTTTTCTCATTGGAAACATTAGCATTAGCAAGACAAAGATGAGCTTTGACCTAACCACAGCTAGAGTTGGAACACTAGGGAAGGATTTATTTTACAAAATTCAGAAACTATTCTGTTCAAGAAGCTAACTAGATACAGTATGCTTGGCTTTATACTTGATTAATCTGTGACAATATTTCTTGGTAGCAAATACCCATTGGTTGCTTGAATATTTCAATTTCTTTGTCTCTCCTGTTGGTAGGAAAGGTTATAATCCTATGCAAAGTTACCTGAGAGTAAGTCTTGCCTATGAATACTTTTAACTTACTGTATTTTTTGGTGTATAAGACGCACTTTTTTACCCTTAAAAAGAGGGTGAAAATCTGGGTGCATCTTATATGCCAAATGTAGCCCCGGACACCCGCCGCCCCCCCACCTTCGGAGATTGTCAGCCGAAAATCCTATGTGTGGAAAGCAGCTGCTGTTTCGCCATCAACATAGCCACGGTAAGAGCGCGCTTTACGAGCCAGGCTGCCCAAATCCTTTTGAAGAAGCAGCGACAACACTCAGCTCTAGGACAGCCAACAGGCCTCCCCTCCAGCTCGTTGAGCATGGGAGCACCTAGCGCAGTTACAGCCGCAGCAGGAGCATTCACATCGAGCCAGTCTGCCTCAGCTGCCATCAACAGCCTACGATGCTACTCAAAGGCAACACTTCAGGCAATTGGGGAGGAAAAAGAGTATTGCCTCCCTGCATGGCATTTTCCGGTGTTTTTTTCCTCAATTGTCCGAAGCAATTTGCTGAAAAGGAGGATGACAGCGCACGGCTTTGCAAACTGCTTTGGAAAATTGAGGGGAAAAACGCCGGAAAAGACTCTCTTGGGAGACGGGCACTTCTGTGTGAGAGATGTACTGAAGGTGCTCGCCGCCCGGCCTGCCCCTTCTCCAGATGACCCAGGCTGAGGGGAGTCGGCTTCTGCCCCTGGCCCGGGAGATGGATCCGGCCATGAGGAAAGAGAAAGTGAGACTGTGGAAATTGGGGAGGAAAAATTGGGGAGGAAAAAGAGCATTGCCTCCCTACATGGTTTTTTTCCGGCATTTTTTTCCTCAATTCTCTGAAGCAATTTACAAAGCCACACACCCTCCTCCTTTTCTGCAAATTGCTTCAGAAAATTGAGGAAAAAAACGCCGGAAAATGCCATGCAGGGAGGCAATGCTCTTTTCCTACCCAATTTCCACAGTTTCACTTTCTCTTTCCTCGTGGCCGGATCCATCGCCCGGGCCAGGAACAGAAGCCAACTCCCCTCAGCCTGGGTCATCTGGAGAAGGGGCAGGCCGGGAGGCGAGCACCTTGCCATATGCCTCTCACGCAGAAGCACCCGCCTCACAAGAGCATCATCTTGATAAATGATCCTGGGAGAAAGCAGCAATGGCCACTGATCCATTTTGGGTGGTCAAAACACCAAGCGGCTGTGAGGAGCTGATGCTGGTAGGCAGAGGCAGAATTCTTTTTTTCTTGTTCCCTCCCTCAAATTAAGGTGCGTCTTATACTCTGGTGCGTCTTTTACACCGAAAAATACGGTATCTGAGCATTTAGTCTGATTTTCATTTGCACTGTCAGACAGACTCCTTTAAAGAGCCTTAACTTATGTAAAGAAAAATGTAAGATATCATGTGTAATGTGTGCATGGTTAATTGTTTGAGTAATTATATTTTTGTGGATGTACCCAGTAAGTAATGGGTATACAGCTGCTACCTGTATAAGAAAAGTTATACACATTTATAAAGTATAATTGCATTCACTCTGTATAGGCTGAAGGGCTGGGAAGTGGCTCACAGGCTAATGCACCCTGTTATTAACACACAGCTGCCTGCAATTACAATTACTGCAGGCTCGAGTCCCACCAGGCCCAAGGTTGACTCAGCTTTCCACCCTTTATAACGTAGGTAAAATGAGGACCCAGATTGTTGGGGGGGGGCAATAAGTTGACTTTGTATATAAATATACAAATAGGATGAGACTATTGCCTTACACAATGTAAGCCGCCCTGAGTCTTCGGAGAAGGGCAGGATATAAATTCAAATTTACACACACACACACACACACACACACACACACACACACACACACACTATAGAAATGAAGTGCCATAATGAGTCATTATTACATTACATGGAAAATGGTTTGTAGCTTTTCTTAATATGGTATAAATACAATGTACAAAATACTTCAATGAGTCATAGAGCTGTGCTGTCTATATCTTTTATTTACTAGAAAAATCTGTAATCTTAACTTTTATTCCATTCTGAACCTTGCAGGGGATTGTTTGAAATTAAGGACTGGGCATACATGAGACAGCTGTAAGTTTTCAGATGGTTACTAAAGCTTCTAAATAAGAGTCCAACTGTAATGGCATCCTCCTGTTTTGAGCAAGGAAGGCATTTCAGGGAAACCAGCCACTGGCAAAAGAAACCATTCCTGGCAAAGAAGCCTTATTGACTAAATAGGTCAGAGTTGATCAAAAGTACTTCCTGCTCCTTATTTGGGTTCCAATTTGCCTTTGTTCTGCCCTTAACATTGCAGGAGTTGGGTCAAATAAGTAAGCAACAAGAAATACATTGTGAACGTGATACGATTCTGTTCTGTACTTGCGTTTCCTCCTGAGAGTTAACATAAGACAAATTTCCTCTGCTGTAATTATCTGAAGTCTTCAAAACATATAAGCAAAGCAAAATGCTACTTGCAGCATACATTTAAATGTTAGTGAATGCTAGGAAAATAGAAGACCATAGGACCATAGAAGAAAATTATTGTTTTTATTTATTTATTTATTTTGTCATAACAGCATATATAAGCATAAGCATGAAGTATCTATACAACATATAAGTATATATATGAGTGTAAGCATGTAATAACTATATAATTTTTATATAATGAAAGGAAACAGTAGGACAGGAACGGTAGGCACACTTGTGCTCTTATGCATGCCCCTTATAGACCTCTTAGGAAAGGGGTGAGGTCAATAGTAGACAGATTTTGGTTAAAGCTTTGGTGACTTCGAGAAGAGACCACAGAGTCAGGTAGTGTATTCCAAGCATTAACAACTCTCTGCAATCAAGATTGGAGCGGTTAACATTAAGTTTAAAACTATTGTTTGCTCTTGTATTGTTGTGATTGAAACTGAAGTAATCCTCAACAGGAAGGACATTGCAATAGATGATTCTATGAGTTAAACATAGATCTTGTCAGAGGTGGCGGAGTTCTAAGTTTTCTAAACCCAAGATTTCAAGTCTTTGTGGCTTCTGACTTTCTGGAAATACCTAGCCAATTACTACTACAAACTTTACAGTAGATGAAGATTCATCAGGGCTCTTTATATTACATACTATCAGTTCAGGTTGGCTTTCTATTTAAGAACTGTGGTTGCAAGGCTAATACTCTAATCAACTGAATTAACATGAACATTCATTGAAAAGAAATGTCTTAATTTTGAAGTAGAACAGCTGGAAATCATCTACATAAGATGATTGTTGGATCTAATGTTTAAAGAGGAGAAACTGGTGTTTTTAAATCATAAACACAGAAATCAGAGCGTAATTGCACAACGCAAAAGTATATTGTCAAAGGATCTTATTAACACATTATTAATCAAAAGATTTTCTCACTTTTGATTATGCCTTTATTATCACTTTGTAGTTGCTAATCAAATGCTGATTTGTAGATGTGAGTCAGTAATTTTTAAGCATGTAGTTTTTAAATTGGTTAGCAATTACTTTCAAATTAAAACATCCTGTTTGCAAAGTATTGCTCTGCTTGTAATCATCAGTGTATTTCACAGCAATAATAAATCAAATCATTTCATGTTCTGGGAAACAAGATAGACCATTCAGATCATGATCGCTTTTATAATTAAGAATTTTTATTTTCTCCCCTTTCCCAAATTTTAACCTCAGAAATTAGTTATGGTGGTGTGATCTTTTTAAAATGTAGCTTCATCCATCAAATTCAATTTGTAATGTCAATAGTCCAGTACAAGTGACACACTTCCATTCTTTACCTCATGTAGAGGAAACGTATAATTTCATTTATTAAAAAAAACTCATAATGGATAATAGCTTTTATGATTAAAAAAACTGAGGCAAATTTCTAGGGTTAACTTAACATTTAAGATATGTGGACTTCAAGTTTCAGGATTTCCGAGCCAATATACTAGGTCTTTTATCACCTGTCCTTTTTCCATTTCCATTTTCCCCTTTTGGGATCTAGATGTGCTGAAACTGCAACTTCCAGGATTTCCTTTAGTTGCCCTGGCAGTTGCAGTTCTAACATTTCTAATGATCTCCCATTGGTGACGCTACCAATTGTGGTAGTGAACTAGACACTTCATGTTCCTAATAGATAACTTCCAGGTATTAATATATTTCAAATGCCACATTTGGCATGGGCTATTCTAATAGTTGTAGGTAGACTGTACTATATGAATATAACTATATAGGTTACCATCATATCTTTTTTGTTGAATTACTTTTTTTTTCTATGCAAGATGAAAAGAAATCATCTTTAGCCTGTTTGAATCTGGGGAAAAGAATGAGGCTGGTTGAAAGCTTCAGCATAGCCGAGGGAATCAGATTGTAGAATATTGCCCTAGGACAAATATCTCAGAAAGCAACACAATCTTTTTTAAAAACAATTTTATTTTTACAAATTAAGGAAAAAGCAACAGGAAATACAAAACAAGAGGGTGGGGGGAAAGGAAAGAAACATACTTCATTTATATATAATAATATATTCCAAACTCATCTATGTTGTTATTAATATATTTATTTAAAATTATTGCCACTGAAAAGTTTTTCAAACGATGTCCTTTAGATAATTTACAAAAAAATTAAAAACAGAGAAAAATGTGTCAATAAAAAAAAAATCAAGGAGCCATCCTTTTGTCCTTATTTCCTCCCACGCCCACTGAATCTCATTTTGTTGAATAGAGTCCAGTATTCAAGTCTGTGCTGTGTCATGTCATGTCATGCCATGCCATGCCATGCCATGCTATGTTATATATTAAGATATTATTTGGAAACTTCATGAATCATAAAATCTTTTTTACCCTTGTTCAGTTTTGTCTAATTCTCAGAAACTATTAGATAAGTCCTTGAACTTTTTTTGCAAAGTTTTTCAGTAATGGTTAACCATTGCATCCTTTCTAGAGATAAAATAAAGTGACTAATCCAAAGCTAACCAGCTGGTTTCATGCCCAAGGCAGGACTGAGACTGGTGAACTCCTATTTCTAGCCTGATGTCTTAGACATCAAACTGAAACCTCCTAAAAACTTATTCAGTGATAAATCTTTAAGGTTTATCTCTCTAAAACAAATTTGTATAACAATAACCTTTCAATTGTTGGCAGTGGCTAGATCAAACCCTATTCATTAAAAGCTGCTTCTACTTCCCCATTCCCTAAAATTCCTGATTAAATCCTCCAATTTCATTATCATCGTCTTCTTTGTCCTTTAATTACTAGTAGGTTTGCATCCCACTATTACATCCTTCTATAACCATAAGGAGAATCTTAATATATAACATAGCATGGCATGGCATGGCATGGCATGGCATGGCATGGCATGGCATGGCATGGCATGACATGACATGACATGACATGACATGACATGACATAACATAATCCTCGGAAGACAGGCTCGATGCCAGAAGACAGGTTCAAGATACAAAAGGCTGGAGAATACTGCTGGCTCATATTAGCACAGACTTGAATACTGGACTCTATTCAACAAAATGAGATTCAGTGGAAAGAAAAGAAGGTATTACACTTAGGCAAGAAAAATCAAAGACACAGGTACAGATTAGGTGAATCTTGGTTCAATAACAGTAACTGTGAGAGATTCTGGAGTCTGCAGCCATCAAAAAAGTCAACTCAATCCAAGGTTAAATTAACAGGAATAGAATCAAGAACAGATGAATTGTTAGTACCATTTTATAAAGCCTTGGTAAGACCATACAGGAAGTCCTCAATTTAGGATCACAATTGAGCTCAAAATTTATGTTGTTAAGTGACAAATTGTTAAGTGAGTTTTGCCCCATTTTACGACATTACTTACCACTGTAGTTAAGTGAATCTTTGCAGTTGATAAGTTAGTAAGATAGTTGTTAAGTGAAACTGATTTTGCCATTGACTTTGCTTATCAGAAGTTTGCAAAAACTAATCATGTGACCCTGGGAGGCTACAACAGTCATAAGTAAGAACCAGTTGCCAAGCATGTGAATTTTGATCACATAATGAGGACGCCGCAAAGATTGTAACTGTCAAAAGCTGTCATAAGTCACTTTTTTCAGTGCTGTTGTAACTTTGAACGGTCACTGAATGAAATGTTGTAAGTTGAGGTCTACCTGTACTTGTAATACTGCATCTAGCTTTGGTCACCACAATATAAAAAGATGTTGAGACTCTAGAAAGTGTGCAGAGAAGTTACTTCATTATTAGAGGCTTTTAAAAAGAGACTGGACAGTCATTTTTCTAAAATAGTTGAATAGAAATAGCTTGAGCAGGGGGTTGGACTAGAAGACCTCCAAAGTCCCTTCTAACTTTTTCTATTTTGTAATTCTGTTAATATATACTTTAGTTACAATCTCTTGTTTTATTTAGCTGGACATCAAGAAAAACAGCATAAGTAAATATACTGCTTTTTATTTTTTCCTTCTACAGATATACATTAGAAGCATGCAATTTAATTCTGACTCTGTTTACGTAAAGTATTTGGTTTCAGTTCAGTTTATTTTGTATCAGATTTAGGAAGATACTTCAGTTTGTTAAAGTCTTTGTCAGAGATGGGGGTGGGAATTCTTTCACTCATTTTATCCTGAAGAATATAGGTCCGTGACAGCGAACCTATGGCAAGCGTGCCAGAAGTAGCACGCAGAGTCCTCTATGTGGGCACGCGCGCCATTGCCAGCTGCATTTTTTATTTCTGGCAAACACATGCACGCCAGCCAGCTGGTCTTCATTGGCGCCAGCATACTAGAAAACTCCCGGAAAACAGCCAAAAAAGAAATATTTTCCAGGCTGTTTTCCAGACCTTTTTCAGCCTGAGAACAGCCTGAAAAACAGCTGGAAAATGGCGCAGAAAATGGCACGGAAAATGGCACAGAAAACAATCCATAAATGGCACAGAAAACGCTCCCAAAAACGGCCAAAAACGGCTAAAAGACAGGTATGCGCATCCCGGTCAGCTGGTCTTTAGGTTTTAGGTGCTCCAGCACGCATGAAGATTAGCTGGCCAGCATGCATGCGCGTGCCAGAAACCTGAAGACCAGCTGGCTGGCATCCGCATGTGCACCAGCCAGCTGGTCTTTAATTTTCCGATGCTCTGGCACACGCGCATGCATGCTGGCCAGCATACATGCAACATTCCAGTTTCGGCACTCAGTGTCGAAAAAGTTTGCCATCACTGATATAGGTGCTTTTCTAATTCTCAGTTTTTATTTTTAGTTAAAATCCTTGATTACAAAAGAACTTTTCTGCCAATATCTATTTTCATTTATTATCTCTCTGTTCCAGCACTTTATTGGCATTGTGCCAAGGTAGAAGGTACAGTATTTAGGGTGTTAATAATGGTTAATTAGAAATGAAATCCAAAAGTATTGGAAACTATCCAGTGGTTCTTTTTCTAATATTTTAACTGATGTGATTTATAGATTATATGAGACCATTTGAATCATCATTTTTTGCTATCCCTACACATTTCAGGAAAACAGAAACCTACTACTTGACATACACTGCCATCTGTTGAACAAGCCACTCAGCTTAAGAATGCCATGTAATACTTTTGATGTCTTTGCTACAATACAAATGAAATCTGTAGTAACAGTTTGTGGTAAACCTGTACATTCAGAACATTTATCAGTTCCATTGTCATGGTCAATAAATGCTAAATTAAAATCTATAAGGTATGTCTGTCAATGTAGTCATTCAAATTGTGGAGATCTTTTCCGCTGACAAGAAATAGAAATGAAAATAATTAATTATTTCAGGGCTTTCTGGGCCCTGACCTTATAGTTGTAATAATGTCTTTGACTGTAAAAGTATTCTCTTTATGGATGAAGATCTGACTATATTGGTTAGGACCTATATCACTGCTGATATAAGGAGTGGCAGCACAATGCCCAATGATATGGGTAGTAATAATATTTCACCCCATATTATAGACCTAGACCAGTGGTGGCGAATCTTTTCAGCACTGAGTGCCCAAACTGGAACGCGCCAGAAACCAGGTGGCCAGTGCGCATGCGCACACCGGCTAGCTGGTATTTAGATTTCTGGCGCTTCAGTGTGCACAAAATCCAGCTGGCCGATGTGCATATGTGCACCGGAAACCAGAAGAATAGGTAGCGACAGCATGCGTGCACACCGAGAGGGCTCTTCATGCCATAGGTTCGCCATTACAGACCTAGACCATGTGATTCTTATTACATTACATTACATATATATAATATCTAATATTTTCTAATATGTAACATATATGTTGGATAAATGCTACATATCAATCAGAGGTCATGGGTTCAACTCATAATGGCTTTAAATTCCCTACATTAGCAAGTTTGGTTTAGTGGTTAAGAAAGCAGGAGACCATGAGTTCAAGTCCTGCCTTATTCATAAAAGCCAGCTGAGTGACTTTGGCCAATCGTTCTCTCAACTTAAGTCACCTCACAGGATTGTTTCTTGTAAGGAAAATAGATGAAAGTTCATTGGATAAGTTCACCACCTTATCTGTAAAAATAATAAGGGTGAGATATAAGCAAACCAACAGAGAAAATTTCTTTTCTTCATGTTAGCTTACGGTTGAAAAGAAGGAGGAAGTATGATGATCTGAGATGTTCACACTCTAACCTAAAAATCATGTATTTATTTCAGTAATAGATATGTGTTCATATTTATATCTACCTCCCCTCAAACTTCTTACTAAGGGTAGTTACCAATTTTTCTCCTATTTGCTGTAAAATTACCTAAGATTGTTTTTTTCTGTCCTTCTCAAATTTTTGACTTTCTAAATAAACCTTTTCAATATGAGTAGTTTGAATGGGAATTAATTAATTAATTACTGGTTGAGTATTACATATAATTCATTATTCCAATGAATTTATTGATATATAGTATTTTGTGAATTTCTTAATCTAATATAAATCTCAGGAGACAGAATTAACTATAGATAAAAATAGTTTTTGAGCCTAGTCATTTTTCATTATCTGTTTACAGTGTACTTAAAGATGGAAAATAGTTATTGGAACTGTTTAGGCATGGAAACACCTACAGCCTGGGATTAAAGAAATGGATACAAATACTAATTGCAACTGATGGGTTAAATGCTTGTATAGCCTTGGAAAAAAAACTTTCCCTATGAAGGATGGAAATCTATAAGATACTATAATTGGAATTTAGGACACTGTTCTTTTAACGGAATAAGAAATATAGAAATCAACACTAGGATGTTTTCAAGGAAAATTATAATTCATTCTCTAAATTAACTATTGAAGTCAAGGTGTAAAGTATCACATCACATTAAGATAAATACACAGCCCAGAAGTATTTGGATCACATTCATGGACCCAGCAGAATAATACAAAACCGACAGATTTTGAGAACTCATATAAATGGATTATTAGATTTGGTTGAAGTAAATGGATATTATCCACCCATTATGACAGTTTTGTCATTCTCTATAGGTTTTCTACAGAAAAAGAAAACAAAAATATTGTTTTCATCATCCTTCTCTTTCTTATTTTATTTTGATATCCTGTACTGCATTCTTGTTTTTAAAATCTGCAAAATGGTTCGTAAAAATTTTTTAAATGTTATTTAAAAATTATGAGGAAGGGACAGTTAGGAAAGTAAGCCTATTTCTTGACTCAAAGGTTAATTGATTTGTATGTATCTAGTCTATGGAGCAATTTTATTCACTTCTTTAGAATTATTGACATACATCATTGAGATATCATGGGCAAGCTCAGTAAGGATAGTAATGGGCCATATTTAAATCTAGGCAAATGTGGGATCCCAAAGGTGCTTTTTCTAGATGCAGCTTTTTCAAGAAGACTTCAAAGAAAAACAAGAACAAGAAAATCCAGTTGCCTCTTGAAAAGGCACCTTTGGGACAATCATGACCTAGATGACTGAGAATTTCCATAGATGTGTGGGATCTTTGCATTGTTTGTAGAAATCCAGGCTAAGTTAAGAAAACTGGCCATGTGCAAAATAATTAGAAAGGAAAAAAATGGAACAAAATGTGAAGGAATAGAATTATAATATACTTAGGAGAAGATATGGTTGTGGACTTACTCATCAACTGCTTTCACAAGGAACATTCAGTAAATAGATTGGATGTATAGAGGAAATTGCATTTAAACAGACCAAACTTAGTAGTTTTTGACATTAAACTGTTTTTTGGGAGTGTGTTTTCCGTCTGGGGGTCTTTATTCTTGAAGTTTAAAAGTTATCTGAAAAATGAATTACATATTTAATTAAAAGGAGAAATTTCACAGTGACTGGGTTTCATCCCAAAACTACTGAAGCTTCTTCACAGACCCCTCTATATGTAATAACCATTGCTATCCTCTGTGGAGATTCTCAATTATTCAGGTCAGGCATGAAATCCAGCAGATTCTGACAGGTTCTGGAGAACCAGTATTTTATTTATTTATATTTATAATTTAATTTCTATACCGCCCTTCTCCCGAAGGACTCAGGGCGGTGTACAGCCATATTAAAATACAGAGAATAAATAACAAATTTAAAAAGAATTTAAAAATAAATATTTAACAAGGCAATTGACTAAAACGGTCTTAGACCAACATAAAACCCCTTAAAATTACAATTAAAATACATTTAAAATACACTTAGGCTAGTCCCGCCCGATGAAATAATAAAGTCTTCAGTTCCCGCTTGAAGGTCCGGAGGTCAGTGAGTTGGCGTAAACCCGGAGGCAACTCATTCCAAAGGGCCGATGCTACCACAGAGAAGGCTCTCCCCCTGGCGGCCGCTAACTGACATTGTTTGGTGGACAGCACCCTGAGAAGGCCCACTCTGTGGGAGCGCACAGGTCGTTGGGAGGCTATAGGTGGCAGAGGGCGGTCTTGTAAATATCCCGGTCCTAAGCCATGGAGCGCTTTAAAGGTGGTCACTAACAACTTGAAGTGCACCCGGAAGGCTACCGGCAGCCAGTGCAGGCCACGCAGGATAGGTGTTATATGGGAGCAACGCGGTGCTCCCTCTACCACCCGCGCAGCCGCATTCTGGACTAGCTGGAGCCTCCTGGTGCTCTTCAAGGGGAGCCCCATGTAGAGAGCATTGCAATAGTCCAGGCGGGAAGTAACGAGGATGTGAGTGACCGTGCGTAAGGAGTCCCGGTCAAAGAAAGGGCGCAACTGGTGAATCAGACGAACCTGATAAAATGCTCCCCTGGCGACGGCCATCAAATGTTCTTCTAAAGACAGCCAGTTGTCCAGGAGAATGCCCAAGTTGCGCACCCTCCCCCTGGGGGCCAATACTTCACCCCCAACAGTCAGCAAAGTCGTAAGCTGACTGTACCGGGACGCCGAAACCCACAGCCACTCAGTCTTGGAGGGGTTGAGCTGGAGCCTGTTCCTCCCCATCCAGACCCACATGGCCTCAAGACACTGGACCATCACCTCAACAGCTTCGTTGGGGTGGTTCGGAGTGGAAATGTACAGCTGAGTATCATCAACGTACAGGTGGTATTCCACTCCGAAACCACGGATAACGTCACCCAGTGGCTTCATATAGATGTTGAACAGGAGAGGCGAGAGAACCGACCCCTGAGGCACCCCAAAAGTGAGGCACCTTGAGGTCGATCTCTGCCCCCCTGCCAACCGTAGTGGAAATTTTGAGCAGTTCGGAGAACTGTTAGCAGAAATTTTGAGTAGTTTGGAGAACTGGGAGATACCATCTCTGGCTGGCCTCAAAGTGGGGTAGGAATGGAGATTTTGCAATATCCTTCCCCTGGAGTGGGGTGGGAATGGAGATTTTCCAGTATCCTTCCGCTGCCATGCCACCAAGCCACACCACACCTACCAAGCCACACTCACAAAACTGGTAGTAAAAAAAATTGGATTTCACCACTGATCCAGGACATGATTGTCCCAAAGATGTTTTTCCAAAAGGTAACTGGACTTTCTTGGTTTTTTCCTTGAAAACGTTTTGCTTCTCATCCAAGAAACTTCTTCAGTTCTGATTTCAGTTCTGACTTCAGTTCTGAAGCTTCAGTTTACTTACTGAAGAAGTTTCTTGGATGAGAAGCAAAACGTTTTCAAGGAAAAAACCAAGAAAGTCCAGTTTTCTTTTGGAAAAGCACCTTTGGGATATTGCTGTCTTCACGACCCTTAAGCAATGGCAAAATACAGAAATCAGCATCCCACAAGTAACCTCTCCACTATTACTATGTTGAGTTGTTTTCTAAGCAAAAAAAAAAAAAGTTCATTTCTGAGATTGAGGAGCCTAGTGAAATAATACAAGTACAGTTAAACTGTTGAGTTCAACTATTTAATCAATGAAACAATGGCAATGCAATCACAGGCCCAGTGTTAATGCAGTAAGCATGCCTTTGCATGGTAATGCTGGAGCTGAAATTAAGCAATTACTTTCAATTGCAGAAGACTTCCTAAGACTGATGATATAGAACACTAAACTCATTATCTGCACAAATGAAAAAACATTGGTACCTTGCCCTTGTTGCCATGATGTCATTGGATTAAGTTCTGGCTAGGATTGAAGATGGGAATTTCTTTGTGGGAATTCTTACTTCATCCTGTTTCCTAACTCCTGCTCCTTCATTGCTTAAATCAAGGCACCATGCAGTCTGCCAACCATTTTATCAGCTTTATTAAAAAGCTGCTAAGCACCTTGTCACATTTAAACTGAGGAGCGCTTTTTTTTTCTCTCCATGTGAAAACATGTCAAAAGAAAATGAGGGGAAGCAGAAGACCAGCTGAATTTTTGCAATCTGTTAGTCAGATATCAACTCAGGGAAAGTATCAAGCATCAAGTGGAGCCATGGTGGTACAGTGGTTAGAATGCAATATTGCAGGCTACTTCTGCTGACTGCCGGCTGCCAGCAATTCGGCAGTTTGATTGACTCATCCTGTAAACTGTTTCAAGAAGGCTATAAAGCACTGTGAAGCGGTATATAAATCTAAGTGCTAAGTGCTATTCTGAGGATAGCAATGGTGAGGTCACTTGTAACATTCTACAGATATGATTCTAGGGATTTCTGGGCAAAGTTGATTGCTGTGGTGAAATATTTCAAGTCAAATTTAGTTTTTGCAAGAATCTATTTATATGAACATCATGTATTTTTTTTTAAAAAATGAATGCCCTACTCTCTTTTCTGAAAGGATACCTGTAATCTCATATGCAGTGTGAGCTAATTTTCAAGGTCCTTCATAAGCCTTCCTTTTTGAATGGTCATGTTTATTTTGTACATCACTGATATGCATATCTGTTGACATGTATTTCTTAAGACCATGTGCAGCCACCTGATGCTGGTTCCATAATTGATCTCTAGATCTTGAAAGTGCTCCTAAATCCCTGATCATTTCTGATATGAAGAAATTAGATCACCTTTATTAAGCTTCCTTTTGGAGAGAGACCAGTGTCTTGTCCACAGCAGTGTATCTTATTGATCTGTGAAGCCTCTCATTTGCTTAGTCAAAACAGATGGCTTCTAAATTTAGAAATTAGAAAGGAGATATTTGCTTTCAGTAAATAAATCTGGAATAACAGTGAATTTTTCAGATAGTCTATAATTAATACCTGGGCCATATTATAAAACTGTTGTTATTGATGTTATATGAACAAATTTATTTTATCAATTTTTGATAATGGTAAGAATCCAATCACATTCTGGGTTTTTTCTTATTATTCCTGAATGTAGGAGGTAAGCTTTTCTAAAAAGTCAAGACAGACTTGTATTTGGTTTTACTGACAAATTGTATTATATTTTACTGTGCGGTATTTTCTTATTATATATATAGCACCTCATTCTATGCTATAGTTTGGTCAGCTTTTATGGGTTCTATACCGTAATCTTGATTTTGAGGTTCAGTGTCGTTATCAAAATTCTAACTCCTGCTTGGTGCACCTGATTACTGTACTCACTTCATACATCTGTGCTAACACATGGATACCCAGATGCCATTAATCTCTCCTTAATAGATAATTGACCATAAAAATCCATTCTAAACCAAGAGGCCAGCCAAGGTGCTTAGAAGGAAAAAACTATTTTAATAAAGTGTTCTCTGTAATTAAACATCATAACTCTCCTTTATTTGTGTTTAATAGCTATTATAATGCTTACCTGCTGCTTCTTTCAAGAGCATTAGAAACTTGTTCAATCTTTGAAAACTGTGCTCAGGTCTTAGAATATGAAAGAGCACTATAGCCTGCAGCTGTTAGCGATGTTAGTGTTTTATTAATCAACATTAAATATAAATTTGGCATTTGTATTGCTACAGAATAGTATTCAGTACCTCTGATAGAATGCATCTTATTTTCCTTATAACTTTAAACCTGGGTTGATTTCTATATCCAGCTCCCTGGAGTTCATTTTACTTTTTCTCCCTATTAATATCATTTGTCTTTTAGAAAGCTGAAAGCATTTGCTGAGCATCACTTTTAATGTGACACTGAGCATTAATTGTATCCTGTTCTGCAAGATATATAAAATAAAACATAAAAATTGAGCAGGATGAATAGAAATGAAAGGTTCCTTGCTCCCCATTTTTCATAATTTTAGAATACATTGTGGGTGGCATCACACTGCATTATTCTTTGCTTCCATGAAAACTAATATATAAGCTAGTATGGGGCTCAGAACTGAAACAGAACAAAGCCCCAAATGTGCAAAAGTAGATAGATGCTACACATTTTCTTCTTCTTCTCTCTTCATAGCAAATATGTGAATTTTAGCTGTCTTTCATTTTCATTAGAGTACTTACTTCCTCATTACTATTTTAACACCCACTGGAGTTTCATAGAGTATGACCTTTTTTGCTTTGAATGACAAAGAACAGCTGATTAAAAAAAGGTATTGCTTAATGTTACATAGTGGCTAAAGCAACAGTCAATAGTTTTAATCCATTCTATCCGTGGACACTTACTAGATTATTTTGAGATAGACACTAGAAGAAATACTGGGTATGCTGTTGAATATAGAGATGCATATATGTATAAATATCTCCTTACAGTCATCCACACATTGTTATATTTGTATAGCCTCCCATACACATTTTGACACCACTACCTATCTAGGAGGCTCCAGTTTATAATTGGATCCCAGATCAAATTACAGAATCAGGTTTTAAGGGCCTTTCAAAAGGCCAACACGATTTCCATGATAGTGTCTCTCAAGTATTCATGAGAACAGAATGGGCATCAGAATACATAACTTGATATTTGTTTGCAGAATGGATATCACTATTAGTTGTCTCCATTGCTATTACTTTCACTAAGTAATTCAGGTGAGGAGGGTGATACAGAGGAAAAACTCTGCCAATCAAACACAGTAAATGTGGGAAACATTTTTAGACATAGTTTGTTTTTTTAATAAAACATACTGTCTTTGAAAATATCAAAAGAAAACAGCTAGGGTCATTTACGCTACCCACTTTTTGACTTTCTAAATTTGGCCTGACTCCAATTTATTTATATGGATTATTTTCAAGAGACTTTTTCTCATATTTTGTCATATCAAATCAAATTGTATTTATTGCTACGAAAGATCAGCAAATCAACTTGCAGTTGCAGTCAGAGATTTTACTCCATATTCCATTGAAAAGAGATAAATGATTGACAGGAACAGAATGAGATACCATGTCAGAACCGCCAGCTCTGGCTTGGCACCTTACCACCATTCTGTCATTAAAGAGAGAGGGAGGTGAGAACAAATGGGCAATTTATGGCAGGAAATTAGGGCAGGATTGGCAGTTGAGGAAGAACAGAGGCAGTTGGAATCCTGTTCATGCTGACACTGACATCTTCAAGGCCGTTTCCTTGAGTGTGGAATTTCACCAGCTCAAATACCTCAGAGTTTCTCATAAAACCTCGGCTGTGCTGGATTGGCTACACATGGATGGACCACGGGTGGGGGGGAGAGGGGAGATGGCTTGGGGAAACCAAAGGTTTTATTTCTGTATTAGCGCATTGGAATTTTAGATTTTGCTTGACTTTCCTGCAATCAGCCTCTCTTGTATAAGTGCCTTTTCACTTTAAATGGAGTTGAGAGTACACAGACAAACCCTAGATGAGATGATGTGGATCTTGATAACATGGAAGTGAGGCAGAAGTTATTCATTCTTTTGCTGTCTCTTAGGCAAAGAGCTAAAATGTTTCAGTTGTAGCCAATATGTAATATGATTTCATTTTGCCTTGATTTATTTAAGCTTTCTTACCATAGATTTTGTTAATTTTTTCTATGATCATACTGTTATTTTAGTGAGCTGCTTTGAAGCTCTTTTTATTCTGAGTCAAACGTCTCTTTCTTTCTCAACTATGTAATATGTGGATCTTGATAACATGGAAATGAGGCAGGAAAAGAAGGCCAGTTGCTTGCCAAAGGACCAACAATTGCTGAATGTTTGCATTGCCGTCTTCCCAGCAAGGACACTATAACAATTACCAGCATGTCTCAGGATAGCCGCCATATGTTAGTAGCTGCTTTTCAAGTGTTAATGGAATATTTAAATTCATTTTATTTATACTTTTAGAGTAAAATTCTATACGTTTTTACAAGCTGCTTTGAATGTTGGGTACACAGAGGAAAATAAATGTAAGTTAAACACATTTTTCCAAAGTTTATTTTTTCTTACTACTATCATAGAATTTTCTTATTTTTTCCATGTATAATGAAAAACAGTTGGTGATAGTTGTTTTTACCTTTTTGGGCTGATCTGTGTTTCACATTGTGTTCTGCCATTTCTTTCTCAGTCTTGCTGAGTTTGGCTGCAGATAGCTGTGCCACAGTCAGAAATTCATTTATTTTGTCCATCCTATTAGTCCAGCTTCTCACTCCATCTGGACTTCTAAATTATATCCTTAATCCTTAATTGCTGTTAGTAATCTAACTGAAAACAACATGTTAGAAATATATTAAATATACTAAATATGTTTAAAGTAGCTTGAATTTCTGAAAAAACTGCCAATATTGCCTCATATACCCTTCCCCTTTGGGTAGGTTACAAGGATTCTTTTTTGGATCACAGGCAGATGGCACAATCAGCAGGTTGTATTAGAAAATTTAAGGAGCAGCTGTTTTTTCTACATTCATTTATTTTGTAGAATAGTTGATTTTAAAAATTACAAAGAAAAATGTAGAAAATATAGAAAAAAGAAAAGCTTTATTGGATATTGTCCAAATAATGAGATTAAAATTAATGAATGAATGAATACACACACACACACACACAAATACAAACACATACACTATAATACAAGAATAATAATTTCAGTGATGGTATAGCACTTGAAATAAACTAAATCAACTTACAATATAATATACTTTGTGAACTTATATTTTGTACATGTTCAAATGTTTAAATGATCAAGCTATCACTTCTCTTTCTGGGGCTCATTAAACTTTGAAGAGCTTGTTCTTCTTCCCAAAAGGAACACCAGCAATGGTGGGTTGCTACCAGTTCGCCCAGGGGTGAAATCTAAAAAACTTTGCTACCTATTCTGTGGATATGGCTTGGTGGGTGGGTGTGTCCTGTGACTGAGTGGGCATGGCCAACTCAATGTCCCTCACAGCCATGCCCACTCAGTCACAACCCCCCCACCAAGCCACGCCCACAGAACCCAGTAGGAATTTTTTTTAAAATTTCTATTCTGCCTTTTCCCTTTTTGCAAGATGCCTACAGCTGCAGCCTCTCTGCCTGCTTGCCACCCACTCACCACCTGTTCTTCCTTCACCTTGGGTCGGGGGCCGGGGCCCAGGGATGTGCCATTCCCCGAGGCCCTGGAGTCGCCATCTGCCTCAACGGGGTCGGGGAATGCACCATTCCCCAACTCCGGCCTTTCTCTGGAGCTGCCACCCACTCACTGCCTGCTTGCCGCCTGCTCGCCCTTCACCTTTGGTCAGGGGCCAGGGGCCAGCAATGCCCCATTCCCTGAGGCCCCGGAGTCGCCACCTGCTCGCCGCCTGCCTCAACCGGGTCAGAGAATGCACCATTCCCCGACACCGGCCTTGTCCTGGAGCCGCCACCCACTCTTCCTTCGCCACGCGGCATATACTTAACATTCCTCCAGCGGCTGGCTGCCAGGAAAGGCAAGCATCCAAAAGTTACCAGAGTTGCTCTCCTTGAATATGCTGCCTTGTTCTATGCGCTGGCTGCGCAAGTGCACACCCAACCTGCCGCTGATAAATAAATGAAATAAACGGTGTGCGCTTGTGCAGCTGGTGCATGGAACAAGCAGCAATGGCGGCGGCATATTCAAGGAGAGTGACTCCAGTAACTTTTGGACGCTTGCCTTTCCTGGCAGCCAGCCTCTGGAGGAAAGTAAATATACGCCGCGTGGCGAAGGAAGAGTGGGCGGCGGCTCCGGGGCAAGACTGGTGTCGGGGAATGGTGCATTCCCTGACCCAGTTGAGGCAGGCAGCAAACAGGTGGTGGCTCCGGGGTCTCAGGGGAATGAGGCAGCCCTGGGCCCTGGGCCCTGACCAAAGGCAAAGGGCGAGGGGGCAGCGAGGGGGCAGCAGCTCCGAGGAAAGGCCGGAGTCGGGGAATGGTGCATTCCCTGACCAGGTTGAGGCAGGCGGCAGTTCCGGGGCCTCGGGGAATGGGCCCCGGCCCCTGACCGAAGGGCAAGCAGGTGGCGAGCTGCCGTCCCAATGTCCAGCTTGCGAAGGCTGGCCTGCGGGCCGTGGACTGGTTCGGGGGCATGGCCAGCCAGGGATTGCTACCGGATTGGCGAACCAGACCCAATCTCCGCTATCTACTCGCCCGATCCAGTCCAATCCGGTAGCATTTCACCCCTGAGTTCGCCCCAGATCAGGAGAACCAGTAGCAGGGTAGAGGCTCTGCCCACCCACCCAGACGCTTGTGCACATGCACAGAAGCTGAGCGAACCAGTAGCAACAGGTTTTGAAACCCACCCCTGAACACCAATAATACTATTTTTCTACATGGGATACCATGTATTTAAACTAGGGACACCTTCATGTTTTTGTCTATAGCAAGAGTTGAGGGCTCTGAGAGAAGCAAAAGAAAAAGATGACTCTAGGAAAATTATCAGTGAAGTGTCATCCCCCATGGTTTTCCTACAGATTTGCAATTTCAGTACTTTTGAATTCTGAAAGATATAAAGACAATTCCATGATAAATGGATGCAAGATTCCATGTTCATAGGTAATGTAGCTTTAAGACTGACTTTAAAGACAATACAGCTTATCATCGCTGAGATGTGGGGTTTAATTTCTATCACTTTCAGCCAACATTTTTTTTAAAAAAAGCATGTATATTATAGATAAATTCCCCTATGAAGAAGACAAATTGAAAATTCTAAGACGATTTTGTTTCATTACCCATTACTTCCCTTCCACCCACAAAAAACTAATAAATGCAGTTCCAGTCATTAAATACCGGTATCTCTTGTCTAATTTACTTGCCATGTGCTTCATGTTTTTAAACTATCTTGATTTCAGATTATTCTGTCACCCAATTTTTCAATAATACTTTCCAAGTTTTCCTACCGTTATCCATTTTTTGATTGTATTTTTTTCAAAAAATGACACAGCACTATTGTCTTTATCCACAACCTCCATCCAGGGTTAAACATTGTGTAGTATGAAAATATTTAATCAAATAATTTGTAATCCATTAGGAATTCAAAATGTTATAAATAGTTAAGCACTCTAATTTCATCTCCTTTTTTCTCTTTCTTGTTATTATTTATGCACTGAAGCTAAATAGAATATAGAACAGACAAGATAAGTATCTGCCCTTTTGATCTCTGTAATATTTTTAAAACAATTGTATGAATTAATTTGATTATACAAAGTAGGATTTCCTTCTACGTTTCATTATGATTTAAATGGATGGTGCTTCACAGCTGTTTTATTATACTACTAACTTTGAAGACTGCCTTTGCTTTTTCATAAAACAGATGAAAAGGAAGAATGGAAACTATTCCCAATATTTTACTGAATGTTTTCAATTATTCCTCTAGCCCAGTGATGGCGAACCTTTAAGGCACAAGTGCACACGTGCATCCAAACTGCAAGGCGCGGACATGTGCATGTGTGCCCCACACATGCACCCGCACCCCACATATGCATCCACGCCCTGCCCGAACTGCAAGAGGCGGGCATATGCAGGTTCACAGCCTGCACATGTGGGCTCATGGCCCGCGCATGCATGCCCATGGTCCGCAAATATGCGGTAAAGTTCTGAAGACCAGCTGGCCAGTGGGAGGCACGCACGCATGTGTGGCAAAGATGCAAAACAGAGCTGGGGCAATGGCTCTGTGTTCCACCTTTACAACATATGCCATAGGTTCGCCACCAGTGCTCTGCCCAAATGTTTCCATTTCAAGTCTTGATAGGTATTCTGCTAGTATCTTTTAGACAGAACCATCATTTGAAAATTGAATACATAATGATCTAGCACTTTTTTGACATTCTCCCAAGTTGCTTTCAGTATTGAGGAGGGGGGGAGGAGGGGGGAATCTCTTGGATATTCAGACATTGGAATGAAGTCCATGTCACTCACTACTTTGAATGGGATTAGTCCCATTCTACTGTGAACAGCATTATTGTACATAACCTCAGCTTAAGTACTGCTCTACCATGGTATTCAGTCTCTCTGCCTCCACATTGGTGCTCGGATGAAAGGCCAAGCTAAGGCCTGGGACGATCCAATGGACTGCAGGAACTCTCTCCAGAACTTAACCATGAACTGGACCTCTTGTCTGAGATAATGCTTCATGGTACTCCATGCAGGCAGTAGATATGCTTCAGGAACAGTTTGGCCAACTGGTGGGCTGAGGGTAGTCCACTGCAGGGTATGAAGTGTGCCTGTTTGGAGAATAAGTCTATTACAGTCCAGATCACTGTGTTCCCCCCCCCCTTTTTAGCAACTCCACTATAAAGTCCATTGCAATTTCCTCCCATGGCCTCGTTGGCTCTGCTACCAGTTGCAGGAGTCCAGGGGGTTTTCCTGGTCATTTCTTCATTGTGGCGCAGATGGTGCAACTTTTCACATAACTATCCAAGGTATCACTTTGAATTGGAAACTCCCTAAGAGGCATTTGAATGTTATTTTCCATTCATCTCCCTCTCTGATGTGTACTTGGTAGTATGTTTCTCTGAGGTCTAATTTGGTTAAAACTTTACCCTTGGCTAGGTGAGATAGCATATCCTTCATGAGAGGGAGGGGGTATAGGTTGTGTACACATACGTAGTTTATCCCACGGAAGTCCATGCACAATCTCATAGTTCCATCTATTTTTTCTTTGAATAGTACTGGGGCTGCAACCCATGGTTTGACTGGCTTGATGAACCCCCTCACTAGGTTTTTGTCTATATATTTGCATCATGGTGTACAGTTTGGGTTTTGGTAGTTTTGCCCCGGGAATGATTTTGATGGTGTAGTCTGTCTCACAGTGGGGGGGCGGAGGTGTAGGACGTTGCACTCAGCCTCACTGGATACTTCCACAAGGTCCTGATATTCTCTCGGGATATGTTAGGCCTCTGGGGTTTTGTCGGAAGTGGCTGCCAGTTGTTCTGGTGAGCTCTTTGGGTGGTGCTTCTATTTGCTGGTGTGGAGGGGGTTGGGATCCCCTTGCTATTCTCAGTGTGCGGCTATCCCCTTGCCACCCTTGACTAGCCAAGAGAATCCCAGTATGACTGCATCTGTCATTTTGGGAGCTATTACAAATTGAATTACTTCCCAGTGATTTGCTAGCTCTAGCCTCACTGGTTCAGTCAGGTGGGTGGCATAGGCTGTCCCCAATAGGAACCCATTGACCTGTTCGAATCGGATTGGGTGGGCCTGTCTTTTCACTCTGATTCCCAGTTTCAGGACCATGGTTAGGTTGATCAAGCATCTAGTGCAGCCTGAGTCTATTAGGGCTTGAAAAGACCCTGGGTTCCTGTTTTTGGGCTGTGCGGCATATTGGGAAAATAAAAGGATGGACTGGTTCACTCGCTATTGGGTCATTTTCACCCTCATCCTGACTGTTGTAGGATTCTGGCGACTGGTCATCGTTGCCTGGGGTTCCCCCCCTTCAGCTGGGTAGGGAGGGACTTTGCAGCCTGGAGGGCTCTCTGGGACATGTTGGTAGCATGCTTGGGGTCTTGTTCCGCTTGTGCCCTGGGTGATGGCTCTGGCCTTGGTTTCAGGCAGGGGTTGTGCAGGCTGATGCCATGTGGCCTATCCCCCCACATCTGTAGCATTTCAGCGGACTTCATGGGAGGGTTGGTTTTGGGGCCGGCTGTGGTACTGTGGTTCCCCGTCAGCTGGGTGGCCTCTGGTCTTTAGTGTCCAGTTGCTTTCTCATGTCGTTGGTGCGCAATCCGCCATCAACCTTTATGGCTACTCAGAACTACTCAGAGACTCGGTTCGGGATGTCCCAGTAGGCAGTTACCTGGGCAATTTGTTTGTTCAGGCTTGTTCTGAAAAATGAACTAACAGCCGCTCCAGCAAAGGGATAGCTTCCCAATGACTCTCCTGAATTCACAGATGTGCTCCTTAATGGGTTGTTCCCTCTGCCTTAGGTTTCTGAGCTCAATTTCTGCATACAGGTCCTTCTCTGCCTCCTCAAATCTGACCTCTAATAGTCATAGGAAGTCATCTACATCTTGCAGTTGTGGGGGGGGGGCTCTCCTCTTGTGGAGGGCTGCAAGCCGTTCCTTTGCTTCACCATGGCTCTGGTGTCCATAGCGCTGTCAGTGGAGTCAAGGAATAGAGCTAGCTAGTCTGAGTCCCCATCAAATGTTCCTCTAAATCAGGATGGTTCATTCAGCACTGCTCCTTCCTCTCCTGTCGACCTAAGTAAGCCTGTGCTTGATGTGGCTGGCCATCTTCCTTGGTACTAGTTTGAAGAGAGTGAGGTAGTTGTCTGCCCTGGGCAGCTTGCCTGTTGCGTGGAAGAGGCACTGGGTGCAGCCTCGGGCTCTTTCTCCTTCTGGTAGGTGAAGAAGAGGGCTGTGTTCCTATCTGCATCTCCTCACTTCAAGGGGATCAGCTGCACTTCCCCTCTCTTGGGCGGCAGGATGGCCCCTCATCATGAAGGGTGGCTCAGTAAAATTCCTCCCTCAGCTACTCTATGAAACTCCCCAAGAGCTCCATCAGGGACTTTGGGAGCCTGGCCTGTGCCCAGTCCCACATCCAATCCACTCTTTCCAGTTCACTCAGGGGCCTTCCCCCTTTCTAGGCATTGGGGTGGGGGATCTCAACCTCAGCTGCTTTAGGGGTTTTATCAGCTGTTTTATGAGTTATTACTCATCCCTTCTTGCTGCGGTCGCTGGAGCAAGTGTTTCAGCTTTGATGTTGGGGGGGGGGCTGTACTCCAGTTGCAATTAGGCTGCTATATCCTGGAATTGCCTGGTTGGAGATGAGCTCTGCCTTCTTTTCAGTCTCTTGGAGCAGGCTCTTCAGATAGTCCATCCTCTGCCATGGTTATCTGAGTTTCTTTCCAAGCACCCCAGATGTCGGGGAGTGACTGGAGAGGCTGGGATCCAGGAAACCTGGTAATCTTAATTAGTTTAAGAAGAGAACTGACTTGCTGTCAGGATTCTGACGGATGCTCTCATTAATTCATGAGCCTCGAGCCAAGTTTCAAAAGAAATCCAGTTACTTATTAGGAGCAACATGTCGGCACATACCCAAGTGGAGCCAGTTCTGCCCCACATAATTTATGTCCCAACTATGACCCTGTTTCCCCCCTCCTTCCAGGGTGTGTCCATAAATCACATTCTCCAATGGAGCACTTTCGCAGGCTGTAGAGAATACACCTCTCCGGCTGGGTCTGGTAACCTAGGCTGCAGCCTTGAGAAAGGTATGTGTGGAATGTGCTTCTGGTAGCTGCCATGTTGCTCTGTCAGTCCCCCCCTCCCATGGCAACAAGAGAACAGGCCAGGAATGCTTTACAAGTTGACAGATATATTCACAATGGTAATTGCTTTTCTTTTTGTTTGCCTGAAAAGAAAGTTGTTAAAAACTGAAACTTTGATATATTTTTTCATCCTTTTTGAGACTATAAGAAGATTATTCTTAAGGAAGTTTTTGAATCAGTACTACAACTTATATGTACATAACACTGTTCATTGAAAGCTTACAAAAAAATTCCTTTCTCTTCAGTTTACTTCCTTGTGGTGGACATGTCTGTATGACAGGAATTATCTCATTACTTTGTGGTCAGGAGGGTTCTGAGACGACATATGAAGGCAGGCAACTGTAACATCAAGACATTCTGAATTTGAAATATTTCACCTCATAGTAAACATATGGTAGTGTCATTCTTTCCTACAACTTTATAAGTGACAAATGTTTTCCAAAGGGACTGCAATACAGGAACAGAGCTCAATATCAGTTTGTTTTCTCTGTCACTATTATTAAACTAGTTGGGCACAGAAGAGGAATATTAAAACAACATTCTAGGCAGCCATTGCAGAATTATGATAAATCTGGCTTGCTGATGATATGGAACAATGTAAGAATAAGCATAACAGCTTGGGTCACCTTCTGTTTTTCCTCTCTACCTGTCATTCTTAATGGAATAAGTACATCTTATCTTCCGTAATACTAACCTCTTATTTTGTCTCTTTTTTGCTGAAATTGTGTCATTTAGATGTCTATGTGGAACCTAAAATAAAAAGATATTGAGAGCACTTATATGGTTTATTGTCTTGAATTCACTATTCCCCTTCCATTGAAACACAGGAGTTGCACAGACATTTGGTCAGATTACAAGAACAAAGTTGCTTGATCACCAGCAACTCTTCTTACATTAGAAAAGAGAAAGAGATACACTCTAAGGATAATACCTTAAATTAGTTGTCCTTCTAATGATGATTTCACTTTTTTGTTTTGGTACAATTCTGTTTTTTACATAGAAATGTATTTTATCTAATGACTCTTTTATCTAACAAAAAGGAGGGCTTTTTAAAATAGTGTAGTAAAGGAAATAAATTTCCAAGTTGGAGAAATCTTTGCTAGGCTAGTCGCTGTCAGTTATTAATGTATTCTTTCTTGCTATTATGAATTACATAATACCATGTAAGTAGACTTCTACTCATAGGAATTCCCTTGTAATTTTCTGTCCCAGATTTTATTTTTTTCTTCATTTATTCAGGAAAACAAAAAAGGGAGAAAAGTCCTGGATATTTTCTTATTGTTTAAAAGTCAAGAAAAAAGAACGAATACAATAAAAAGAATATTTCTTTTGTTGGATCAGACTAAACTTCTAATTTTAAAGGCTACCAGGCAGAACCTGATCACTGCCAAAAATTCAAGATTGTACTGATCACTCCACAGTAGTTGAATATAAACAAGATCAGTATGTCCTGGGAAGTCTTCTAAAAGAAATGCTATGTACCTCTTCCTAATATTTCTCTAGATGAGGCAGCATAATAAAGCATAGTTTAGGCATTCCATTGTGGTCAACAAAGATATAACCAGTCATTTATAAAGAACTATTCTGAATTTCCCTTCCATGATTTCAGCAGGCAGAGTATCACATGAGGCCAGCGTGAAAAACCATCTAAAGTTGAGTATTGCTTTATAATTCAGGTAGCTGCTTCATCCACTCTAGATAGGGAATCATTTCATAGGGAATCATTTCAATAGAACAAAATGCAAGCTTATAAATACAAGAAAGAAGGTTTTTGTGTTAAAACATGAAGATGTATCTATGTTTAGACAGGAAATGTTAGAGACAATTGGAAATTTTTAGTCAGAGCTATTCAAACAGGGCTGAGATTCAGCCGGTTTGGGCGAACATATTGTTAATTTTAATCTGGTTCACCGAACCGGTTGTTCCAAGGACTGGCTGACCCTGCCCTTCCCGCCCCTCGTGATCCATTTTGGCTGTCAGGAAAGCCTCTGAAGCCTGGGGAGGCAAAAAAACGGGTCTACCAGAAGTCTGGAAACAGGCCCATTTCTGGCCTCCAGAGGGGCTCCAGAGCCTGGGGAGGCCATTTTCACCCTCCTGGAGGCTCCAGGAAAGCGTCTGGAGCCTGGGGAGGGCGAAAAACAGGCCTACCAGAAGTACCAGAAGTCCAGAAATGGGCTCATTTCCGGCCTCCGAAGGGCCTCCAGAGCCCGGGGGAAGCCGTTTTTGCCTTCCTGGAAGCTCGAGGAAAGCCTCCGGAGCCTGGAGAGGGTGAAAATGCCTCTCTACCATGGTGCAGGAGGCCAAATAGACCAAGCCCTCATGGCCACGCCCACCCAGCAATTGGACAGCGAAATGGTTGCTGAAATTTTTCAATTTCATCCCTATATTCAAAGATCAAGATCACTCAAAAGTAACAACACCCACAAAAGAGGAAATGCCAGATATCCTATAGTAGAAAAAGTATCAATAAAGTGCAATGCAATAAAATCAATGAAAAATGGCAAAGCTTCAGGAAATAACTCTTACAGTTGAAATGCTGAAAGCTAGTGGTCACATTTTAAATAAAATATTAGCAAAACTCTACTCACGATGCCTCAGAGGGGCAAAAATACCTGTGCATGAAAAAATGCTGAATTGATTCTTATACACAAGGGATCCAAGATGATTTAAAGAACTATCACCCAATAAGCCTTGTTTCAGTCAGCTACAAGGTAATGATAGGTACAAGGTAATCAAGATAATAGCAAAAGGAATATTGAGAACATTAAATGATGCACAGCCAAAGGAGCAGGCAGGATTCAGAAGTGACTACAGCACAGTAGATCATATCCAGATTGTTCAGCAAGTAACTGAAAGGCACAATGAGTGCACCATGCCTCTGTGCATGGCTTTCATTGATAGAGAAAGAGGTGAAAAGGTGTTTGACTCAGTATTCCAGCAAACAATAATTAAGGCATTTTTCAATCAAACCATAAACACTGCTTATGTAAACTTATTACAATCAATATATTAAAAAACAATGACAACAATTTGCTTTAATGATTTAAAGTGGAAATCAAGATAGAACAAGGTATATGACAAGGTAATACGATATCACCCATCCTTTTCTCAGCCTTCCTTGAAGAAGTATTTTGTAAACTAGCCTGGGCAAAAGATGAAATAAAAATAAATCATGCCTATTTAAATCACTTAAGATTTGTAGATGATGATGTTCTCTTCTTACAAGACCAAGAAGAGCCACAAAGACACATACAGGAGCTGCACAAAGCAGGAAAACCATTTGGCTTAAAAACAAACCTGAAAAAGAGCCAGGTTATGTTTAATAAATTCACCAAAGAAAGAAAAAATATATATCTGGAGAAGAACTAGACATAGAAGATCACTTCATATACCGTAGCCAATGGATCTCAAAGGAAAGCGATACAATAAAAGAAATTGAATGGCGTGTTAAATGTTGTTGGCAGGCATTCGACAAGCTAAGGATAATTATCAAAAACAACCTGCTCCTATGCCTGAAAACTTTTCGATCAGTATGTGCTACTTGCTCTTATATATGCCAGTGACACATGGACACTAACCTCACAATCAATACAAAATCTAAGAATGGCAAAGAGCCATGAAAAGATACATGCTTGGCATTATAAAACAAGACAGAAAGACATGCACAAGGATTAGAGAACAAACAAAAATATATGATATCATCAAGAGTATAAAAGAATGAAAATGGACTTGGTTACATAGCAAGAATTGATGGCAGGTGGACCAACACTGTCATAGAATGGATCCCACGTGATAAAAAGTGTCCATGAAAGAGACCTAAAACAAGATGGATTTACGACATCAGCAAGTATTGTGGGCCCATTTGGCAAAAGAAAGCTCAGGACCATATTGGTTGGAAACATGTGGAAGATGTTAGATCAGTTCAATTTCTCCAGTATTCATCATTTATTATATTTTTATTATTAATATTCTTATTAATATTCTTACTGAAAATACCTTTTACGGAATAAAAATACAATTTTTTAAAAAAGAAAAGAAAAGTAATAAATAAATAGAAAAGAAAAAAGAAATATAAAGAAGTGGCTTCTGATCTTCTTTACAACAATTATACATGCATTTATATTTATTCTGTTTCTCTGTAGTTTGTGGCTCCCTTATTCCCATCTTTTTTGTTACTTTTTAACTCACCTTTGTTCTTTTTATAAATAACTCAAGGCAATGAATACGCTTAATACTTCTTCCTCCGCATGATGTCCCCACAACACCACCCTGTGGATGGCTCAAAATCACCCAGCTGGATAAGTGGCTAAGGCAGTACTAGAAATTACAGTTGCCTGGTTTTAGCCTGGTATCTTAACAACTATTCTACCCTTTGTAATCATTAAATACATAAACAACAAATTCATCTTTGGTCTGTTTTCAGGAAAAAGTCCATAAAAGGTTCCATTCACTGACAAATGTAGTTGTTTTCCTTACTCAAGTAAGATAATTGTGCCATCGTTGCAAATTCTGTAATTTTCACCACCGATTAAGAGTATTTCAGAATCTTTCCACTTTTGTGCATATTATGGTATCACTGCAGTTACCATGTACAAATCTTCCATAGATCTTTTCTAGTTGTCTACCCATTAGTCCCAATAAAAAATTCTGGCTTTAGTTGAATAATAATCTTTTTCAAAAAATTAGTCATTGTTTATATTTAAACCCAAAATCCTCTCATGTAGTTTCTGATATGGATCATCTATCAAAGTGACCAAAATACTTTCAGTAAATGATATAGTGGAAAGCCCAATTGAAACGAGTCTAATCAAGATCATCCAGTGTGCCTGAAATTGTGATGCCACTACCTTTTCATTAACCTTTTGCAGAAAAGACATTTTAGGCATTTTAAACACCATTTAAAATACACACTATTTGTGTTGTTTAATGTGTGAGTGAGTGTTACTTTAATGAAGATACATAATGTTTTGCCCTGCAGCATCATTGTGTACCAAAATATTACAAGAACGAAAAGGACTAACAGTGTTTTTAGCCCTTAGCTTCTTTAGCCCATTTACCAGCTGACATTCAATTAAAATATCTGATGCTAAGAACTGGACAGCAACCAAGTCCTACGTTTCACATCAACCATCAGCTAAGATTTTCTGTTGGAAAGAAATTTATCTAACTACAGATAGTTATCTAACTACAGTTGTGAATTGCCATTGTTCTTCCAGTTTCTTTTAGAATCTCTCTTTTTTTAAAAAAAAAAGTTTTATTTTTACAATCATATCAAATAATTCATCCAATGTACAGTTATATACAATTAGTCGGGCTTGCCCAGTCACCACCCCCCTTTTTAACACTCTTCCCTCTTCTACCTTCTTTTACTTTCCAAACCTTCCTCTCCTTCTCTTATCTACATCCTCTCCTCCCTCCACCCTACACTCCTTCTCCCTCTTCTACCCCTCTTCCTTCCTCTTCTCCTCTTTCCTACCTCCTACTCTCTCTTTTCTCCCTCCCCACCGTTCTAAAATGGTAACTGGGCAGACCCGACCCTACATTAATTATATTTATACATCTTCAATAATCCCTGTACATTAACCATCACTCCATCTCTACCCTCAAACTCCCCCCAGTTCCCCTCCCCCTTACCCCCCCACCCCCCGACCCCGACTTCCCAGAACAAAATGCAGGGTATCAAAACTAACAATCATAATCTAAAATAATTCCTAAATTATAATCTCTAGTCACTCCACACTTAATCACACTCTCAATTCCCCTCTCCTTCAGAAATATATCTAATACAAAATATTTCCTAAATTTACTCCTATGCTATTGATATTTTTTTATCTGATACTTATTTTGAATATAATCAATCCATATTTTCCATTCTAAAATATATTTTTCTTGTGTATAGTCTTTCAAGTAAGCAGAGATTTTTGCCATTTCTGCCAGATTTGATACTTTAAGTGTCCATTCTTCAATTGTAGGTAATTCTTCTTTCTTCCAATATTGAGCAATCAAAAGTCTTGCGGCTGTTATTAAGTTCAAAATCAATTTAGTCTCTATAGCTGTACAATCCATAATTATTCCTAGTAGAAAGAACTGGAGTAAACTTAATCTTCTTTTCAAAATATTCTGCATGATCCACCATACTTTAATCCAAAATGCTTTAACTTTTTTACAAGTCCACCATATATGGTAATAAGTGGCATCTTCACAATCACATCTCCAACATTTAGCCTGTACATTAGGATACATACATGACAACTTTTTGGGGTCTAAATGCCATCTGTAAAACATCTTATAAAAATTTTCTCTCATATTTTGCGCTTGTGTAAATTTAACATTCCTCACCCAAATTCTTTCCCAAGTTTCCAACATTATTGGTTGCTGAAAATTTTGTGCCCGCTTAATCATACAATCCTTAACCGTTCAGTCTCTGCGTCTATTTCTACTAATACATTATACAACCTCTTAATATGCTGTTGGCCTTGATCTCTCATTTGTTTTAACAAATTATCCTCAGTTTGCTTAACACCTATTTTTTTATCTAGTTTCCATCTAGCTTGTAATTGTCCATATTGGAACCATGTATAATTTTTCCCTTCTTCCCCCATCTTTTTTCTGGATTTTACTTGTAATTCCCCCTTTTCCATACAAAGAAGTTCTTTATAGGTAACTACCTCCATCTTTTAATATATATTTATATTTTCTATCATGTGTCTCAGGATTGCCCATATTGGAATCTTTCCATCTAATTTATATTGATATTTCCTCCAGACCCTCAATAATGCATTTCTAATTATATTATTTTTAAATATTTTATCTACTTTCTTATCATATAATAAATAGGCATGCCACCCATATAACAAACCATAACCTTCTATATTCAAAACTCTTTCCTCAGTCAAATTAATCCAATCAGTAATTAATGATAAGACAACTGCTTCATAATACAATTTTAAATTAGGCATTTTAAGACCCCCCCTTTCCCTTATATCCTGCATTATTTTTAATTTTATTCTTGGCTTTTTGCCCATCCATACAAAGTTATTAACCCCCTTTTGCCATTCCTGTAATTTGATGTCATTCTTAAGCACCAGTATCATTTGAAACAAAAATAGAAACCTGGGCAAAACATTCATTTTTATAGCCGCTATTCTTCCCAACAGGGATAGTTGTAACTTCTTCCAACTCTCCATTTCTTTCCATACCTTCTGCCACAATACCTCATAATTATTTTTGTATAATTTGACATTTGAAGCTGTAATATATATTCCTAAATATTTAACCTTTTTAATGATTTCAAAACCTGTAGTTCTTTCTAACTCTTCTTTTTGTTGTATATTCATATTTTTAGTTATCATCTTTGTCTTTTGCTGATTCAACTTAAATCCAGATACTTTGCCATACTGACCAATTATATCTTTTAAACCAGTAGCTGAGTATATTGGTTGAGATACAGTAACAACCAAGTCATCTGCAAAAGCTCTTAATCTGTAATCTTGATGTTTAACTCTAATTCTCTTTATTCGATCGGAACCACGTATTTTATTCAGAAGAATTTCTAAAGTTAAAATAAAAAGTAATGGAGACAGGGGACATCCCTGTCTCGTCCCTTTCCCAATTTTAAAAGTTTCTGTTAACCCACCATTTACTATTATTTGTGCTGTTTGCTTCTGATATATTGCTTTAATTGCATGGATAAAATAATCCCCAAATTGCATTTTTTCTATTACTTTAAATAAAAACTGCCAATCCAATCTATCAAAAGCTTTTTCAGCATCCAAAAAAAGAACACCGCTGAGACTTGGTTGTTTCATTCCAAATATTCAAGTAAATTTACAATTTGCCTCACATTATATCTCATCTGCCTATCCTTAATAAATCCTGACTGATCATTATGAATTATTTGATTCATCACTGGCATTAATCTATTAGCAAGTATCTTGGCAAATATCTTATAATCAGTATTTAAAAGTGATATAGGCCTATAATTCTCTGCTTTAATACCATCTCAATCTTCCTTCGGTATTAACGAAATAAAGGCTGTCCTCCATGAAGGGGGAACATCTCCTCCCATTTGAATTTTATTAAATAACTCTTTAAGTGGTTCAACCATCTCATTTTGTAAATTTTTATAATAAACAGCTGTTAAACCATCTGTACCTGGTGCTTTACCGATTTTAAGTTGCTTAATTGCTAACAAAATTTCCTCTGAAGTAATTAATTGATTCAGTTCTTCTCTTTGATTTTCTGTAAGCTCACAAATATTTTGTTGTTGTAAATATCTTTCTATCTCTGTATCATCAATCATATCCCTAGTATATAACTTACTATAATACTCTAAAAATGCTTTTTTAATCAAGTTCTTTTGATAAACTTCCTTACCCCTATATTCTATTTTATCAATCATTCTTGATTTCTGTTTTTTTCCTTATTAAATAGGCAAGCCATCTTCCTGGCTTATTGGCATTATTAAACGTATTATGTTTTACATATTGTAAATTAATTGCTACTTGATCTGCCATCAACATGTTAAACTGACCTCTTAATGTATTTATTGATTCTTTTATTTTACTATTTTCTGGGCTATTTATTAATAACTGTTCTTTCTTTTTAATTTCCTCTTCCAATTCCTTTTTCTTTTTCTGCAATTTATTTTTATATTTAATATTCATTTGTATAAGATTTCCTCTCATATAAGCCTTACTAGCGTCCCAAATCATCTCTATAGATGTTTCTTTTTTCATATTCATAATAAAAAATTCTTTCATTTGCTTTTTACATTCATTTACATTTTGTTCATATTTAAACAAATTCTCATTCAACCTCCATGATCTCCTAGCCTCCTTTTCCCGATCAAATTCAATCCAAACCGGACTATGATCAGATAGAGTTCTTGAACAAATCTTAGTCTTCTTCACTCTAGAGTACAAATCATTAGAAATCAAAATAAAATCAATCCTCGAAAATGATTGATGCCTGTCAGAAAAGAAGGTAAAATCCCTCTCTTCTGTATTATGTTCTCTCCAAATATCTCTTAATTCCAAGTCCTCCATCATTTCAAAAAAAGCCTTTGGTAATTTCGCCCGGCTTGACATTTTCCTTAAACTTTTTTTGTCTTTTTGAGTATCCAACACACCATTCCAATCACCCATTAATATATATGATTTATAATCCCAAAATACTATTCTTTTATGTTAAAACATGAAAAAAAAAATTTGTTGTTGATTCGGAGCATAAACTCCTATTAATAATATCTTCTTTCCCTCCAACAAAAGTTCAATAGCAATGTATCTTCCTTGCTTATCCACCTCAATTAATTTTGCTGATATATCCTTCTTTATATATATAACTAAACCGTTTTGTTTTTTCCAAAGAGGAGGCAACAAAATGTACTCCCAGTTTTGAGTTTATCAAATATTTCTGGTCTAAAGATCTAATATGTGTTTCTTATAAACAGGTAATGTCATTTTTAAATTGTTTCAAATTATGAAATACTTTCCTTCTCTTCTGCGGTGAATTCAAACCATTAACATTCCAAGATAATATTTTAATTGCTATTATCAGCCAAAGGAAACTTTTGGAACACTAGCCGCAGATCACATTTTGCTTTAGGCCTTGCTCCTCCCACTGTTTCCGTTGTAGTAGTTGCCAGTTGTTGTTGTGCATCTCTTGTTCCTTGCGTTTAGCAGCAGCTCTTGTCAGCCTTTGTTCTTTTGAATCTGAACCCGTCGTAGGTATTTCCAACACTTGTAATAAATCTTCTTCCATCACAATCTGTTCTTGTACCTGCTTCACTTCTCTTTCCTTCACTTCAGCCTCCCTTCTTCTAGCTTCCAATGGGGGAAGACTTCCAACTTTTAATGCCTCAACATAAAATTATCTTGCTTTTCCAACTGTATTGAGACGATGTACTTTCCCTGCATAATATACTATTATACCAGTTGGGACATCCCATCTATATTCAGTATGACGTTTTTTTAAGTTCATTCACCAGGAAGGCAAATTCCTTCCTAGCCCTTAACATTTTTGGTGGAATTTCCTTTAATATTAAAATATCTTGACCAGCAACCTGAATCTTCTCCCCCTTATATGAGGCTTGCAGAATCTGATTTCTCACTGTTCTGCTTGTAAAATAAATAACAACATCCCTTGGCAACTTTTTTTGCCTTGCTATCCAAGAATTCACACGATATATTTTATCAATTTGATAAGCCACATCTGCTCGACGAGCTGCTAATATCTCAGCAAATACTTCAGAAAAAATTTCCCTTAAATTCTCTTCTTTATTTTCATTCAAGCCACAGATTCTTAGAGCAAATTCCATATTTCTATATTGTATCAAAACTATTTCATCATCTGTTTTTTCCATTTTACTTTGAAATTCATCCATTTTATTTTCTAGTTTTGAATTATGTTGCTTAATTTCTTCAACTTCCTCTTCTAATAAAATCACATTTGTTGCCAAACTTTGTACTGCAATTACAAATCCTTCCTTAACTTTTTTATTTCCCACTTGAATTTCTAATATCTGCTCTTTCATTTCAGACATCTCATCAGTTATTTCTTTAAATTTTTCTTG
Source organism: Ahaetulla prasina (assembly GCF_028640845.1). Taxonomy (NCBI): domain Eukaryota; kingdom Metazoa; phylum Chordata; class Lepidosauria; order Squamata; family Colubridae; genus Ahaetulla; species Ahaetulla prasina. Next base: position 65,946,650 of record NC_080542.1, read on the forward strand.
CATAAAGTCTTTTAAGTTCTCTTGTACCGCCTCTAAGTTCAATGTTCTAGTCTCTGCTGTATGAGCTGGAGAGGCACCAGCTGATGAAATTCCAGAGCCCTTTGTTACAGTAGACTTTAATTGTTTGGCTGCCATCTTCTATAAAATTATTTATTTATTTCCAACTTAATATTCACTTTAAATCTTCTTAACCTCTGAGAAACACAGTCTTTTAAAGCAATATTTAAAAATCTCCCCTAGATTCTATCAGCAGGCAGCAAAGAGTTAAAGAGTTAAAGTAGCAAATAACATGCAATTTACCAGCAACAGACGGCAAACGCTAAAAGTATCACTTTCGCTTTCCACTCGTTAGGTTGTTAACAATTCGCCTCCATTTTCTTGCTGTTTTCAAGCTTGTTACAAAGTAACGGGGAATTGGCTTGGCTACTTGCATAAAGTTCTCCCACTTTCGTTCTGTCCGGTATAATCCTTTATTGTCCAAAATAAATCTCGGCGTTTGGTCGTGGTGATTGGTTCTGCCAAAGCAGAAAAAATCCTCGGATCTGGAGCACTTCGGGTTGCTGGAGGGAACTTAACCCTTCAAACCCCTTTTTTCTCAGGGGCTTTAGGGAAATTCTACCTCTGCCCTCAGCTCACCATCTCTTCTTCTCCCGAATCTCTCTTGAAGTCTCTCTTGAACAAAATTTTCAATCCCATTTAGTATTTATAAAGAAAATTGCAGTTATCTCTCAATTGATATCTTATTTGCATAATACAGGTAGTCCTCTCATAGTGACTGTCTTAAGCAACAACCATTCAAAATTACAATGGTAATGAAAAATGAACGTTGCAGCCAATGCCCATATTTACAGATAGTTCTCAGTTTACAATCAGGATTGGAACCGGATTTATGGTCATTTGTTGTTAGGATTGTAAGTGGAGGCTCCTACCTTGCCAGACTCAATTTTATAACTTTTTTTGTGGCAATTATTAAGGGGATCACCATGGTTGATAATCAAATCTGCTATTGTTAAGTATAGCACCATTGTAAATGCAAATCCATTCTTTCAAACTAGCAAAAAAGGTCACAAATGCAGTCACATGGCTGTGGGACTCTGCAACTAGTTATAAAGTTGCCAAGTACCCATGTGATCACATGACGTTGGGCAGGCAGGAAGTGTAATGACATTTTAGGATGGCCAGAAATGCTTTATGGCCCAAAGCACTTCTTCCGTCCCTGTAATTTAGAATGAATGTTAAGTAACCAGACATAAATTGGGATTACTTGTACGACCTTTGCAGTGTCTCTCTGAGTTACGTGTTTGCCGTTACAGTAGTTGGTATGCATTGTCCTGTCAACTTGAAACTAGCAGAGTCTCATCCTCCTTTATGACAGCTACAAAAATGTAAGAAAAAGCCATTTCTTGATTTCTTTCTTTGAACATCGTATCAATGATCACTTCCTGCCAATCTTTACCCTGAGAGAGAAACTCATTCATTTTATATGAACAGAGACATTGGATCTCAGGATAAAAGTACATCTGTGTTATGTTAATTTCCTCTTCCAGTAGTCCCCTTTCTTTTCTTTATTGTACAATATGATAATTGGAACAGTTTAAATGGTAGTATTTTATCTGTGTTAACTAATTCACACATGCAAATCATTTTATAAGTATGTACCATCTCATACAACTTTCCAGGTTGCAACTGACTAGCAAAAGAAACAGTATCTGTATGTTGTACAGATATTCCTAGACTCACAACTAGAGTTGGGACCAGCATTTCCTCACTAAACAAATGTAATTGTAAACTGAGATGTCACATGACCACATCACTTAGCAATTGCAATCCCAGCAGTTCTAATTGCCCTCACTAACTAAGAGTTGCAGGCTATTAAGTGACTATCCCCCTCAATGCAAGCCATTCCAGACTTTGTCCCTCCCAGTGTTGAATCAGTAAGATAAGGGACTTCCTCCAGCTCCCCCCATTCATCTATCTCTCCATCTATCCCTTTGGTCACCCAGCACTCTGCCTTGCAGGGAAGCAAGCAGTCCTAGAAACTTGCAGATCTGCAGCTGCTTGTCATGTCCCAGAAAACCGCAGCCACCTGATCCAGTCCTAGCCTCTTCAGCCCAGTCCCAGCATTCCTAGCCACTCTGCAGTTGTTGCCCTGTGTGCTGTCATTCCAGCTAACCTTCTCTGTTTTGTAACAGCAACAATTCTGGCTGCTGAGAATGCATGGTTGGCTTGACTACTGGGCTGGGATGTGCTTTTGCTTTGAATTATTTTATTTTTGGAAACTGAAATTTAGCCCTGCAGAACAAATGGAGCTGCTTTCTTTGGTACACAAAGCAAACTTTTCCCAAAAGCTCTTTGCAAAGGTACTGCCTTGGTCTTTTCTTTTTTCTTTCTTTTTTTTCCCCCCCTACAACTAAAGCTCAGCCCAGCCCAGCAGCCAAATCAGGCATGTAAGCAACAGGACCAAAAAAGATGGCAAAAATTAGCTGGTGGTGAAGCACAGGGCATTAAGGGGTCACAAGGGCATAGATGAAGAGAGAATAAGTGAGTGGAACAGTTAAAGCATCCATGTTATTGCAAGTGCAATCTTGCCACCAAGCACTTGACTTTTGAACGCATTGTCATGGTACACATATACCGTAGCACAACAGCCATAACTTTGGGCACAGGTCACAAGCCCCTTTGTTCAGAGCCATCGCACTTCGAATTGTTACTGAACAAATACTCATAAATTGAGGTTTATATGTACACTTAGAGACATGGAGGCACACCAGTATATGTAAGGTTAAACCAGAGTGTTATGGCCTGTTAAGGTAGATGTCAGGGTAACATTTTTCAGCATTTCTATTCCTCTCATTTTAAATTTGCCATAAGTAAAACTTCTCTTTAAACAATCAAACTCTATGTTTTGAAAAAATAAGAATGTCAACAAATTTCACTGATGATATACATTAACCAGTTTATGTTATCCCACATCAGATTTGGGACCGTAGCATGCCCTAAAGTCAAAAGGTATTTTGTAAGGATGAACGCTTAATTTTAAAAGGACAATTTTCACATGGCCATATATATGCAAATGTTGCTTGATTATTGATAATTATTTAGCTGTCAACTGAACATATTCATCATTTTATTTAAAGAGAAAAATGGTATTTGAATTGATATTGGGTGCCTGACGATTGAGCTATAATGACTATTTAGTAGTCATACTATTTAGCAGAACTTGATGCTCATGTTGACAGATGATTAATGGCTGTTTCTTATATTTATGCGTGCATTGAGGCAAATATACATGAAGCTTCACTTTAGTCAGAGGGATTATAAAAACATTTAAACACCATTTTTAATGTTTACTTTTGAAAACAGCTTGTTAAGAGTGACAAATGCTTACAGGTAGAGCAGTATTATAGATTTTTAAAACTTTGCCTCCTCCAATTTGCTTTTTCCAAGGTAGCTGACATCAAATTACTTCTTGTGTATGTTTACTTGGGAGTAAATCCCTCTATATTTTGGGGAGATATTTTTATCAAATAATTGAAATTGCAGTTTAAAATGTACAAAGAAATACCCAGCATCATTGTTTCTCAGCATTGGCAGTAACTAGAATTAGAGCAAAATTACTTGGAGAGCTGCAAACATTCATTCCCCACTCAAGAGACAATTTTATGAAAAGTAGATCACAATTTTCCACTAATCATTGTGCCTCTGGATATAATGTGGGTCAGACTTCCGTTCTCCTTATTTTGCCAGCCTCAAGTGCACTTCTCATTCTGCAGGACAAACAGAATTGGAAGAGATTATATGTTCTGATAAGCAGCAATTCAGCTCAATTGTTTTTAGTTTCATGGAAAGTGATTTAAAAGTACATGAATGCTAGAAGTTCTTTGGTGACTCAACTTGATGAGGTAAATCTTTGAAATCATTTTTCTTTTCATGTTCCATTTTCGTTTTGGAAAAATCAGAAGATTCTCTAGAGAAGACACTAAGTGTGAGGAACATCTAGTTCCAAAGAGGATTGGGGTTAGTCCTGACATGTTCCAACTACAGGTGGTATTCAATTGGTTCGGACCGATTCAGGTGAACTGGTTGCAGAAAGTTTGAGTAGTTTGGTGAATCCACAAATACCACGGCTGGCTGGTCCCACCCACTCACCCCCACCTGCCCACACATCTTACCAGCTCCCCACACCCACCCACTCACTCTTCATCTAGCCTCCCCGGCGCAGCACACTGTGTGGCTCTTGTGTTGATCACACAATCTCTGTGGCTTGCCTGCCTTCCCACACAGTGCCTTCAGCCCAACTGAGTGGCCCTGATCTGCCTGCCTGGGTAATTAAGCCTGCAAGCCATGGCCTAGCTAGCTGCCTCCCTCATCATCCCTGGCCTCCAGCTTGCCTGGCTTGCTTTGCTGCCATGGCTCCATCCCACAGACTGCTCTCCCTGCAGCCCAGCTGAGCAGCTCTGATCTGCCTGGGTAAGCCTGCAAGGAAGCCCCAAATCCCAGCCTAGCTGCCTCCCATGTGGCCCAGCCAGCTTGCCTGCCTTCTGCTGTGGCCTACCACGTGGCGGCTGCGGCCCAGTTCTTCCTTCATTGATCTCTGCTCCTCCTTGCTCACCTAGACTTAGACTCACCCAGCTTCCTTGGCCTGTTCCCACCTGCTCCAGCAGCAAATGCCTTGAGGCAGAGGTAAGCATGGCCGGGTGCTCCCTCAGGGAAGCATAGCTGGGATGGATGTTTGTCTCCAAAGCCTCCCATTTCTCTTACCCTTCACCTCCTACCGCTTGTCTCCGCCTCAATCCATTCCTCTCCTTTAGCCTCCTACCACTTATGGAAGAGCTCCATGATGGAGCCCTTCCTGGGGAGCAAAGTCTTGGACAGGTTGATCTGTCCTAAAGGCCTCAAGGAGCTGCAGACTTTCCACATGCGTCCACTGGCCTGAGTGCCCTGCCTTTGGATCCTTCAGATCCCAATGGGGCCAGCACCGGCAGAAGCAGTGGTCCAGGTGGGCGGGCAGATCTCCCAGGGTTGCACCGCAGCAGAGCAGCAGTCTTTGCCCCAGGATGGCATCTTCCCCAAGGGCTGCCCACCATCAGTCTTACCTTCATGGACAGCCATACGCTGGCCCCGTTGGGATCTGAAGGGCATGGTATTCAGGCTGGCAGAGGCGTGTGGAAGATCTAGAAGGTAAAGCTGCGCTCGGCCGAAGAGTCGCCTCAGGGGGACATGGCGAGGCTCACTGGCCTTTTGGCCCTGGCACGCTCGGCTTCTGTGGGGCCTTTGAGTAACTGCCACCTGCTTGACTTCCCCTCCATCTTGGGTCCCACATCCAGCCCATGATGGAGATGCGCCGCTTCTGGAGCTGCCCGGCCAGCAGGTGGGCGGGTAGCCCTCAGGGAAGTAATGGGGCCAAGACTGCTGCTGCGGTGCACAGCCCCAAGACATCCTTCTACGCTCCCATAGCGCCACCCCCACCACTCTGGAGCTTGCCATTCACCCCCACCACTACCACCGCCACTCTGGGCCTCGCATTTTGCCCCCACCGCTGCCGCTCTGGAACTCACCTTTCGCCACCACTGCCACTCTGGAGCTCACCTTCAGGACGGATCAGTTCATCCAAGCCATGATTTTCTCCCTGAGAAGGGCTATGTTGTGAAGGGTTTTGGGCCCAGACCAGGTGCTTTCTTTCAGGCTCCCGCCTCGCATGGGGCAGCGGGAGGAGGAAATGTGTGGCCAGGAAGGCTGCCTGCAGTTATTTCAGCCAAAGTCGGCATTTCTGCGAACCTGCAAGTATGTATGAGGTTTCTGTCTTGAGCAGAAGGTTGAACTATAAGACCAACCCCCTACTAGGCAGGAAAACTAGGGTGCCAAAATCTGAGTCGAGGGCCTGGGAAAGGTGTCAGAATAACAAGAGACCTTTTGTGGGGAGGGGAAAACCTTATATCATTTCAGAGAAATGGGTGTCCAGTCTTTTCTTAAAAACTTCCAGTGATCAAGCACCCAGAACTTCTTGAGACAAGCAGTTCCTCTAGTTAATTGTTCTCGCTGTCAGGAAGTTTCTCCTTTTTTGCCTTCTGCTTCTTTGGAAAATACATTGCACCCCTCCCTTCTTTGTGGCAGCCCATTAAAAGCCTGTTGCCTTTTGGGCAAAGCATGTGAGCCATTTACTCCTTTCAGTGGTCCATGAAAGTACATCTATAGTAGGTAAATAAAGTAAAAAAAAGGTGAACAATATTTGTACCGAACTATAGGTACACTGAGGCTGGCTGTGACAAAGAATGGCTGGGAAGCCAGGAGCCAGGCGAGGCACTCCTTGATGTGAATGACATTGAGTTGGCCACCCCAACCCAGGCACATGACCACCCAGCCACCCCCCACCCAGTCACGTGACCACCCACCCATGCCCACAGAACCGGTAGTAAAAATTGAATTCCACCACTGGTTCCAACCAATTCAAAGTGTCTTTAATTAATAGATTAATTAATGCTGTGGGAGCATAAGAGAGTAGAGAATAGCAAAATATATATCTCAGATACAGTATTTTCCATCTAAATATTTTTAAAAAATAAAGATAATGGTGATTTTTACTTGCAAATATTGTAAAGATCAGCCAAGAATGATGGGGGAAGCAGCTTTGCTCCCAAATATTTTAATTTTCATCTATATAAATCACTTCTCATTGAAACCAACAAGCAAGTGTGTACTTACTCTTCTACCCACCCTGCTTGAAAAAAGTCAGGGGAAATGGAGATCTTTATGGTAAATACAGGTGGTCCTTGTCTTATGACCACAACTGAGTCCAAAATTTCTGTTGCTAAATGAGAAAGTTGTTAAGTGAGTTTTGCTCTGTTTTATTACTTTTTTGCCACAATTGTTAAATAAATCACTGAAGTTAAGTTAATAACATGGTTGTTCAATGAATCTGACTTTCCATTGATTTTACTTGTCACAAAAGTTGATTATGTGACCCGGGGACAATGCAACTATCTGAATTTTGATCATGGGACCATGGAGATACTGCAATAGTTGTAAGTGTGAAAAATGGTCATAGATCACTGTTTTCAACACTGTTGTAACTTTGAATGGTCACTAAATAAACTTTTAAGTTGAGGACCGTAGATGCGTTGCTTCTTGCCATTACTCATGACCTTTTGCTATTATGTCCTTTTGGAACATAAAATATTGGAATCAGAAAAACACTGACTATCCAAGGAGATCAGGCAGGGTGTTTATTTTTGGTTTTGAATTACTTTGTAGTTGAATCATCCCTAACTTCTCTTCTTGAACAGATTAAAATATAATAATTAAATGTGATGTATTTACATTTTTGTCTTTCTTTCCAACATATTCAATTTCATAAATGCTATTCATATCCTTTAATAGTAATGGGCTACGTATTTAGCAACAAAGATAACATTTCTGCACAATATAAATGTTCTTAGGCAACTGGATGGAACGGCTAATGGAGCTTGCTTAGTAGGAGCTTTGCTTATATCGTATTCTATATTAAAATCAACAGCATGTGCACATGGCCTTGCATGGTTCAATCAATCATATACTCATAATGCATGCAGTACAATATGCACATGAAATAGGAGCTCCACCTACTGGAAGGATTTACTAAGCTAGTTGAAAAGTCTCCATAAAAGATAAACTGAAGCTAATGCCTCAAGACTTTATAAACATTCCAATGGTATGGAAGTGGTTTCCAGTTATTTTAGTCCAGGATGTTTTTGAACTTTGTAAGTTAGATTCCAGCCCTAACGTCAATCAACCAGTTTATTATTGTGGCCTAGGTTATAACAGCATTACATAGGGTTGTTGTTTTTTAAATGAAAATCAGTAATATTAAAAAAAAGGGGAATGTGGAGGAGCGTATTGCTAAGACAATATGTTCATTTTTCATCCAAAAGACTGGAGAAAAAAGTGTCTAAATGTTTAAAGAAGGCATTGCTGTATGTAATAGACATTTACTTATGTTTGACATCCAGTCCCAGTATTATTTCCTGATAGTCCATGATTTAAGTACTAATAAAAGATTGTTAGTTAAATTCCCCCACATGCTGGTCTGAGGAGACAGAGCACTTCTATCCATGATTAATTTAGTATTATATTTAAACTTTGTTTGCTGATATATAAAGTTTTCTTTTAAACTTTAAAATAAGTAGTCCCCATTGGTAATCACTTTTTTAAAAGATATTTTTCTTTTTTTTCTTCTTTTTCTTAAAGAGTTTTTTCTCTTTTCTCTCTGTTCTATTATAAGCTTTTGATGGGTTATCTAATTGATTCCTACTTATTAATCCTTTCTCTTCTTTATTTTTAGCTTCTTGCATCTCATTTGATTTTTCCTTCCACTGCTTCTTCTAATTTCTCATCCATTTCTTGAATATTGTGTTCTTCTTTTTCCCCCACTACATTTCTGTGTCTCTAAACAATCCCCTTGTCTCCTTATTGTTCTTTATAGATTCATACACACTTTTTAGCATAAAAATATTTCTTCATATGCCTCTATTATCCCCTGTAAATCCGTTTTATAACAATTTAATAAAAATTATATTCTATAGTTCCAACGACTCAATATTTAAAAACTCCTGCTTTTAATAAAATTTTATCAATCCCATAATTATACTTCCAAAACCCCAAATTTATGATTTTTAAAATTCTTTAGTAATTTACTGCCTTATAGTTTTCCAATTATATATCTTCCCAATTGTCCAAATTTTAAAGTCTTATTTAACTTTCTTTTTTTTCTCTTTTCTTCTGTCACCTTTCTTCTTTTGTCTCATAGAATGTTCTGCTGAATAACATTAATAATTTTAATCCAAATTAATCCACTAGATTCCTCCAATCTTTCAAATCCATAATCCAATAGCCAATTTTAATAACGTTTAGTTATTTGCATGTTAGTTCCTTTTAAAAATCTTCAGAAGGGAAAAAAAACTAATTAAATATTCTCAAATTATCCAAGTCATCTTCTAACATAAAGTCAAGATCAGGCCATCTTCCAGATGTTATTACTTCTATTCTGTGTAATTAGACTTTGTGTATATTGAGTTGACTTTCACTGAATATATTGAGGCTATAGTGCTGTAGTACTTCTCTTCTTCCAGTAGATGGCTCTCTTATTCCGCAATCCAACAGTCTGTCAAACACAACTGATTATCCGATAAATCCAGGGGGTTTAAAAATTCAAATAAACAAGACAGGTTATGGCAAAAATCACCTTCAAATTGTTTTAGCTTTTTTCAAGCTTTCTGTGTTTTAAAGCTTTTCTTGGGCTTCTTTCGCCTCTTTATTTTCCCCTCCCCGTGTATTTAGTTGCCGATCTCTTAGGCGTGGGGGTTATCTTTTAAAATTTTTGTACTTGAATCAGGACTTTAGAGTAAAAGTTGGTAATTATCTCACCCAGTTTCAATGCTCTGCCCACGAACTGCTCCAGGACAAATCTTGTGATCCCAGTTGTCCCAGCTTGTGACTGCTAAAAATGGCCATCGTCCCTGCTGTCATTTGGGAGAGCTTGCTTCGGACCTAGCAAGGAAATTGTGAATTCCTCATGGTCAGCAAAGCGCCTCTCCTTTCTTCACCGCCCCTACAAGGCGGCAATAACCTGTAGGGTCTCCCAACAGCGGTTACTGGTCTCATTTCACAAGGTTGGGCAATGTCAACCAGAAGCTCAGAAAATCCACTTTCTGTAATCCTTGTTTTATTGCATATGATACCAATAGTGTACTTAACAAATATGATTTTTACATTGTCTTTAAATTCTCCTTCCGGTATACCCTTTTGCAATTCATTAATCAATAGTCTATTAAAACAAAAAATAAATTGGATATTTTTCCTTTATTGATCAATCACATAAGGAAAAGAATTTTCTTTAAAATCATGTGAAAGAAATATTTCAGAGGTATACTTTTTGATTACTTCCACTTTATCCTAATAGCATGAATCCAGCAGAGCTGTTCTGCTGACATGAAAATGATGATTTTTGCTATTTCTCCCTCCAGGAATGAGGCAACATTAAATATCATATCTGAATCTAGTCTTAGGAAATGTTAATGAATTTCAAAAGTCTTATAACATTTTACATTGTTTATAGTTCTCTTACCATGTTATCCTCATAACCCTGTGAAATACGTTACACTGAATAATTAGAACAAAGTGGAATTGTCCACATAATATTCAGTTGGTCCATAGTTAATGACCAGGTTCTTTGCAACCTTAATTATTGTAAAATGCTTAGAGTCACCTCCAGGCAAGATGGGGAGCATATAAATTGAACAAATAAATACGACTGTTCAAAGTTATGACAGATGCTCCCAAAAGATACTTATGACCCAAATTCGAAGATCCAATATTACCCTCCTCTACATATAGTCCCATAATTGCATTTTGCGTGCTCAGCAACCATCCCATGCTTATAGCTGTTTGCAGCATCCTGCAGTCTCATCACTGCGATGTACAATGTGTATTGTTAGAAACTGGCATTTACTTCCAGTTTCTGGCAAAAAATACCCATTGCAAACAATGGATTACTTAATAACCGTGGTGCTCACTTTACCACTGTTGCATTTGTTTAAACGTTTACCTGCTAAAAAGGTCACCAAATTGAGTGCGTCACATGATGAGCCACTTATTGCACAACTTACAACTGTAATTCCAGATAAATTAGTCATAATTCAAGTACCATATATAATCTGACTTCCAGTTGACATCGCAATGTTTTCAGACTCAGAGAAATGGGTTTCTGTGTTCTCTGTGCTGAATTCTTCCTGTTTGTGGGCTCCGGAAGGAGCCAAAGCTGCCCTGTAGGGGCAGTGAAGCAAAGAGAGGAACCCTGTGAGGTGAAGGAGAGTCACAGCTCTCCTGTCTGGCCTGGGTTTTTTTTTCCCTCTCAGCCACACCAGGAAGAAGAGGCAGCCTAAAGATGGCTGGGACAAGCAAAGCTGGGACAACCAAAGAACAACAACTAAGACTGGTGCTGGAGAGAAGTAGGTGAGCCATGCGGAACTGGGGGACGGGGAGGATTTTTCTTTTGCATTAAATCTAACCCCAAGAAACGATTTAGAACTATTCACTCAGAACTATGTGTTAAAGTGATGTCTAAGCATTTTTGAGGCATTCTGAGGAAATACCTGACCAAAAATGAAAGGCTCAGAAGAGTGAATAATAGATTTTGAAATAAATAGAAAATTGGACTCCTAAATTGGGAAGGCATTTTAAATGCTGGAATTATCTGTTTACAAAACTTATTCTGCTTTTACAATTGTTTTATAACTAAAATGATGATGGACTAGCAAACTGAAATTTAAGTGGAGAGTGCCACCTGCTGATGAAAGGAATAATTGCAAGTCTTCCACCTATATGAAGGACATTGAAAATATCCATTGGATTACTGTTAGCTACCCTATGATTACTGGTGATCCAAATATGAAAATGAGGAAGCTATTTAATCAAAGAGACATGTGAATGTTATACTAGAAGATTAAATTTGTAAAGAGGACACAAAGGGGCTTTTGATAACCTCTGGGACTACTTAAATGGAACTGATTGTTAACCTATGAGACATACAGAACTGCGACTACTCTGTTTTCCCCAAAATAAGACATCTCCTAATAATAAGCCCAATCGACTGACTAGTTCTTGGACTGTTGGATAAAAATTAATTTTTAAAAACAAAATAAGATATTTAATAAGAAATAAGTGGAATTTCAAAGAAGATGGATTTACTTTTTCAAAATACAAAAGACATCATGGAGAACGGATTTAAGGCAGGGGTCTCCAACCTTGGCAACTTTAAGACTTGTGGACTTCAACTCCCAGAAATAATTAGAAAAATGTTGGAATGTGGGAAGGGGCCTCTGGTGGTGCAACAGGCTAATGCAGCCTATTATTAACAGCAACTGCTTGCAATATTGCAGGTTCAAGTCCCACCAGGCCCAAGGTTGACTCAGCCTTCCATCCTTTATAAGGTAGGTAAAATGAGGACCCAGATTGTTGGGGGGCAATAAGTTGACTTTGTATATAGTATACAAATGGATGAAGACTATTGCTTGACATAGTGTAAGCCGCCCTGAGTCTTCGGAGAAGGGCGGAATATAAATGCAAAAAAAAAAATGTGCAGAGATGAGCAAATTAACATTTGAAAATAGAGAACAAAAAGATAAACAATATTATAAAATATGGGATTTATTCTATAATTGGTTAAATGGAAAGATATGTTAGGAAAAATGAATGTAAGATATATGTATGAAAGATATGATTATTTTTTGAATGCACAGGAAGATATGTTAACACCCTTACAGCATGTTGTAATGGAATTGATTTGATTGATTTTATTTTTATGTTTAAAAAAAAATAAAAAATTTCAAAAAAAAATACAAAAGACATCATGGAGAACGGATTTAAGGCAGGGGTCTCCAACCTTGGCAACTTTAAGACTTGTGGACTTCAACTCCCATACAATTTATGTATTATGAGAAATACATAAATTGATTGAATGTAATAATTATGATTAATCTGATCAGTTTCATTTGTATTGGAATGTATGACCACCCAGGTGCCACACTGTTCACATATTGATTTGATATTTTTATAAAAAATAAAAAGCTTGGTGGGGGGGAAGAACTATCTGTAATCATATAGTGGTAAGTGCTTTGTATAAAATCTTTTTCAACTTCCCAAATGATCATTGTTTAAATTAAAATTCCATTAAATATTCAATTTCTCTTTGACTACTTCCAATAATTTTTTTACTATAACCTAGTAACTGATTCCATTGTCAAGTTGCTGTAACAAGTAAAGTATTTATTCCTATGTTAAATCTTTTATTATTTATTTATATTTCTTATTTCTAAACCAGCTACCTCCCTCAGAAATATATCTTTTAACAAAGATTTTAGGTCTAATTGAGTTATTAGGGAAATTCACGGTAAATCAAGTTATTGGATTTGGGTTTTGCTCTGTCATGTCCAATACTATGAACGAAACCCTTAATCAGTTGGCTCACAATAATTTTACCTCATCCACTGCACCACGTTTTCTAGAACAATAGCTATAAAAAATACAAAACAGCAGCTCTATGTTAACTTATATAAAATATTTACTGATTAAAATAAAGGAGGGATATCTAAGACAAATACATTAACTACTGTGATCCCTTGTTTCATATTTTCCGATCTCTCCCCTAAGCAATATATTGCCATATCTAGATAGAAAAATGATCTTCATCTGGTTATCAATAGTATGTGAATATTTTTCCAGGTGTACTGCAAGGTCCCAGTATCACTGGGTTTTTGCACTGAAGTATTTGTTATATGTAGGTATCAAGTTTTTCAAAAACTAAGTTCATTATGAAAGAGGACAGTAGGCAATTTTAAAAAATCACTGTCTTCATATGGCAGAAAGTTTGCAGCAAAGCAAAGTAATTTGTGATGATAAATTGCAGCTGTCAGAATGTCAAGATCACTTTGTGGAATTTATTTGCAATCTCATATTTCAAGTTTATGTGTTGGTAATTCCCTTCCACCCTTACAGGGCAAACTTCTTAGGAAAGAAAAGCAAAATATTGATAGTCCTTTTGTTTTAGTCATAACTAGAGAAAAAATAATTCTACTTTTCCTTAAAATTAAAAGTTTTTTTCAAAATACAACAGTAGCGAAGTGGAAGGAACACCTGTCATACAATTGTCTCTGAATTTTAAAGAATGGCCATTTTTAAGGCAAATGGATTGTTTATTTTTGTTTGGAGCTATTCTTGTACTTATTTTTACAAAAAAGGGTGGTTTTTTTCTTTTAAAGCATACTGCTAATTTTTTAATGCTAGATTGTTAGGGTGACCATCTTACAATTCAGGCATAATTATATCACTAAAAGTAGAAGAAAAAATTATGGCCTAGGCTATTAGTACACAACAATTGAAGGCAAAAGAAGGGGATGACAGAAAATGAGGTGGCTGGATGGAATCACTGAAGCAGTAGACGTGAGCTTAAATGGACTCCAGGGAATGGTAGAGGACAGGAAAACCTAGAGGAACATTGTCCATGAGGTCGCGATGGGTCGGACATGACTTCGCAACTAATAACGACAACAAATTAGTACACAACCTACAAATCATTTCTCCATATATTCAATTTGTTCTCCAAAGTAATTCCTTTATTATTTGAAGGATACTGATCAGAGCTGGTTAACTTTAAATGTATTGCTAGTATTATTAAGCCAATTAAGTATTTAAGTAAATATAGAATAGAATAGAATAGAATAGAATAGAATAGAATAGAATAGAATAGAATAGAATAGAATAGAATAGAATAGAATTTTTATTGGCCAAGTGTGATTGGACACACAAGGAATTTGTCTTGGTGCATATGCTCTCAGTGTACATAAAAGAAAAGATACCTTCATCAAGGTACAACATTTACAACACAAATGATGGTCATAGGGTACAATTTAACACTTAATGATACAATACTTAATGATAAGCATAGGGTACAAATAAGCAATCAGGAACAATATCTATGTGGAGGTTAAAATTTCCTGTGATCAGTAACATGTAAGTAATATTATGATCTTTTTCAAAAGAGAAAGAAAGCTGGGTATCCTTCCCTCACATCTGGATATAGTTAATTGAAAAATCTTTCTCTTGAGCAACATTTTTTTGTTTTAATTGATCTGAGGCATTTTAGAATAGAGAAGAGTTTTGTTCAAAGTGTGAAAAACATTTGCTTTTGGTGCTTAGGTATGCCACATATTTACTCTTCAAATTCCAGTTGCTTGTCTTTCTCAGATTTCTGATGCAGGTAAGATCATAGTTCTAAATTCCACACAAGGATGAACTAAATGGGTTCTGCGCATGCGCAAGATGGCGCTGCTCTAAATATTCGCGGCTGCTGAGAACGGGGCCGGGAGGGCAGTCGGTGAATGGCGGCAGCCATTTTAGACGCGGGGGATGGGATGGCGTTCTGGTCGGCGCGCCGGCCTCCCTCGGCCTACTCCTCGTGCTCTCCTGCCGCAAGGACAACTGCGGCCTCTTCGATATCGGAGATGAGGAGGGCATCCTGGCCTGCCTCTTCGGCCTGGTTCGGCCTGGCTCCCCAACAGCGGCGATGTCAGCTGCGCCCCCCCCCCCTTGTCTGCTCGGGACTCTGGGACTTATTGTAATATCTTTGGGCCCCCTTTGATTTCTTGGGACCTGTTTGGGGAGACCGGTTTGGAGTCATCGGGACTGGATTGGAGTTGGACTGGAGTTACTGGGAGTAGCTGGGAGCTGCTGGGAGTTCCATCTGGAGATAGTGATGGACTTGGAAGGCAGCTTGGATGGCTTGGATGTTGGCTGCAGAACGCCTCCCCCTCCCTCTTTTTAAGACCCAGATACTACCTTTGGACAAACTATTTTTATTTATGCCCTGGATTATTAAGACCTTGGTTTTGGACCTACCAGGATTGCACCATGGGTCTGGTCGATATTGTATATTTTACATCTTAGACATTATATTTTACATCTTATATCCCATATTGCACCATGGAGATTGACTGTCCATTTTTTCATCTTATGTCATCTTATACCTGGATCCTAATTAGAGAGCTACATCAGGATAACATCTTGGATAACATCTTTGTCAGTCTGGGATGGTCCACCTTTCTGCTGACTTTTATTTTTATTTCATGCACTACTATTTATCCGAACTTTTGCGCCTGCGAGGTGCCACCGCCTCGCAGGAACAGCCTGTCACATTACCGAAGGCCGGCCTTAATGAGGGGTCTTGGGACCCAGAGAGGTGGCATGCGTCCAGAAAGAACCTTTGGGGTTTTTTAGATAGGGAATTTTTAAAGGGGGGGAGGGAAAGGACGGGTATTGGGGGTAACCCGTCAGGGAGGGGGCCAGTTCCTGCATGTGCTCGCGGCATTTCTACAATAGGTTCGAAGGTAACGGGGGAGGGTTATGTTCCTGTTAGTGAGGGTGGTTCCATCTGCATGGCAAGTGGGAGGGGCAGATATGGCGGAAGTGAGGGGCCGTATCATTTTCCGGGGGTGCGCGTTCGCTGTTTAAAAGCGATCGCTCGCCCCGGCCCCTCAGACTCTTCCTGTTCCCCGAGTGGCCAGAACCTTCTGGGCTTAGGCCTTTGGCTGATGTTGTGCAATGCACGGTCCGTCATTAATAAAGCCCCCCGATTCATGATCTTATACAGGGGGGTGCTGCGGACCTCATGGACATTTGTTGTACAACCTCATGTTGTACCTTGATGAACGTATCTTTTCTTTTATGTACACTGAGAGCATATGCACCAAGACAAATTCCTTGTGTGTCCAATCACACTTGGCCAATAAAATTCTATTCTATTCTATTCTATTCTATTCATTACGGAGACCTGGTTGGGCACGGAAGGGGGGGTTCCCCCCTTGTCGAAATGTGCCCTCCAGGTTTCCGAGCATTCCATCAGCCGAGGGCCCAAGGTAGGGGTGGGGAGGTGGCGGTTGTTATTAAGGAGAGTCTAGAACCGAGGGAGACCACTATACCTCAGATATCTGGTTGTGAATCCCTTTTTGTGAAGTGGGGTCATAGAGTTCAGATGGGCTTTTTGATCACATACCTGGCTCCTTGCTGCGTGACAACGGCCCTGCCTGAGCTGCTGGAGATGCTCGCTGGGGTGGCGGTGGAGACCCCCAGACTTATGGTCATGGGGGATTTCAATTTGACATTGTCCGGCGCAGCATCGACAGCAGCTCGGGAGTTCATGGCTTCCATGATGGCCATGGACCTGACTCAAGTAGTTGATGGCCCTACTCACATTGGGGGAGGCACGCTAGATCTGATTTTTATCTCTGGACAGTGGTTGAATGATCTGGATTTAGGAGATTTAATCATCGAGCCTCTGTCATGGTCAGATCATTCCCTCCTTCGTCTGGACTTTCGGACCGCCACTCAACACCGCAGGGAGACGGGACCAATATGCTGGTTCCGTCCCAGGCACCTGATGGACCCGGAGAGGTTTCTGATGGAGCTTGGGCCATTCCCTGAGGGCCTGGCCCACGGCATGGCTGAAGAACTAGTCGCGGCTTGGGAACAGGTCGCGGCTGAGGCTCTAGACCATGTCGTGCCTTTGCAGCCTCTGACCCGGCACAGGTCTCAACCAGCTACTTGGTTCTCCGAGGAGCTGAGGGAGATGAAACGCTGGACAAGACACCTAGAGAGTGCCTGGAGATCCAGCCATTCGGAAGCTGACCGGACACTAGTTAGGTCATATAGTAGGACCTACCTAGTGGCACTGAGGGAAGCAAAGCGTTTTTACATTTCCTCCCTCATTGCGTTGGCAGATAACCACCCGGCCGCTCTGTTTCGGGTAACCTGCTCTCTCCTTCAACAGGAGGTGCGGGAGGACCCCTTACAGGGGCGTGCCGAGGATTTTAGTGTTTATCTATACGATAAAATCATTCAGCTTTGGGATGGGTTGGATCAAAATTGGGTAGATCCAAGTGAGATGACGGAGACGCGTCTTGTTGAGACTGTTTGGGATTGGTTTGACCCTGTGACTCCCGAGGACATGGACAGGTTGTTGGGGAGGTTGAATGCCACCACATGTTTACTGGACCCGTGCCCTCCTGGCTGGTGCTGGCCACGCAGGAGGTGACACGAGGCTGGCTCCGGGGGATTATTAATGCTTCTTTGTTGGAAGGGGTTTTTCCTGCTGCCTTGAAAGAGGCGGTGGTGAGACCCCTCCTCAAGAAGCCTTCCCTGGACCCAGCTGTTTTAGGAAATTATCGTCCGGTCTCCAACCTTCGCTTTGTGGCGAAGGTTGTAGAGAGTGTGGTGGCACGGCAATTACCCCAATATCTGGATGAAACCGTCTATCTAGACCCGTTCCAATCCGGCTTTCGGCCTGGATACAGTACGGAGACTGCTTTGGTCACGTTGGTGGATGATCTCTGGAGGGCCCAGGACGGGAGTTATTCCTCTGCCCTGGTCCTATTAGACCTCTCAGCGGCTTTTGATACCATCGACCATGGTATCCTGCTGCACCGGTTGGGGAGTTTGGGAGTGGGAGGCACCGTTTATCGGTGGTTCTCCTCCTATCTCTCTGACCGGTCACAGACGGTGTTGGCAGGGGGGCAGAGATCGACCGCAAGACGCCTCACGTGTGGGGCCTGATTCGCCAGTTGCGCCCCTTCGTTGACCGGGATGTCCTATGCACGGTCACTCATGCTCTTGTTACCTCTCGCTTGGATTACTGCAATGCTGTCTACATGGGGCTCCCCTTGAAGAGCACCCGGAGACTCCAGTTGGTTCAGAATGCAGCTGCGCGGGTAATAGAGGGAGCCGCTCGTGGCTCCCATGTAACACCACTCCTGCGCAGGCTGCACTGGCTACCTATGGTCTTTCGGGTGCACTTCAAGGTGTTGGTTACTACCTTTAAAGCGCTCCATGGCTTAGGGCCAGGTTACTTACGGGACCGCCTACTGCAACCGATTGCCTCCCACCGACCCATGCGCTCTCACAGAGGGGGACTCCTCAGGGTGCCGTCTGCCAAACAATGTTGGCTGGCGGCCCCCAGGAGAAGGGCCTTCTCTGTGGGGGCTCCCACCCTTTGGAATGAACTTCCCCCAGGACTTCGTCAGCTGCCTGACCTTCGGACCTTTCACTGCGAGTTGAAGACTTATCTATTTATTCGCGCAGGACTGGCATAGGAATTTTTAGTAGTTTTTACTATTTGGTTTTAAATTTTATGGGGTTTTATGTTTTAAATGGATTTTAATTTGGCCTATATTTAATAAGTTTTTTAATTACTGTTTTATTGTACACTTTCTGTTGTTTTATTTGGCTGTGAACCGCCCTGAGTCCTTCGGGAGAAGGGCGGTATAAAAATCTAATAAATGACAATAATAATAATAATAATAATAATAATAATAATAATAATAATAATAATAATAATAATAGTAGTAGTAGTAGTAGTAGTAGTAGTAGTAGTAGTAGTAATAATAGTAATAATAACAATAATAAAAATTAAAAAAATATTTGGGGGACAAAGAAGAGCCGCCATAGCTGCCTCTCCTTTTTTTTCTTATTTTAATAAATAAATATAGTACTGAAAAAATATATTATGTTACTTCACAGAGCACCATTAGAGCACAAACCAGGAGCTAAATTGCAAAGTTTTGAGAACTACAAAGCCTAAAACATATTGAATTTGAAGTGGATTAGATTGACTATGGATGTGCTTCACAAATACTCCTTCTGTACTGATTTCTCTTTAGTGTGTAAATTAAAGTCCATAAATTAAACATATTTGATACAAACTCACTAAAGCTGTTGAAAAAAAATTCAAAGGAGTTGCTTCCTGACTTTTCAATTGTTCCTGTCACTCCCAAGTGTCTGGAATTAGTTGGAAATTGATAGAAATCTAAATGATTTCAAATACCTCAGTTAAAAGATGTAGGCAACCGGCAATGCATTTCATTTAATCTATTATTATCGTTTTGCTCTTTTACAACTGAATTTTTGTGTTATCAATCTTCTGTTGTACTTGTAGTTTTTCTTCCAAGGGCAGACTTAAACTATACTTTAAACTACGTTTATTGATTATTTGAAAGCTAGCTTCATATCCTTCATTTTCTAGAAATGGGCCGTAGTCACATGCATCACTGCCCTGCTGTGCAACTTTGGATCTTATCTTTAAAAGTGATTATTTGATAAGAAATATTCCCCTCATTATGAGTTCTTTTATTTTTAATCAAGTTGTAGAAGTTTTTCTTGTACCCATTTTTTAAAAAACCCACCCCAACCTTAACTGATCAGTTGCTGTGATCAGGATTGCAGAATTCCTAAATTACTTCATTGCAGATATTTGTTCAATTTGAAATCCAAGAGTTCCTACATGTTCTCCCTGTAGTGAACATTCATAGAATTTTTCATAAACAAGTCATTAAATAAAAAACAATAATAATGACTTGTAATTGAAAAAGCAGATATGCTATAAATAGGAAATTGATCAATAGAATAGCTCCTGGGTTTAATAAAATGATGAAATAACTTATATTTTTAAAAAGATGCATTTAATTACAAACTAGCAGATGAGAACAAAATGTTTGCAAAATTAAGATTTAATTCTGTAGCATCTGGCCAAAGGTTTTCTTTTTCTTTCTCTATCAAAACAATCATAGTATAAAATAAGAGTGCAAAATCATATTGCTTCATAATAATTATAGAGAAAAAATACTAAAATGCTAGTAATTCTATCTGTATCAATAAAAGAGAATGTCTGTAGCTCAGGGTTGACTAGGGAGCCCTTGGTGCTCTTTGAGCTTGGTTGTTTTCTTGCTGATGTTTTATAACCCAGCTAGGTAACATCTTCTGTGCTATTCTATTCCATAATTCTGGTTCATACAGGGAAACCTGTTCTAGATGGACAGCCACATTTGCATTGTGATGCTCCTGTTATTCCCATTGTAGT
This sequence comes from Ahaetulla prasina, assembly GCF_028640845.1. NCBI lineage: Eukaryota > Metazoa > Chordata > Lepidosauria > Squamata > Colubridae > Ahaetulla > Ahaetulla prasina. Next base: position 65,967,084 of record NC_080542.1, read on the forward strand.
AACTGATTTTGTTTTGCTTTTCTACAGATCCTATCCCAATCATTGTTACCGCATAGAGCTGGGTGAGGACCTTAACCAAACTTAGTCATAGTTTGAATAGATAAATGAAAATCAATTGTCAACCTAGGACTGCACTGGATTTTTTTGGCAGCTGCAGCACACCTGCTGGCTTATACTTAAGTAATTGTTCACTAGGACTCCTAAATCGCTCTCACAATTATTGTTGTTGGGTCAAGTTCCACTTATTCTATATCTGTGCATTTGGTTTTTATTACCTAAGTATAAAATTTTACTTTTCTCACCACTAAATTGCATTTTGTTAGGTAGGGCTATGTTCAAGTCTGTCTTGGCAGTATACCCCTAATCCTTTGATTACTCCTCCAGAAGTGGCTGCTCTTTATAAAAGGGTACCTATATTAACATGCAGTTTACAAAAATGCAAACGATTTTGAAGATAACAACATTTAATCTTTGCTTTTTGTTTTTCAGTCAGTTTTGACTCCAGACATTACTTGTCAATTCCATGTAGTTTGCTAATTAACATTTTTGAATGTGATTGACCAGTCTTCCTAGGACTGAGACTGACTGGCCCAAACATTACCCAAGTGGCTTCATGCCTAGAAATGCAAGGCATTTCACTCTAGTCCAGAGCCTTAACCATTTGCCCAAACAGGTTCTCAAACAATACTTATTGCTGTGTGTATGTACATACATACATACATATGTGTGTGTGTGTGTGTGTGTGTGTGTGTGTGTGTGTATGTATGTATGTATAAATACGTTCAATGTATTTTGTATACATTAAATACATTAAGTTGGGCTTGTCAAGCTTAGTGTAACTTTTTTTCAGATGTTTGCAATACTGATCTTGGAGGGCAAACAAATGCATGCTGTCCTACCTCTTTCAGCTTAGCTAATTGTGTTGAACAGAGGTAGAAACTGACTTCAGCTGAATGTGATTGCTGTCTAGGAACCAGGAATCTTTAATGTGCAAACCCCCCAACAATGATGAGGACTTTGGTCCTGAGAATGCATTCTGCAATCCCACATTTACTATTATGAATGCTTGGCAAACTTATTTCAGTTTTGCTCCTTTCCATGCAGGATTTGTAAAAATAAAGGGATGAAGGAAAGGATAGCAAAGTTCAAAACCTATGAGACTTATGTAACAATTGTAGATAATCTTTTTTAGCTGGCTTCTGTGATAATGATGATTTGCTTCAGAATAGTATAAAGATAAGTGGACTTTCTTTATAATAGTAAGAATGATCCCATCTAAGTGAATTGAGTTACACAAAATAAAATATTTCAAAAGAAAGAAATTTTACATTACTGAAAACAGTGAATCAATCAACCCATTCTCACTTTAACTTTTCCACTCAAAATGAACACTCTGTGAAATCTAGAGATGATGCCTCATTAAAGCATCCCAACTTTCCACATCCCCTGTGTTTTCTATATTTTATTAAACATAAGGGAACTTATTTCCTTTTAAATGCTCCATGCTGAAAGTGGTTCTTATGAGATTTTATTTGCACATAGGTATGTTAGTTATGAACCAAACTTTATAGTCATGTTGTAGAACAGCAGAGAACGTCTCTGAAGCCTTCTATCAGATGAAAACTTTCAACTTAGCATAAGCTTCTAAAGTATTTATGGAAGAACAAATACTAGCATTTCTAATCATCTTATGGCTTGGTCATAGCTCTGCTTTACAAAAACTATTTCCAGATAATTTAGAGTGTCTAAGTGGTTAGATCAAAATATCCCATTGGAGAGATACTCAACTAGGCTGTAAGGACCCATATGATTCTGAAAACCTTGTATGCAACCTTGAAAACTCATGACATCAGTTTACAAATAGACATTTTTCAAAGGTCGTAAAAAGTATTAAATACATGAGTGGAAACTTTATATTTATTGTGCTCAAATTTAAATGTAAATGAAATAAAATTTAGTTTGTTGCCCTAATTCCTTTTTTTTTTTCAAATACTCCTCAAAAGTCAAGTGAAGCTCCCAGCACCATGGCTAGCTGGGGAAATTGAAGTTCACCTGTCTTAAAGATGCTAATGTTGAGAAACACTGATTATGGAATGTCAGTGAAAATCCAAGACTTGGCTACTATCCAGAATAACTATTCTAGAATGCTTTACATAGTCCTCTGTAGTTAAGATTCTAAGACAAGCACATATAAGCTATGAAAAGTTGGAGGTAAGAAATTTGAGAACCAGAAAACTATAAAATACAGCACATCAAATCCTGTTAAACTCACCTATTTTGCTAAGATTGGATTTTAGTAAACAGCCATGTTATTTTAAATGGTTCGATAGAAATTAAATGAGTTTTGTTTGTTTGCTTTGCTTTTTCATTTCTGTTACAAATTTTCACTAGCATTCTAACATTCAAGGCAAGTAAAAGAAGACTAACAACAAAAAGAACCAAAAAGGGATAGACAAGTTGTGCAATCACTAAGCCATAATTTACTGAGGCAATTCATTTTCAAATCTGAGTAACTTTTATCCATTGTAGCATCTCAGAAGCATCTCAGAAGAATCCTTTGAAGTGTAAAATGGATTGAGACAGTGAATTTCCATGACTGAAACTGGATATATACCTGACTCTCTTCTGTCCTAGATCAGCACCTTAGATGCTATAACACATCTTACAAAATACAAACTAACAAAGTTGGAAGGGATCTTGGAGGTTATCTAATCCAATTCCCTGCACAAGCAGGAGATCCTATACCAATCCATACAAATGACTGTCCAATCTTTTCTTTAAAATCTCCAATGATGGAGCACCCACAACTTCTGGAGGCAAGCCATTCCACTGGTTAATTGTTTTCACTTCTTACATCTAGGTTGGATCTCTGATAAGCTTCTATCTGTTACTTCTTCTCTTGCCATCAGGTGCTTGTGGCAGCTCCTCAGGTACTAGAAAACTGCTATCATATCACCCCTAGTCCTTCTCTTTGTCAGACTAGACATTCCTAATTTTGTAGTTACTCCAATAGACATTCAAACCACATATTTCGGTGAACATTTGCTACTTAGAAAACAAGTCAATGAAGTGGAATTCTAACATAGCTTTGTTTCAGTGCAAAATGTCCTCCATACACAGAGACTTTAGGGACTACTTTTTCAGATAAATGGTAATAGGCATGCAAATTATTGTCCTGTATTTAACTTTGTTTTAGCTTGTTGGACTTCACTTTTATCATTTTAAATATGCAATTTTCCTCATGGGAAAAGATGGGAATTTGTGTTCATTTTAATAAAACTTTTGATTAAAAATTAATTATTTCTAAAATTCAAAATATCAATCCTTGGAAAGGCCTTTAAGTAGTCATAACTATCCAATCTGCATTTTCAATAATGAAAACAAACTAGTTTGGCTTCATAGGGACCATGAGAGATAGCCTATGGGAGAAAACACTGTAATAATAAAGTATCCTACTCCTAAAGGAGCAATACAAGAACTAGAAATCTGCAGTAATTTAGTATAGATTCTTGTAGAGTTCTGGCGTTCAAACTAAATACCAGCTTTTTAATTGATTTACCTTCAAAATCAATGTATAGCGCTCATCTTAGCAAACTTATTTACATTTCTCAGGTCTCCACCCTCCCTCAATATTGGAAGATGAAATTGTAAATGATAGTATGCCCCTCTATTTATCAGCAGGATAATTCTTGAAAAACATAATAGAATGATGGCCAAACATGGGCTGGGAAGAGGAGCTAACAGAAGGAAGTTCAGTTTCAAAAAGTGGCCCAGTTCAGCTGGGGACTGTGAAGGAAAACTGTCCAAAATAACAGCACAACCCTATGTCAAAAGCAAATGGGCAAGTTTTTTTTAATGTTGGCATCTGTATAATTCTGAGCCTCCCTCCTAATTACACAATCAAAGCAGAGCAGTTGTTAAGATATTGGAAAGAATCCCAGAACCCACATTCTGCATTTTTTTCTCTGTCTTGTTTTCATTGTACCCTGATAAAGCCAAGTAAATAATCACACTGATTATTCAGTTGGTGTTGGCAGGAAGCCAATAAAAGCAAAGCTGTGCTATTGCAACAGAGATTTCAACCCTTTTGTGTATGTTGACATCGCATAAAAGTTTGCAAAAGGTAAAAGCTCATATTGTGATTTTATTTTCATCATTTTGACAAAAATCTTCATTCCTGCACCTAGCCAATTTTGACTGATCTTGAAAAGCATGGAAACTGAGTAGGGCTTAGTTGGGAGATATCAAGAAATGAAGGACAAAAGCCTGCTTGCGAATTCAAATATGCATCAGGGCAGATGGCAGTGGTAAAATGCTTCTCTATTGTGGCGAAGAAAACTTATATGGGCATGTCTATGTAATCACCATGAGCTGAATTTGATTTTAAGTCTTTACTTATATAATCAATTAGCAGATTTTATTTTCAGATAGCACCATTCAGACTACACTTAAAGGATTACATTTGCCCGCATTAAAATAATCCAGTTAGAAATTAGCTATTTTCTATAATATCGTAATTTTCTAAGCACAAATAGTTTTTACACCAGAAAATTAAATCCTTTTTTTCAGTGATTATCTTACAGATTTTCCCTTTTTAAATTTTTATATCTAGATTTTCCCTAAAAGTAAACTCAATCCCAAACTCCTAGCTTGCCCTTTCTGACTCTTCTGACTCGAGCCATTTAAAATTAAATTAAGCTGTTTATTTTATAACTCCAGCCTTTATTATCATAGTTATCAAGGTAAATTTATTTTAAGCTACATATATCCTTTATTTAATTGATTTAAAGTTCAATTAGTTGAAATTTGTATGTATCCTTATTGCTTCCAAAATGATATTAATATGCTTTACATTTACTGATTCCTGAGTCACCATCTGCAATAATTCCTAATTGTTGTCACCATATTTCAAGATTCATCCATCCATGTTGAATGTCCTCCTATCATCTGTATTTTGTTCTCTGTAGAAATCATCTACTTAAGACATGCTCACTTAAAGGCAGTACAAATTCTCACTAAAATTGTAGCTTTCTTTATAAATTCTCCCATGTGTTTAGAGTGCTTCAAGGGAATAATGGAAATTGAAAGAAAGAATTCTTCAGATAGACACTTCCATGGAATTAGTGGTGCCAATCTTGCAAAGTGTTACAAGAGGAAAGAGACTATTACAAATTCAGCTGAATATGCACAGAGACATCAAGGAGAATGTGAGCTAGATAATGTCCAGTATAACATTGCATTAGTCATGAATCCACAAGGCACCTTCAGGCAATTTTCAATCCACAGCAGCAATGTAGAATGATAGCTGTTTTATGGCATGTGTTAGCAAGGAGGATGAAGGTAACTTTTCAAAACTCAAAAGCAAGTACCATTTTTTTTCCTCCTGAACCATTTTCTCCCCAGCCTCTAAGAATTGCAGATGTCCAGGATTGAAACTAAAATAAGTGGCTTTTAAAAAAAGATGTCTTGTGTTTTCTTTAAGCTGCAAAAAAACCATCAGATTTATTACAGACCAAAGCAAAATGCGCCTGAGAAACAGCTTGGCCTACCACATGTTGCTCGAAAAGTAACCAACCTCAGCTAACCTCTGCAGCTGAAAGAAAATGATGCTTTTTCTTCCCTATCTAAAATGTTTTTTTCAAAAATCATACCCAATGGAAACTATAGTTTTTGCAGGGATTATTTGAACAGGACATTTTATATAGTCTATATATATAAAATCAGACTTGTTAAATTTCATATCTGCTTTTTTCAATTTCCATCAGAATAGGAAAATGATAAGGATGCTAGAATTTTATGCAGGAATGAATAGTACCAAATTTCATAGAAATCAATTTAGAGAAGTTTCAAGTTACATGTCTTTGATAATTTGCTCATTCCATTTATACAGCATTTGTGAAGTTCCTAATCTCCCCTCGAGAAGATTTGATATGTTTGATCCAGAGAGGATCAAAAAAAAGATATGCAACTTACATAATTAAAGGGAAAGGGTTTCAAGCCCATGCAGAGGTTATTATGATCCTCTTTGATTTCGCTCCCACATGAACACCTGACCTGTTTTTATCTTGCCTGTCCTACACTTAGTATTGCCTAAGCTTCTCATATACACATGCAAAGGCCAAAATGGGATGCAGACTGCTACTTCCAAGAATGAAAGGTAGAAGGAATCCAGACATATAGAACTGTATTATAGACAATTACTTTATAACTTAAAAAATACAATTTGCAAAAAAAAATAATCAAGAATAAAAAAGTAAAAAGAAAACCTCTGACAATACTATTTTATTTAAAGGTAATTCTGGTAAAATATTGCCTTTAAATAAAAGAAATTATTAGAATATAATCTGCATTTCTCAAAGGTGCTTTTTGAAAAGGCAACTGGACTTTGTTTTTCCTTGAAGACATTTCACTTCTCATCGAAGAAACTTCATCAGTTTTGATTGGGTGGAGAAGGGGATGGAAGGATTAGGATGATCTGCATGTTGTAAAAGGATAGATAAAGGAAAAAGAATGAAGAAGAGAGATGAATGGAAAGCTACAATGTTTTCCCAAAAATAAGACCCTGTCTTATATTCTTTTGAACCCTGAAATAAGCATTTGGCCTTATTGCCATTCGCTCAAAAGCCTGATTGGCCTTATTATCAGGGTATATCTTATTTTGGGGGAAACAGGGTAAATAAAAATTCAAACAGGAATCAATTTTTAAAAATGATGCAGTACCTACAGTGTTGAATATACAGTATATACAGTGTTGAATATAGTGTATTCATCAGAGATAGTACCATTAGCAATCAAGAACAGAGGAATGTTTTCCACCCCTTGAATTGGGTAAAATCCAAAGTGAAGATTTTTGCATTCAACCAAAAGGCTGAATTTGGGGTGACACAACTGGCAGCCTCATTGTAAAAGGACCTCAAATTTGAGGCCAATCTTGATACTATTTATGCTACTAAATTCACAGAGGTTCTAAATTTGCAAGGCCACAGGAAAGGTAAAAATAAATTCCAAAACCCAGTGTGAAATGATCTCATAAATTGTGAATAGGGTCATTCCCAAATAGCTTCCAAAGAATCAGGAGGTTCATCTTATTTCTGAAACCAAGGCAGACAGAAGTGGTATATGCTGACTTACGCTGTTCCCAAAAAGGGAACTCATCACTGGGAAAGCTCTACCCAGCGGTCCCAGTAGATCAGAGGTGGGTTTCAGCAGGTTCTGGCCAGTTCTGGAGAACCAGTAGCGGAAATTTTGAGTAGTTCGGAGAACTGGTAGTAAACATTCTGACTGGCCCCGTCCCCATCTATTCTCTGCACCCAGGTCCCAGCTGATTAGGAGGAAATGGGGATTTTGCAGTAACCTTCCCCTGGATTGGAGGAGGGGGGAATGGAGATTTCACAGTATCCTTCCCCTGCCACGCCCACCAAGCCACACCCACCAAGCTATGCCACATCCACTAGGTAATACCCACAGAACCGATAGTAAAAAAATTTGAAACCCACCACTGCAGTAGATAGCAGTAGAAAGAACACTCAACAAGTTCTTTTCCCAGTATCACTGGACAAGCAGATTCAATCCAATGTCTCTCATAGGCTTCCTGGCCCTGAGACATTAGACAGTGACATCACCATTAAATATGTGTACCATATGCCAATGCAAATTAGCTGTCATGCGGTGATATGTCCATAACTACAATGCAGCTGAATGCTGTACCAGCTGAAGCTTCTAAAATATATTCAAGAGCCTCATGTTGATCCAATTGTAGAGTCTAGCTATGACTTAAGGAGAACATGATATTATAGCCCACTCACTGTGTTGTTTTGCAAAGGGAAGCATCAAAATTCTTTTTGATGTTGATAAATTTTTAAATCCATACTTAAGAGGCCTCAATTCCAGATCCAGAAATCTAAAAAACACTGCTCCATTTTGTACATTTGGACTTTTGCTGTTTATGCAGTGTTATTTAAACCTTTTGAGAATTTTTTTTAAATTTTATTTACATTTATATCCCACCCTTCTCTGAAGACTCAGGGTGGCTTACAGTGTGTAAGGCAATAGTCTCATTCTATTTGTATATTTACAAAGTCAACTTATTGCCCCCCAACAATCTGGGTCCTCATTTTACCTACCTTATAAAGGATGGAAGGCTGAGTCAACCTTGGGCCTGGTGGGATTCGAGCCTGCAGTAATTGCAGGCTGCTGTGTTTTAATAACAGGCTATCTTACAGCCTGAGCCACCACGGCCCCTTTGTAAAAGAAAGTAAAGAATTTTACTTTCTCAAATTTGCTTCCTAATTTTGAAAGTCATTTTACAGGAAAAGTGGAAAGAAGAAATGCAGGCCCTTTCAGTAACATTTTTTTCCACTTACACACTGTGAAAAATGCATATTATTGCACATTATTTAAGATTTTCAATTGTTTCTTCCCTTTGTAAGTTGCTACTAAAAAAATTGATGTAGAACATGTAGGGACAGTATTGTTTCCAGAATGTGTTTTGTTTGTTTCCCATCTTTATTAGTTTTACAAATAACTCAGGACAGCGAACATATCCATCCCACTTTCCTCCTCCTATTTTCCTCACAACCTATGAGGTAAATAGGGCTGAGAGCAAGTATCTGGCTGGCTTTCATAACTAAGGCAGGACTTGAGCTTTTGCTTATCTAGCCTGGTGCCATAAACAGCAGACCAAACTGGCTCCTATGTATAGGATATATTATATCCTCTAATGTCAGTTTTTCTACCTTCCAAGCCATGTTTTTGTCTAATTTTTTTATTCTTAGTTATAGTAATAAAAATATGCTAAGCTTGTAATCACTTTTTACAAGTGTGTATGAATTGCATTTTTCCAAAGTGTTTTATAAAACCACACACGAAAACCTGCCTGGAAAATAGATGAAAAGAGCCATCTAGTGGATAGAAAAAGCTATTACTAATTTAGCTTTTATACAGTACAATACTGGGCTGCTATCTTTGGTATAGATAAATTAGAAAAATGCTTATGCTCTATCACAAACAAAACACTCCTTGAAAAACAAAACCAGCTGCATCTTTTGAGAGGTTCATGAAGCTTGCTATCTCTGCGTGGACTTTGTTTTACTGACAAGGCATCTCTTTGGAATGCTTTACACAGCCCTACGTTGTTGTGATAAATGTTGAGGCATACAGGTATCCACACTGAGAATAAACTCTTAGCCACAGACCTGAGAGCCTGTAATTTTTTTTCCAGAATTGGGAGGAGCACACATATAACATGTAAATTAAAATCTAAAGATGTTGATTGAAAAGGTTTGTCTGGATGCTTTATTTTTGAAAAAGGTTAGTTTTCTAAAATCTTGTAATCTTGTATAATTGGAATATTTTAAAAAATATTATTATTATGATTTGTTCATTAGTCAAGTATGATTCAAATAAATATATTTCAAACCTTCAGAAGAATCCCAATTTTTGGGAAGAGTCATGGCACATATGCAACAAACCATCATGATTTGGAAGTAAATTTCATCAAAAGAGAATTCTATAAAGATTGTCCTATAGGACTTACAACTATTCTTTTAATGATCATTCGGTTACAACAGTACTTAAAAAATTATTTGTGACTGGTTTTCACGTTTTGACTGTTGCAGCATTCCCAGTCAGGTTGTCAAAATTTGTACACTTGGCAAATAGCTGTATTTATGATGCTTGTACTGTCTTGGGGTCATGTGATCATGTTCCCAGCCAGCTTCCGACAAGCAAAGTTAATGGAGGAAATTGTAAATCTTCACTGCCAGCTTCTGAAAAGAAAAGTTAATGGAGAAACTGGCAGGTCACCAGTAGTGATAACTTGTCTATGAAGCTGCAACCACAGAGGATTTGCCTAATGAACTGGCATCCTAAGTCGGTGCAGTCACATGACATCACACTTCGTGACTATGTCGCTTAGTGACATGGTTGCAGGTCCCGATTACCATAATTAAATGAAGACTACCTGTATACAAATACTTATATTTAAATGATGTGGAAATAAATCTTAACCTTTTTTTCTTAATTACAGATAGAAGTATTTTAAAGTTTGGAACACTTGTCAGCACATCAAACACTTATGACAAAACTGGGATAGTGACCGTTGAAACTGACAAGCCTTTGCTTTGGACAATGGGAATTAAAGATCAACAGGATGCTTGAAAGATTGTCATCTTACTAATTTAACTTGAAATTCAAAAATGAATTTTTCTGGAATCTCACCCATTAGGCAACTGAGAATTTTTTTTCCTGCAATTATTTTATTATGATTTTATAAAAATTCAACATTTTATGTAATTGGTTTTTAAAATTTAGCTTCATTCTATTGAATGCCATAGATTTTATGATATTTTTCTTCTTGAAGCCAAGCTGTATTGTTTTTAGCCTGACGTTGAATGTATTTTTAAATGTAACCAGTGCATAGAAAACTTGCTTTAACACATACCGGTAAGATGGGTAATCAAAAGTAGATATATACAACATTCCATGCTGTATTCCAGCTGTTGTTTCTATGCTCAAACTCTTTAGCAAAACTTTGCTGAAGTTTTTTGGTTAGAATAAGCAGTGCCTCTTAATAATTACTAATTAATACCCATGTAATAAATTACTGTGACTAAAAAATGCATGCAAAATTAGTCTAGAGGATGATGTACAAATCAAAAATTGCATAGGAGTACAAACACCTCTGCAGCTCTCAATACACATCTGTGCATAAGCACAAAGCCAGACTTCACTGACTCTCTGTTCTATCAGAGATCATCTCTGTTTTATCCATACAAGGAAAAGAACTCAGTAAATTCTACTCTCACTAATAGTGCAGTAATTTTTATCTCCTACTTATTGGTCTAACCACAAATATCTGAGGTTTATTTGTGATGTGGAGGACACAAAATTAAATGGTCCAGAACAATAACCTATTTTGCTTGCATTAAAATAATATAGGAAAGATATAATGAAACTCTTATTTGCTTGCATTAAAACAACATAAGAAAAATATAGTGAACCTGTTATTTTGCTTCATTAAAACATAGGAAAGAAAGATATAGTGAACCTGTTATTTTGCTTCATTAAAACATAGGAAAGAAAGATATAGTGAACCTGTTATTTTGCTTGCATTAAAATGACATAGGAAAGAAACTGTATGCCAGTACTGGCAGAACAGATATGTTTGCTTGTTTGTATGTATATTATCTAATATGTGCACTTTATCTCCTGATCCCATGGCAGCTAAGTATCATACAGGTCTCTGCAAATAAAATTAAATCCTAATGAATTCTACAATGTAAGCAGTGTTAATTGTATTTTATCTTGGGTCTATTCTTACAAATGCTGTTTCTTAAAGCTTGCTAAAATGTAATGGAATTAGTTCTTTTGGAAAGCAATGTCAATTAATACCACATTGTAATGAGATCTACAATTGCCTTAATAAAGATATAATTTAAAATATATTTGTTAATTATGTTTTTGCAAAACATACATATCTTTTTTCGGCATGAAGACAGACAGAAGTTGGGCATCTTCAGCGATAATTCAAGGTAGAGATATATACCGTATTTTTCAGACTATAAAACACATCAAAATTTTGAAGAGGAAAACAAGAAAAAAAATTGCCCCTGTGCATCCAGTTTCTGTCCTCCCTGGCCCCCAGGAGCACTCTGCAGGCCTCCCAAACCTTCTGCACGTCCCATTTTTGCAAAAATGGTCCTGGTTTTGGTGAAAATGGGGTGTTGGGGGGTGTTCAGGAGGCCAAAAATGGCCATATTCAGTCTAAAGACACTGACGTTTCCACCCTCCTTTAGGGAGGAAAAGTGTAACTTATACTCTGAAAAGTACAGCAAGTCAATTGTATAGATAACTGCTCAATTTTGTTCAGTTTTTTTACAGCACTTATGTTTTCCCAACTTCTGAGAAGAAATGGAATACTTCATAAGTTATCTGCTCTTTCCTAAAAGCTCGCATCAGTTTAATCTTCAAGAGTTGATTCAAGAGTTAAGTAAGTAGGTTACCACACAAATTTTATTTTTAAAATTTAGTTTATTATTGACAAGTTATAAACGAGGAAGATCTTACACAGACAATAAAGTCAGAAAGTCCACATTGATCTGCTATTTTACCATGCACAAAGTAATGTCTTCTTGATGTGTTTAGCCGCCACTGTAAAAAAAAAGAACATCAATTGAGGACTGCCACATAAGTCAATATTATTGTGGAATTATATGTCAAAAAACACAATTACCACCAAAAAATTAAAAAAACTCACTGCAAGAATAAGAATATATTCATATAAAAGTATGTAATAAATAGTGTCTTGATCAGTAGACAACTCAATGAATTCAAGATGCTGTATTAGTTAGTAAATAGTAAGGTTACACACAAGCTGCACATCAAAAAAATCTAATTAAGGTTCTAAAGACTGCATACCATCTTATCTAGAAAAAAGCTTATCTAGAAAATAGATCTCACTGACTAAAACTAAATGTCAATTAAAATGTGGGTTTTTTTGTATCTCAATTAAAAAAAACTTTTTGAAATTGTTTTTTTTTTTTAAATAAAATCCTGCAGGGAGATTGATGCATGCACTTTCATATTGACTTGGATTCAACAGAAAGGTATAGAAGAAATTAATAGTCAAACTTAAATGATGCCAGATAACCAAATATCAAAAGTTGGTTTTACATCCACTCTTTCTTTCTATGGTGACATAGCTCACCATCAAAGTAGTCAGTCCCATATACTAACAAAATAACTATGAGGGAGAAGGGCTTTTCACTAATAGTGTCCTGCCTTATAAATGCCCCTTTTCAAAGGAACTACTTTGTTCAAGAAACAATAAGTATACTCTTATACTTATCTCAGCACTATTAACATCTCATATTAAAAAAAATCATATTATTTCTGTATTTCCTGTACTTTTTGGAGTATAGAATGCACTTTTCCCCTTCTAAAAGAGGGTGAAAATTTGGGTCTGTCTTATACACCGAATGTACCTACCCCACCTACCCACCAGCCCCCACCCACCAGCCATTTTCGGCCTTCTCACGCTGTTTTAGATCTGTTTCAGGCTGCGGGGATCGCCACAGCACATTAGTGCCTGCATGCCTCACATTTTTGGCCTCCAAACACTCCATTTTAGATCCATTCCAGGCTGCAGGGATTGCCACAGCACATCTCTGCTGATTGCTGCCTCTGAACATTGCGTTTTTGGCCTCTGCATGCCCCATTTTTGGCCTCTGCGTGTCGCGTTTTTGGGCCGTTCCAGGCAGCAGGGATCCCGGAGCACAGAGGCAGCAATGGTCTGTGGCAATCTCTGCAGCTTGGAACAGCTGATTGGGGATATTCTGGGGGGCTGATCCACCTGCCAATCAGCTGCTCTTGCTGAATCAAGCTGTGAAAATGTGCTGAAGCTGACCAGGCTGTTTGCTATTTCCTGCAAGGACACTAGCCAGATGAATACCGATGGATGCCGGTAGGCAGAGGCAGATTTTTTTTTCTTACTTTCCTTCCCAAAAACTACTGTGTGTCTTATACTCTGAAAAATACAGGTAGTTGCTTTGTAACACTTTGGCATTTTTTAAATAGCAAACTATTATAGAAATATTCTAAGTAAATGCATGTATCACAGGCTATTTTGTTGTCACATACAAGATTCTTAGATGGCACTAAAGAGGGAAGAGGATATTAGGAACTATCATGAACTTTTTGTCAGATCTTTTTCAACGAATAGCATTTAACACATTTACTTACACAATAATATTGTTGATTGGAATATGGATTAATTTTACGAAGAAACCAATAAATCCCATTATTGCAAAACCTATTGCTGTTGCCATGGCAATCTTCTGGAATTCTGTAATTTAAAAATTATATATATTTATCCAATTCCTGAGTCACTGTTCTCCAAAAATGATGGTGGACAGCTTTACAAACAAAAAATTAAAAAGCACCATGATATTTAAAAATACATACTTGCTTCAAAAGAATGCTTTAAAAAAATACTACCAACTGAGAAGAACCCACCAGGTACCCAACCTAAGGCCTGAGAGGATAGCCACCTCTTTAGGGTTCTTTTGAATTGGAAAGGTTGGGGCCAAATGAATGCAGGTGCTTTAAAAGAAGAGGGTCACTCACTGGGTCACACTAGATTAGTTTAATTGGTAGGACCTGAAGTCAATTAAGTCATACAAAACAGACAGGTATTACAGAATATTATGTCATTTCCTAAAGTGTTTAGAATACTGGAATTAATGACTGGGGTTTTTTTTAGAACATAGAATAATAGAGTTGGATCATGGAGGTTTTCTGGTCCAAACCTCTCAAGCAGGGGACACTATACTATTTCATTTTCCAGATTATCCAGTCTCTTATTGAAAGCTTCCAGTGATGGAACACCCACAACTTCTGAAAGCAAGTTTTTCCACTGGTTGATTGCTTTCAGTTAGGAAATTTCTCCTTAGTACTAGGTTGCTTCTCTCCTTGGTTAGTTTCCAACCATTCTTTGTCTTGCCTTTTGGTGCTTTGGAAAATAGTTTTACACACACATCCCCCGTATCTGTAGGAGCCCCTCAAATATTGCAACACTGCTATCATGTCTCCCCTAGTTGTTCTTTTCATTAAACTAGACACACCCAATTCCTTTAACCATTCTTTGTAACTTTAACTTCTAGCTCACTAATCATTTTTACTGCTCTTCTCTGCACTCTTTCCAAAGTCTCAAAATCTTTTTTATATTGTGCTGATCAGAACTGGATGCAGTGTTCCAAGTGTGGTCTTACCAAGGCTTTGTAAAGCTATACTAGCACTTCACATGATCTTGATTCTATCCCTCTATTTATGCAGCATTGATTGGCTGCATGATTGCATTGGCTTTTTTGGCTATTGTCAAAAAAATGAAGGAAGAGCAATCAGATAACTACTTCCTGACTGTTTTCTAGACTCAGCATTTGTGTGAGAACTATCTTCCCTAAGTCTAAGAAAAAGGTCAATTTTACACCTAGAAAAAATGTGCTCACTACTGATAAAGCTAATATTACATTTTTCTGGGCTCCAGTTCAAATCACTCTGCTCACTTTAACAAAAAAAGTCCCCCTGTAGCCCCTATTTCAAAAATGTACCTCTTGCACTATTAAAATAAAAACTGAAGAAAGCTTCAGTATCTTTTTAAATGCAACCTGTACTTTATATCTCCTTTAGAAATCTTTTGGATACTTCACAAATGAAACACTTAATAATACACTAGATAAGTGTTTTTAAACCTTTTTTTCTTTCACACTATGAAAAATTATGGAGGATCCCAAAGCTGTTGTTTGTTTGTATGGGTTATGTTTATTGACATTTACCTTATTAAAAATTAAATTAACACATTTGCTGCCACCATTGCTTCGCATGACAGGATTTTAATATTGCATTATTTTAAAAATAATTTTGAAGACTTCCAAGAGTACAGTGGAGTATAATAGACATATATATTAGATTTGTTGACTGTCCACCATAGTTTACTGTTTATATTTGAGTTTTTTAATCTGTATTTTTATTTTTATTATTTTCAATTTGTACTATTATTTGTAGTATTTTTACTTTCACTCTTTAAGGGTTAAGGTTTCATTATTAGAATGAAAACATGTGATTTGATAATGAAACCTGACATGAATCACTGTGATTACAGAAATGGTTTGTTTCTTGCATTTTATATTACCATAGATTTCTTTTTCTTCTTTTTCCTCTTGATTACTTTACCTTTTCTATCTGGTTTTGTGCATCTTTTAACAAGTCTGATGGAATCTTTCACAAATTGGCGGCTGGGCTCTACAAATTGCATTACTTGATCCATGATGAACTGAAAAACAAATTAACTTTCAAAATAAATGGAAGCAAAGATAAAATTTTAATCAAAAGTATCTCTGATATTATTGATCTTGTACAGAAAACATAACACTGTTACCCATGGTTATTCTTTCAGAGGCTATTAATAATAAAATTAAAGATGAGAATATTCCAGAGGTGACCTTACCCCAATTGACTAAATATGTCTAAATGCTGGGTGATCAGTATAAGCAAAAAACTTAATTCTACCAAACTGAACACATTGCACAGACTGTGATCCTGATTTTCAAAATAGTGTGCCAACTACCTCACTAGTTACTGGCCAATCAGTAGTTAGTAGCTACTATTAGGAGCTCATCTTTTGGATCAATATCCTTCGAGTGTGCTTCAAAACTTACATATAAATTTTAAATCTACATAAATAAGTACAAGAATTCAATGTATATGTAACATACAAAATGCTACCAGGATTCAATTTCAGATTTCCTTTCCATAAATGGGGGTTATATGGTTCCATTCTTTTACAAATTACGTTAACAGGCAAATTGACCTGTCATCAATTTTTATAGGAGAAAAAAAGAAAGTAATGCTTTCCGCGCGTATAGGAGTGGTTTTCTTCAGCGACCACTCTGCCGCCTTCCTGCAGTTTGTTTGTTTTTTCTTGGACTCCGTTTAGTACGAAACGGCATTATATTCGTCGGGGCTTCATAGATTACAAGTGCTCGTTTTAAGTTAAGATTACCAGTAAATCACGGAAACACATAAAACTGTAAAAAGCAGGTGCGGCTTTCGACACCAGAGAAGAGCGAACAGGACACGGCGAAAAATGGTCCCCTGGGAGTTTGTTTGTTTTTTTAGGAAAGACAATTTTACACGTTTCATATGGCCATGAAAAAGCGACAGATCTGAAGTCGGGAGAGCTAAAAAAAAACAACACAATCTTGCAACCAGCCAGAAGAGGAAAGACCCGCGCATTAACTAAATCTTGGCACTGGAAACGCCAAACCCTCTTTCTTCCCCTCTTTCCCCAACAACTGGAAGAAATAAAGGGACTTCAATCAGAATTATCCGTAATTGAGCCATACTCACAGCAGCGGACGTTTCAACCCAGCGAGGACCCTTAAGACACGTAGCAGAAGAGAAGGCGGAACCGGAAGAGGCGCCTGCGGAAGGAGCGCGCAGTTCCGAGTCTCAACCGAGCCACGTGGGTTCCTTCCTACGCGTGTCGTGTCCATCTGCTGGATGGGCGTGTACGGGAGCAACCCCAGATTTTCGAATCGTGCCTTTCACAATTTGGAACCTCGAAGGAGTTCAGGATGTCTTAGGAAAAGGATACAGACTGCTTTGCTTGTTTGTTCCTTTATTTATTTATATCCCGCCTTTATTGCTTTTATAAATAACTCCTATAAGGTTTGAACATACATAATATTTTTATTTATTTTTATTTTATTTATTTTATTTGTCATAACAGCATACATAGGCATAAGCATGAAGCAACTATATAACATATAAGCATATATATGAGTATAAGCATGTAATAACTATATTAATTAGATATAATGAAAGGAAACAATAGGACAGGAACGGTAGGCACGTTTGTGCTCTTATGCACGTCCCTTATAGACCTCTTAGGAATAGAATAGAATGGGGTGACGTCAATAGTAGACAGTTTTTGGTTAAAGATTTGGGGATTTTGAGTAGAGACCACAGTGTCAGGTAGTCACCCCATTCCTAAGAGTCACCCCATTCCTAAAAGGACTATAAGGGGTGTGCATAAGAGCACAAAAGTGCCTGCCGTTCCTGTCCTAATGTTTCCTTTCATTTTATCAAATTAATACAATTATTACATACTTTTGCTCATATATATGCTTATATGATATTTTGTTGATTTATGTTGATGCTTGTGTATACTGCTGTGACAAAATAAAAATAAAAAGTATGTTCAAAGTATTAATAACTCTGTTACTGAAGTCATATTTTTTGCAATCAAAATTGAAGCGGTTAACATTAAGTTTAAATCTATTGTTTGCTCTTGTATTGTTGTGATTGAAGCTGAAGTAATCTTCAACAGGAAGGACATTGCAATACATGATTCTATGAGTTAAACATAGGTCCTGTCGAAGGCAGCAGAGTTCTAAGTTTTCTAAACCCAAGATTTCAAGTCTGGTGGCATAAGGTATTTTGTTGTAATATGATTTTGTTGTAATATGACTTCCTCCTCCTATTTTCTCCACAGTAAGGTCCCTGCTAGAATTGGTTGGAATGAGAGAGTGACTCACCCAAGGTCATGCTAATGTAGGACTAGAACTCACAGTTTCTAGCCTGGTGCCATAACTTCTAATCCAACATACCCACATATATACCGAACTGCTAAAAATGCAATCTCAGCATTGATATACTATAAAATTGATATTAAAAAGAAACCAAAGAGAGGGGAAAAGAATGACCTATAAGAAAGAATCAGGTCTTAAAAATTAAACAATTCTTCCTTATCCCTTCACTTGTGGGGGGGGAGGAATTTTGAGAGTGAACAAAATCACTGTTCGCCATGTTAAACTAGAATATACAAAAACAAAAGTAAACTACACAATCAACTAAGAAAATAAGAATTAAAAGTCTGAATTCAAAACAATACCTCAGTTTTAATCCATTTTATTTGCTGCAATACTCATTCACAGAAGTCAACTAATGTGGCTTATATGTTATCTATGAAATTAATAAGGCTCAGAGATCAAGTAATTGGTGACATCTAAATACTAAAAGTCAAATCATGTATTTCTACTCCAAATCCCTGCAATGTCCATTTTGCAGAAATATAAATTGTTAGTATTCAAGAAACATACACATAGACAAAATCACTCATATCGCACCTTTGCTTCTGTTTAAAAATGGCTTTCAGAAATGCAGATAATTCTGAGGGTTATCATTTTTGTTTCCAGTCATGAGTGAAGGGTTTTTCTGCATAGCAGTCATAAACTATTTCCCTCCTGCACTAAAATCAACTGAAATTGAAACAGGTTTTACAAAGAAATAAGAGATCAAATCGTTTTCAGTTTGGGCAATAATAATGGTTGGTTATTCTGTCCAAACGGCTTTTACCAAGATCTCCAACTGGTGGCTTTTACTCCCAGGTTGGGACACCAAGAATCAATCAGTTTACGTGGGATTTGGAAGCATGTACTTTTCATTGACTTACATTTTGTATCCTCCCCCACCCCCTTTACTAAGTTTCCTTAATGTGTGATAACATCCATCTGGCATACCATACGTATTAAGAGGCAGCAAGGGGCATGTGGCGGCGGGTGGGTAGGAAAGGGAACACAATTTTACTGTTCTAGAGGGAATTGCCGCATTCTTATCATCAGTCCATGGGGGAGGGGGTTAATCTGTGGTTCATTGGCCTAAATCATTGAAACCCTTGATGCATGTGTTAAAAGACTTAGGCTTATGATTAGAGATACTTTAAAAAATACATAAAACCTAAATAAAACTGTCCCCAAAAGACGTAAAACTGTCCCCAAAAAACACTTTGCATGGGCATCATTTCAAATTTCTGATGTACAATTTAAACGCTTCATACTTAATTAAAATGAAAAGACATATTGACACAAATCAATCTAACCTTTGCTCTTTGCTTCTGTTAAAGAAGTAGCTTGTACTATTTTGCTATGGTTAGGAATTATTTGTTAGGAATTCATTCTGTAAAAGAATTGTATCCTTTTCTATCTGGTTTCTCGCTTCTGTAATTTGCTTCAGAGCTAGGTACATCCTTGGAGACAGTTCCCAGGAACATTCTGCTCCATAGTTGTGGGGGGAGGCTGCCTAGGAGCACAAACACACAAGGATAAGGGATACTCTGTAAGATAACAAATCATGGACAGAGCATGGGCAAAGAACATTCCATGGCTAAGGTGTGGGGGAGGGCATGGACAAGAAAGACATTGCCCACATTGAATAACAAACTTTTGTCTCTGATTGGCTAAACAAGTGTATAATATCCTAGACAAGTTTTACCTAGGTGTGGCTTTTCTCTTTTCATGTTTGTTGTCTGTATGCATATGGAATAAGTCTGCCTAGTTCTTCTTGGTACAAATAAAAGCTGTAATTTTTCCAAGCCTCTTCTTGAGTCTCATTTTGGCATTCTGGTGATTCAAGTGCAGTTCTTTCTTTTTGTTTGTTGTTGTTTGTTTTGAACTTAACAATACCTACATTGGAATTCATCATCTCTACAAGATCAGATTGCATTTATTTGGTTCCATAACATCTTGTCCCTTTATCTTAGTTTTGCACAAAATATTTCTTGTGAATAAATCAGTTAGAAATGAAGCTGTGCGATCAACTTGGCTCTGAGTGAGTATAAACCATTGATCATTCAGAAAGGGATTTCTTAAACCAGCTTCGTTTTCAGGTGTGCAAGTCTAACAATTTAAGCCTGATGTGTAAAAGAAAAAAGTTTTTAGCTGCATCCACGCCACATATAGCATTTTGGCATCTTATAGTCAGGCTGCCATAATATGACATACCAAATTTTGAAGTCTGAATGACATCTAAAATCATGATACTTTGTAGTTTATAATTTAAAATATTGGTAAGACATTTCAGTAAATCAGTATATTACACTTTTCTATATAATAACGTAATTTAGAAGCATTTTTGTGCATTTTAAAAAATAAGCACCCCCCCCTCCCATTACATATTTTACCAGTAACCTCATTCAAGAACAATCAATAAAGGAGATAAGATGCTTCTGTTGAAATTCTTAAAACACAATACTTGAGGATTCCAGCGATGACATGATTGATGACATCACAAAACTGGCTTTGTTGTTGAATCTAATACTAAGTTTTACTTCATTAAGTAGTAATGGTAGTATACAGTAGAAGTAGGACCATGGCAGAGAGGGATGAAGGCCATTTTTTATAAGATCATTCATTAGAATAAGGATTAAATCCTCTCTTAGATCAATTTTTTAAAATTCTTCCTTCCCTTTATGATCCAGCTAAATCAACATTTTTCCTCATCATGGGATCAAGTAATCTTCCAAAGTTTAGGTCTGATCTCAGCTTTACAAATTCTGAAGATCGTCTTTTCCTCCGGGAATCATTAGACACGGTAGTCAGTTCCTTGACACATACCACAAATTACATCTGTATAGAAGAAAGGGACAGTGAGCTTCCGGAAGATGCATGGAATGAGAACAATTTGGAGAATTGTAATGAGGAAAACATGGAACAATTGCAGAACGATAGCCAAGAAATAGAATATGAAAACCTTTATATATCTGACGAGGTAAGGAATCAAATCAATGAAATGAATAAAAAGGCTTTGGACGCCCTAGCAAAAGTTGAACTTCAAAAAGCTGTTGATCTGTTCTCTGAAGCTATTGAGGTCAACCCAAACATTTCTAGTTCTTACACCAACCGTGCCATTGTCTATATGCAATTGCAAAAACCAAACGCTGCTATTAAAGACTGCAACATGGCCATTGAACTGAATCCCAAATCATCAGAACCATTAAAATTGAGAGGAAAAGCATTCAAGGAACTGGGCTGTTTAAAAAAAGCAGCCTGTGATTTTGCTTTAGCTTCTAAGTTAGAATATGACAAAGAGGCCAATTCAGTACTAAAGGAATTAAAATCAGGATTTCAAAGAAATTCTGAAAGGCAAGCAAAGTGCATCCTTACATATAAGGAATCTGAGATACTGGAAAAGATTAAGAAAGCACAGATAATTTTAGAGGATCAAAAACTAGACCAGAGAGAGGAAAGTATTAGCATAGAACTGGAGAACAAAATAGTAAGGAATGAAGAAGAGAAAATGAAGCTAGACCATAATAAAGACTCCCAAGAAATAATATATGAAAATGTGGAGACAGATGAGAAATGGAAGCAGGCCAGTGAAAACAAGAAAGCAGCTTTTAATGCAATGGAGAAAGGTGAATATCAAAAAGCAGCTGAGTTATTCACCAAAGCTATCAACCTAAACCCCCATCTTACTAACTTGTATGTTTGCCGTGCCAGTTCTTTTCTGAAACTTCATATGCCAATTGCTGCCATAAAGGATTGTAACAATGCCATAAAATTAAATCCGGATATGGCCTTACCATACAAGTGCCGTGGAGAGGCATTTTGCATGTTGGGTTATTGGCAGAAGGCTACTAAAGATTTCTCTGTGTCCTGTCAACTAGATTATGATGAAGATACTTATGCCAAGATGAAAGGAATACAAACAGAAAATGAGAAAATTATTAAATGGTGGGAAAACCCAGAGGAAAGAAGTATTCAGGGACAATTTAAAGAGAAGATGAGTAAAATGAAAGAAGCTTCTGGGAAAATACAAGGAAATGGTCCCCAAGATAAATCAGTTATTCATGAGTCTTACAGACAAGAACTGGACCCAAGAGCATTTCACATTTCTGAGGAAAAGACAATTCTGCATAATTCCAAAAACTATAAGATATTCCCTCGTCATTGTTCAGAGGATCAAAATGAAACTTATCCCATGTCTGCAGTAGAAGAGCAAGATCAGTTTATGGATGATGAAAAACAAGAGCACATAGGACTGCATGAAAAAAGGGCTCAGAAAGGAGCTATGAGGAATCAAAAATATGAAACTGAGTCAGAAAGTGAGGATAGCGAATTGGAAATTGATACTGAAGAGGTTATTGAATCAGATGAAGATCTTCCTCAGGAGATGGGAAATGAAAACTTGAAAGTGACTGATGAAATGAGAAAACTAGCCAATGAAAAGAAGAGGGAAGCTTTTGATGCAGTCAATAAAGGAGAACTTTTTAAAGCTTTAGATTTGTTCACAGAAGCTATTAAGCTCAATCCACATCTTACTATCTTATATGCAAATCGAGCCAGGGTCTATTTGAAGCTGCAAAAGCCAACTGCTGCAATTAGGGACTGTGATAAAGCCATACAAATAAATCCTGACTCAGCCCAGCCCTACAAGTGGCGAGGAAAAGCACTGCAAATACTTGGTTACTGGCAAAAGGCAGCTAAAGACCTTGCCTTGGCCTGCCAGTTAGATTATGATGAAGAATCCTATGCTTTGCTAAAAGAGGTACAACCAAAGGCTCAGAAAATCGCCAGGCTCAGGAGGAAACAGGAACAGAAAGTTGATGAAAAGAAGGATAAGGGTGTTTTGGGTGAACTTCAAGAAACTTGTAAGAAGAAAGAAAGATCTCAAATGACATCTGCAGAATTAGGAAGAAATGACAAGGACATTGTGGGGAAACGGAGAGAAAATTTGGGGGGAAACACCAAAGAACAACAAAGAGTAAGGCAAACAGTTCTGACAGAACAAAAGAGTATGCCCCAAGACAATAGAGGGAGATGTTTTCAGGAAAGCAAAAGGAAACAAGTTAACTATATTGAGAAGGAGGAAGAGGAAGAGGAAGAAATAGAAGAGGAAGAAGAGGAACAACAAGAAGAAGAAAAATTCCAAGAGAATTTACTGAAAGAAGTGAACTTTAAACAGAAAGAAATGAAACACCAAGTCCATCAGAATGAATTGGAGGAACAACTAAGAGCTCTTCAGCAAGAATTGGATGAAAAACTCAGAAGTTATCAAGAAGAAATTGATGAAGAAGAAAGCACTTTGCAGAGATTAATAGATGAACAGGAAAAATCACAGCTAAAGGCACTCAGTGAACAAGAACAAGCTTTTAAAATAATCCTGGAAGAACAAGAAAAAATACAGAAGGCAACCTTGAGGGAACTGGCCAGAGCTCAACAGCAGGCTTTAGATGAGCTTGAAAAAGCCACAAAGAAAGCCCTGGAGGAACAAGAGAGAGTCCAGCAACAAGCTCTTGAAGAACAGGAAAGAGCACAGGAGGCCCTGGATGCTTTGGAAAGAGCACATAAAAAGGCTTTGGAGGAACAAAATAAAGTTCTTATAGCTGCAATGGAAGAACAGGAGTACGCTCAGAGAAAGTCACAGAAAGAAAAAAGGATGGCTGAAGCAGCTTTAGAAAAACTTGCAGAAACTCAAAGAAAGGTCCAAAAACAGCAGGAAAGAGCTGAGAGACAAGCTAAAGAAGAAAGAGAGAAAGCACAAAGAGCTTTAGAAGAATTAGAGATTGCCCAGAAAAAGGCTTTGGAAGATCAGAAAAAAGCTGAGAAAATTCTGGAAGCTATAGAAAGAGCACACAAACAGGCTTTAGAGGAACAAAGAAAGATTCAGATGGTTGCTGTGGAAAAACAACAGCAAGCAAAAGAAAGTTACCTAGAAGAAAAAAAGATGGCTGAAGCCACCATGAAACAACTTTCAAGGATGCAAAAAGAATTTCATGAGGGACAAGAAAGTTCAGAAAAGAAAGCAGTAAAAGAGAAAGAGGAGAGTCAGAAAGCCATAGAAGAATTGGAAATTGCTAAAAAGATAGCCCTGGAGGAACAAGCAAGAGTTCAAAAAGCTCTAGAAGCTTTAGAAAAATCACATATGTGGGCATTAGGCCAACAGAGGAAAGTGCAGGAAAATATTCTAAAAGAAAGGTTGATGGGAGAAGTAGCTGAGGAGGACTTCTCAGCAATTCAGAGAAAAGTTCAAGAATGGGGAAAGAATCAGAAGGTGGCCAAAGAAGAAAGAGAGAGAACTGATCAATCCCTAGAAGAATTAGCTCTGGAAAACTTAGAAATTGGTCATAAAGACGCCTTAAAGGAAAAAAAGAAAATATCTGAAGAAGAAAAGGAGTTGGTGGAAGAAGCTCTGGGAAACATTTCTGTGGCTCAGATAAAGGAACAGGAAAAGCAGAAAAGATCTGAGAAAAATGTAATGGAAGAAAGTCAGAGTGCACAAAACACTTTAGAAGAATCAGAGATTCTTCAAAGGAAAACTATAAAGGGACAGGAAAGACAGAATACATGCAAGACCCTCAAAGAATTAGAGATTTCTCAAAATAAATTTCTAGAAGAACAAGACAGAGCTCAGAATGCTCCAGAAGTGGTAAAAATAGCAAAAATGGCAGTGTCAGAACAAACTATAGCATTAATGGAAGTACAAGAACAAACAAGGGGGGGAAATCCAAAAAATAAGTCTGAAGCTGATCTGGAAGAAATTTCCATGGCTCACAGAAAAATCCAAAAAGAACAGAGAAGAGGTAAGGGAAACATTGAAGAAAGTGTGCAAATATCAAAAGCCCTTGAAAATGTGCAAAAGAACTTCCTGGAGGAACAAGAAAGTAACCAAGGCACTCTGGAAATTATAGAAAATGCTCACACAAAGATTCTGAAAGAACAAAAAGGTGTTCAGTCACCACTGATGGAAGGACCGGAAGAAATAAGGAAAAAAATTCAGGAAGAAAAGAAGATGGCTGAGTTAGCCCTAGAAGAGCTTTTCAGGACTCAAAAAAAAATTCGAGAAGAGCGAGAAGAAGCTGGGAAAAAAACCATGAAAGAAAGAGAGAGCATACAAAAGGCCCTCAATGAATTGGAGATTGCTAAAAAGAAATGTCTTGAGGAACAGGAAAGAGCTCAGAATGCTATGGAAACCTTAGAAAAGGCTCATATAAAAGCCCTGGAAGAACTGAAGGAAGCTCAGAGTGCAGTGATGGAAGAACAAGAACAAATAAGGAAAAAAATTCAGGAAGAAAAGAAGATGGTTGAAGTAGCTCTGGAAGAACTTTTCAGGAATCAGAAGTCCCAGGAAGAACAGATGAGTGCTCAGATGAAAACAATGGAAGAAAGAGAAGCTATACAAAAGACCCTAAAAGAAGTGGAAGTGATGCAAAAGGAAGTCCTAGAAAAAGAGAAAGGAATTCAGAATGCATTGGAAGCTGTAGAAGAAATGCGTAAACAGGCTTTGGAGGAGCTGAACAAAGCTAAGAGGTCTGCCATAGAAGAACAGGAACAAGAATGGAAAAGAATTCAAGAAGAAAAGAAAATGGTTTTGCTGGCCCAGGAAGAGCTGGTCAGGACTCAGAAGACAATACAAGAAGAGAGACAGAGGGCTGAAAACAAAGCAGAAGAAGAAAGACAGTTAGCTCACAAAAATCTTAAGGAATTAGAAATTGCTCAAAAGAAAGCACTGGAAGAACAGGGAAAAGCTCAGAAAGCTCTGGAAGATGTAGAAAAAGCTCATAAAAAGGCATTGGAAGAACAAAAGAAAGCTCAGATGGCTGCGATACAAGAACAGGAAAAAATCTGGAAAAAATCTGAAGAAGACAAGAAGATGGCTGAGGAAGCCTTAGAAAAATTGTCAAAGATTCAAAGACAGATTCAGGAACAGCAGGAAGAAAAAGCCTCTGAAAGAAATGCCCAGGAAGCCCTAAAAAAATATGAGTTTGCTCAAAAAATGGCTATAGAGGAACAGGAAAGAGCAGCAGAAGCTCTGGAAATTATGGAAAAAGCACATAAACAGGCCCTGGAGGAACAGAAGAAAGCTCAGATGGCTGCCCTAGAAGAACAAGAAAAACTGAGGAAAAGGTCTGAAGAAGAAAAGAAGGTGGCTGAAGCTGCCCTAGAAGAAATTTTCAAAACTCAAAGGAGGTTCCAAGAAGAACAGCAAAAAGCTGAAAAAACAGCAATGGAAGAGAGAGAGAAAGCTCAGAGAAACCTAGAAGAATTAAAAACTATTAGGAAAAAAGCCCTTGAGGAACAGAAACAAGCTCAGAAGGCTCTGGAAGAAGTAGAAATAGCTCATCAACAGGCTATGGAGGAGCAGAGAAAGGCTCATCTGGCAGCCATGGAGGAACAGGAGCAAGGATGGGGAAAAATGCAAGAAGAAAAGAAAAGGATGGAGGCAGCTCTGGAAGAGCTTTTAAGGATACAGCAACAGTTCCAAAAAGAGCAGGAAATGGCTGAAGAAAAAGCAATACAAGAAAAACAGATAGCTGAAAAGACCCTCAGAGAATTAGAGATTGCTCAAAAACAAGCTCTTGAAGAACAAATAAGAGCTCAGAGAGCTTTGGAAAATGTAGAAAAAGCTCATAAACAGGCACTGGAAGAGCAGAAGAAAGCTCAGATGGATGCCATTGAAGAATATGAACAAGCACGGAAAAAAGCGGAAGAAGAAAAGAAGGCGGCTGAGGCAGCTTTAGAAAAACTTGCACAAGCTGAGATGAAAATGCAAGAGGAATATATGCAGGCTGAGAAGAATGCAATGGAAGAAAGAGATAAAGCTCAGAAGGCCCGAGAAGAATTACAGATTCTTCAAAAGAAAGCCGTTGAGAAAAAGAATCAAAGTCAGCAATGCCTAGAAGCAGTAGAAATAGCTCATCAACAGGCTATGGAGGAGCAGAAGAAAGGTCATCTGGAAGCCATAGAGGCACTGGAAAAAGAATGGGAAAAGATGCAAGAAGAAAAGAAAAGGATGGAGGCAGCTCTGGAAGAGTTTTTAAGGATACAGCAACAGTTTCAAAAAGAGCAGGAAATGGCTGAAGAAAAAGCAATACAAGAAAAACAGATAGCTCAAAAGACCCTCAGAGAATTAGAGATTGCTCAAAAACAAGCTCTTGAAGAACAAAGAAGAGCTCAGAAAGCTCTGGAAAATGTAGAAAAAGCTCATGAACAGGCACTGGAAGAGCAGAAGAAAGCTCAGATGGCTGCCATTGAAGAATGTGAACAGGCACGGAAAGAAGCCGAAGAAGAAAAAAAGAGGGCTGAGGCAGCTTTAGAAAAACTTGCACAAGCTGAGATGAAAATGCAAGAGAAGCATAAGCAGGCTGAGAAGAATGCAATGGAAGAAAAAGAGAAAGCTCAGAAGGCCCTGGAAGAACTAGAGATTGTTCAGAAAAAGGCCCAAGAAGAGCAGATAAGAGCTCAAAGTGCCCTGGAGGCCGTAGAAAGAACTCATAAACAAGCTTTAGAGGAACAAAAAAAAGTGCAGATGGCTGCATTGGAGGAACAGGAACAAGCATTTAAAACATCTCAAGAAGAAAAGATGAGAGCTGAGGCAGCCCTGGAAAAACTGTCACAATACCAAAGAAAAGTCCAAGAAGAGCAGGAAAGGGCTGAGAAGAAAGCCCTAGAAGAAAAAGAGAGAGCACAGAAGGCTCTTGAAGAATTAGAAATTGCTCAGAAGAAAGTTTTAGAGGAACAGAAGAAAACTCAGATGTCTGCCATTGAAGAACTTGAGCAAGCACGGAAAAAATTTGAAGAGGAAAAGAAGATGGCTGAAGCAACTTTGGAAAAACTGTCACGCGTTGAGAGAAAAGTGCAAGCAGAACAGAAAAGAGCTAAGGAAAAAAACATGGAAGAAAGACAAAGAATTCAAAAGGCTCTAGAAGAATTGCAGATTGAACAGAAGAAAGCCAGAGAGGAACAGACAAAAGCTCAAAAAATTCTGGAAACTCTTGAAAAAGCTCAAAAAGAGGGCCTGGAAGAACAGATGAAAGCTAAAATGGCTGCCATCGATGAACAGGAGCAAGCACGAAAGAAATCTCAAGAAGAAAAAATGATGGCCGAAGCTGCTTTGGAAAACATTTTAAGAGCTCAGAAAAAACTTCAAGAAGAACAGGAAAATGCCAGTAAAAAAATTATGGAAGAAAAAGAGAATATACAGAAGGGCCTCAGAGAATTAGCAATTACTCAAAAGAGAGCACTCGAGGAACAGGAAAGAGCTCAGAATGCACTAGCAGCTATAGAAAGATGTCATCAAATGGCCCTGGAAGATCAAAGAAGAGCTCAGATAGCAATAATAGAAGAACAAGAACAAGCAAGGAAAAGAATTCAGGAAGAAAAGAAGATAGCTGAAGTGACCCTGGATGAACTTTTAAAAACTCAGAGGAGGTTCCAAGAAGAGAAGGAAATGGCTGAGAAAAAAATAATGGAAGAAAGAGAAATAAATCAGGTTGCCCTAACAGAGTTAAAAATAGCTCAGAAAAAAGCTCAGGAGGAACAGGAAAGGGCTCAGAAAACATTGGAGGCTGCAGATAGAGCCCATAAATGTGTCCTGGAGGAACAAAAGAAAGCTCAGTTAGCTATTCAAGAACAAGAGCAAGCATGGAAGAAATCACAAGAAGAAAAGGAAATGGCTGAGGCAAAACTACAAGAACTCTTAAGGGCCCAGAAAACTTTTCAAGAGGAACAGGAGAAAGCAGAAAAGACGGCAATAGAAGAAAGGGAGAGACTTCAAAGAAACATTAAAACATTAGAAGAAGTCCAGAAGAGAGCTCAGGAGGAACAGGAGAAGGCCCAGGCATCTCAGCATGCTCTAGAAATTTCCCATAAACAGGTACTAGAGGAACAGAAGAAGGCTCATTTGGCTGCCATGATGGAACAGGAAAAAGCACAGAAAAAATCTCAGGAAGAAAAAAAAATGGCTGAAGCAGCCCTAGAAAACCTATTGAAACAAGTACAAAAGGAGCAAGAAACAGCTGAGAGAAAGGCAATAGCAGAAAAGGAGAAAGCTAAGGCATTGCTAAAAGAATTAGACATTGCTCAGAAGAAGGCAGTAGAAAATATATTGACAGCTAAAAACGAGAGTCTGGAAGAACAGAAAAGAGCTCAAAATGCATTGGACAACCTGGAAAGAACTCAGAAGCAGGCATTAGAGGAACAAAAAAACGCTCAAAGAAAAGCTCAGGAGGAAAGAAAGATGGCTGAGGCTGCTTTGGAAGAATTATCAAGAGCTCAGAAAAAGATCCAGGAAGAACAACATTCAGCAGAGCAGAAAGCAATTATAGAGAGAGAGAGAGTACAGAAAGAGTTAGAAGAATTAGAGAATGCCCAGAAGAAGGCCCTGAAGGAACAGGAAAAAGCTCAAAAAACTCGGGATATTCTTGAAAAAGCTCATAAGCGGGCACTGGAAGAACAGAAGAAAGCACTAAAGAAAATTCAAGAGGAAAAAAGGATGGCTGAAGCTGCTCTGCAAGAACTTTTAAGAACCCAGAAAACATTCCAAGAAGAACAGGAAAAGGTTAAGAAGAAAATGATGAAAGAAAGTGAGAGGACTCAGAAGACTATAGAAGAATTAGAAGTTGCTCAGAAAAAAACTCAGGAAGAAGAGGAAAAAGCTCAGAAGGCCTTGGGAAGGGCTCATAAAGAAATCCTGGAGGAGCAGAAGAAAGTTCAGGTAGCTGCTATGGTAGAACTGGAGCAAGCACTAAAAAAGTGTCAAGAAGAAAAGAAGATATGTGAGGCAGCCTTGCAAGAACTCTTGGAGACTAAGAAAAAATTCCAAGAAGAGCAGGAAATATCTAAGATGCAAGTAATGAAAGAATTAGAAAATGCACAGGAAGAGCTAGAAAAAATAAAAATAGCTCAAAAAGAGGCCTTGGAAAAAGAAATGAATGCTAAGAAGACTCTGGATAATATAAAAAGAGCTCACAGTCAGGCCCTAGAGGAACAAATCAAAGTGCAGCAAAAGTGTCAAGATGAAAAGAAGATGGCCGAGGCAGCCCTGAAAGAACTCTCAAATGCTCAAAGACAATATCAAGAAGAACAGAAAAAAGCTGAGCAAAGAGCAGCCAGAGAAAAAGAAATAATTCATATAAAACTAAAAGAATTGGAGATTGCTCAGACAGTGGCTCTGGAGAAAGAGGAAAATGCTCATAAAGCTTTGGAGGCTCTGGAAAAAGCTCACAAGCAGACCCTGGAGGAGCAAAAGAAAGCCCAGGTGGAACTGGAACAAATGCAAAAAAAATATGAGGAAGAAAAGAAAATGGCTGAAGCGGCTCTGAAAAAATTGTCATGGACAGAGAGAAGCATCCAAAATGAGCAGGGAAGAACCATGGAAGAAACAGAAAAGTCACAGGAGACCTTAGAAGAACTAGAGATTGCACGGAAGAAGGCTCTGAAAGAAAAGGAGAATGCTCAGATAACTTTGGAGGCTCTGGAAAGAACTCATAAACAAACACTGGAGAAAGAAGAAAAAGCACAAAAAAAATCTCAAGAAGAAAAGCAATTGGCTGAAGCTGCCCTGGGAGAACTTATAAGAACTCAGAAAAAGTTTCAAGAAGAACAAGAAAGGGCTGAAAGAAAAGTCAAGGAAGAAAGGGGAAACATTCAGAAGTCTCTCAAAGAATTAGAGGTTGCTCAAAAGAAAGCTCTAGAGGACTTGGCAATAGCTCAAAAGATGGCCATGGAGGAAAATGAAAGAACACAGCAGAGGGCATTGGAAGAAAAAAGGGCAATACATTTGGCTATGAAAAAGCTGGAGACAGCACATGCTAAAGCTATAGAGGAACAACAGATAGCACGGAGGCTGGCCTTTGAAGAACAGCAGAGAACTAAGCAGATGTTTGCTGAACTAGAGGAATCGCGAAGAAAAGTCCTGGAAGATCAAGAAGCAGCAAAAAGGAAAGCTATAGATGAACAAGTAAGAGCTCATCATGCTATAAATGAATTGGCCAAGATACAAAGGGAAGTTTTGGAAGAACAAGAGCAAGCTCAGAAGATAGCTTTAGCAGAACAGCACAAGGCTGAGATGATGTTTAAGGAGCTGGAAGAAAGACAGAGAAAAGTCCTGACTGATCAGCAGAGAACATGGATGAAAGACTTCGATGATCAAAAAAAACCTCACTTTCCTTTAGGAGAATTTGAAAACACTCAAATGGTGGAACAGGAAAATGTTCATGCTAATACAGTAGAAGAGCAAAAAGAAGCTCATAAAGCTACCGAACTGGAGAAAGCACAGAATCAAACATTGGAAAAAACGCATAATAAATATGCAGCACAATTTTCAGAGTCTGTTCTAAAAACAGTGAATGAAGAGGGCACTGCAGTATGTGGCCGTGAATCTGAGGAAGCAGAAAAGAAAGACTTGGTCATACTTGGTGGTAAAAAGTTCTGTATGGAGCCAGGAAAAAATCTTAGGGATTTAGACAAGAAGGAATACCAGCAATCCCTTAGGAACAGAGGATATGACAAGAATTCTCGAAGACCACTCCCAAACTCTGTCTTGGACTTTTTTTCAAACTGACTAAATTCTAGAATTCTGATCCTGAATGAAAGTTAGAGAAAGAATGGATCAATCTTAAGGTCATCTGCAACCATTAATGGAAGTAAAAATGGGAAGGAAGAAATAAGGAGAGAATGTTTCTATTTTTAAAGGCTCTCTCCCCATAAGTGGTATACTTTGTTTAGGATTAAATTAACCTACATAGCATTAGGTATGAATTCTTATAAACATTCAAGGTCTGGAAATGCTTCAGGCAACTTATTCAGATTGAAGAGTCAAAACTATAAATTGGCTTTTTCTCCATTCATCCAATGTAGATTTTTAGGACAGGAAATGTTTAAACATTGACCTAGCAAATTCATTATATTTCCCCACCAGTATCCAACCTGGATTCTTTTTAATCATGCCATAAAATCAGAACATTGATAAAATAAAATTACTGGTCTTTAGATTTAAGTATTCTCTAATTTGATTCAATTAAATTTTAAAACATTTAAAACATGTGAAAAATTCCATAAACATTGTTTATTCTAAAAGTGATTAGATTCAGATTTTTAAAAAATTTGAAAAAATTGAGCATTTATAGTTTACGTAACTCATATAGTTTAATGCTAATTTTTTTCATGTTTCAACAGTGAGAATTCTTTCAAAAGAATCTTTGGTAGATTTTATCAAAAGCTTTCTTTCATAACAGCATGTGTAGGATTGCCCACTAAACCCACTTACTTTCTAAAAGTAGACGTGGGGAGTGACTGTATTTTTGTCATCAAAACATTTCTTTTGAAGTTAGAAAATAATCCATGTGAAGCAGATTTAAGATTCTAGACAACAAATCTAATCTTTTCTATTGGGGAATAAGCTTAGCAGGATTTACTTCAGAAGTAAATTCCAAGTTAATTTTCTTTCATATTTTACTTGGCTAATGCCGCCATTCCAAATACTCATCGAATCTAAGTGTTTTATATTAAGTATAGATAAATAATCTCCAAATACAACACAAATGTAAATAACAAATACTGAACCCACCTAACAATAGTGGCGAATTTCTGTAGCTCAGATGTCGAATGAGGGTGAAGGTTCATTTTCTGAGTTTATGGGTTGGTTGTCTGATGGTTTCCTGGTTTCTGCGCGTAGTCTGGTAACGAATTTTTTTTTAAATTTACATTTATATCCCGCCCTTTTCCGAAGACTCAGGGCGGCTTACAGTGTATAAGGCAATAGTCTCATTCTATTTGTATATTTACAAAGTCAACTTATTGCCCCCCCAACAATCTGGGTCCTCATTTTACCTACCTTATAAAGGATGGAAGGCTGAGTCAACCTTGGACCTGGTGGGGCTTGAACCTGCAGTAATTGCAGGCTACTGTGTTCTAATAACAGGCTCCTTACAGCCTGAGCTATCCACGGCCCTCTTTGGAAACCAACCCAAAAGCTCGGAAAACAAACCTTCACCCTCACCATCAAGTGTTGCTCCCACACATTTCCTGACAATACTATCCCTCCAAACACCAGAAGAGCTTTCACACTTGCTCATTGTAATATCACCTTGTTCACCCTATTGGTTCTATAACACACCAAAAGACCTGCAGCTCTTAAATGTTATTATAACTAAATGTTATAATTATTTTTAATTACTATAAGAAAATATCTTTTTGTCAATGGCAAAACTTTTGGATTATGATTATATATTAATTAAGATACACTATTTTTCCGGGAAAATTGACTTGTAACCTACATTCCAAATATGGGCACTAGGTGGCATTACAGCTTGCATAAAACAAAATGACAATAATATAGTAGTGTTCTCTTGAATCTAAGTTAGGTTTTGTTTTTTTTATAGAACCAACTTTCATGAATTATTTGCATTCGTGTAAAATTTTCATTGTTGTTATTCAACAATAGTGTTCACTTTCCTATATTTTTAGTATGAAAACTGTAGTGAGAGTATATTTCATATCTATACTGTAGATTAAACTAGTCTGGATGGCCTTCCACGTATTTATTACATAATTCTATTACAGTAGTCCTCGACTTACGACCGCAATTGAGCCCAGCACTTCTTTTGCTAAATAAAACATTTGTTAACTGAGTTTGCCCCATCTTATTTTAGAAAATTTATATTGCTGCCTACTCGCCCATGGTGACTCAAGCGGCTTACACGAATATAAAAACATAATATAAAAATAAAAACAATAAAAAAATAATGATAAAAAATAATAAATTATTAAAATAGTAGTCCCATCACCACCTACCCCATCCCAGTGATAACACATATTCATACAAGCCATTTAATGGGCTCCATCCTTTGGGAAGAGTGTTAGAGTGGGGCCAATCTAAACTCTGGGGGAATGATGTTCCAGAGAGAGGGAGCCACCACAGAGAAGACCCTTCTTCTGGGTCCCACCAGACGTATCTCCCTAGGAGATGGGACCTGCCACATTCCTTGCCTTCCCACTCTAGTAGATTGGGTAGATGTGACTGGCACGAGATGTTGCCTCAGATAACCCGGATCCAAGCCAAAGAAAACAAGTAATTATGAACAGGCTGAAGAAATTGTTCCAACACCTAAACAAACTGACCAACCAATGGAAGAAACCAACATACAAGATAAAGATCCTCCTGTGCAACAACTCAAAAGTGTAGAGCTAAGTGACCTAGCGAAAATGCTGAAAGAAAATATTCAAAACCACATCAAAGAAAACACAGAAAGCAAAAGACTGCCATTCGCAATATGCATAGCAAACAAGTGAAAGATCTACTAAATGCCGTGAACAACATTTTAACTTCCATCCCATCCACCAGACTATGTGAAACAAACCAACTAATGTATAGCACAGCCACCGTTATAACTGGGGAATTGGGTTATCTAATGCTAAAAAAGAAACCCGCTGAAACACTAAAGTGGAAAATTCGACTTGAAAATAAAATTAAAAACTACGAGATGTCAGCAATTTAAAAGACTTGCAAGAAGGAAAACTAAGAATTGAAAAGCTGAAAAATAATTTATGCAAAAAATACAGCCTGGATGAAAAAGCAATAACAGAAATCATGGAAGAATTAAAACAGCGTGTAATAGCAACAAAGAAAATTGAAAGATACAAAGGACAAATAAAACAATATCGTGAAAATGTCCAGTTCAGAAGAAACCAACACCTCTTCTGTTTTAGCACATGTTAGGCATAGACATTTCTTTTCATAACATAGTTATCAATCCTTAGGAAGAAAGTAATGGCATTGACTTTTGAAAATCATAAATCAAATAACTGCAGGGAATTGTCCACTCAGTTGCCAGAAGTCAACAGGTACCAAATGAATAAATAAAATAAAGGAGAGGGAGGGAGGGAGGGAGCCTTACTGACGTTTTGTAAAAAGATGTATATGCATTCAGAAAACGTAAGTCTGCACTAAGTATATAAGCTGCATATTTGACAATATGAAGAAGTTTTCTTCCTGCACAACAATTCAAATCAAAAATGCAACAGACCAAACTTGCAGGAGCCTTCAGATCTACCGGTAAATCTAAAATCATCCAGTCTGTTATCTCCTTATCTGAGGTTTCCATGGGTGTACAAGACCATTTATCAATGCCTAAATTCTGTCCACAGAACTGATACTATGAGACTCGACATCAGAAAAAAGACTCTGCTCCTGAAACAACATGTACCTTTTATCTGCAGTGACCCATTCATGAACACAAGATATTGCTTCATTACTCAGTCATCCAACACAATGTTTTTGTACTTATCAAAAGGAACATTTGGATATAACAAGAATCCCATCAAAAGGGATAGGACTTCCAATTTTTGGTCTGGCTTCCATTGCTGCCTAAGGATATGCCCTGAGAGAGAGAAGAAAAATAAGCAAACAGGAATAATGTGGAATAGAAAGACCGTGCCTCTGAATATTGAGAGCTATATTTCTTAAATTGTACACCATGTTCATCAAACCTAATTCTTCAAGCCCCACCCCACCCCTGAATTATTAATATGTCAGACCATCTTTACTTGTGAGCCCGAAGTTCTATGTGGGTCCCTCTCAGAACTTCCTTGTAGAACTCAAATCAGCTTGTTCTGCTATTGCTCCACATTCCTGGCAATCCCCCTGTTAGTTATTTCCTGGGAAGTGAGTGAGTGCCAAGCAAATTTTCCTTAGATCTCTTTTTCCCAGCATCAGTTTTCTTGCAGCAATTTACCAATTTACCAGTTTGTCTAGCTGCAGGAAAGTGTTTGCATGGAGATAAGAGCTTTTTTTTGGGGGGGAGGGGTGTTTCCCTTAAAGGGCCAATGTAATCAAATCTCATGTCTCTTCCTAGGCTTGCAAAAATGTTTTTGGCTCTGTACTTCTAATTCCTGTTACATCCAAATGTCCCATCAGTCCCTGCAAGATACTTTATATTGGTTCTGGCCAATGGACAAACTATGGGTGATACTTTCTACTCAGCAGGAGATCCATACTCAACAAAGTTCATTTCCACATCCTCAAATTTCCCTTAGAATACTGAAGCAAGAACACAGGAAGATCTTGTCTGAACAAATTTTCCAGTATCAACACAAGCTTCTAGTCTATGGAAAGACCATCGGAAACATTTACAGATCATCAGATTACATATCACTAAATTCTGAAGTGCTCCTTTCTCTGTGTTTGTATTTTCAGTATTTATTGCAACAGTGCATATTTAAGGCAGCTGTATTCTATATCATAGAAGTAATCATTGCTCTCCAGTGTTTTAAGCTTTAGCTTTGAAATATGGAATAAAAATTTAGTTTTTTGTAATTGCAGCTAGCTAAGAAATTTTATTTTTTAAAAAAAAAATTAAGGTTATTGTATAACCTTATACAATATTGTATAATATATACAATATTATATTGTAACCAGATGTTTCCTTTTTAACCACATGATAACATATGGTTTTAAAAATACCTATGTACAGTCTTTGTGCTGAGCTACTGAATGGAGCTATCTGGTTCCCAATAATAAATGGACCATTTCTCAAAATGAAGTAATAGAACAATCTTGCTAATCTGTTTGAGTGTTATTGGTTTCTTCCTATATTAGTTAGCAATTTGTGTACAATATTTATTCATATTTCCAATCCACATACAGTCCGTCAATTCACTTAACATCAGAAAGGCAAACCTTCTGAAATATTTTTAATCAAAATTTTACTAAAAGACCAGTGAAAATCCAGGGAAAAGTTTGAAAAGATCCAGATATATCTTGACTTAACTAGAACTATATTTAGGTGACTCATGACATCCCAATTTATACATCCAACTCAGCTAGAGTAGAGCAGACTACAGCAGAAGATTCTGAGAAAGATTGGCAAATGAATAATGGTTAAAACTCTGAACTCTCTGTAAGAGGAGAATATCAATATATAAAATTAATATTTTAAAAAGTCTAGTAGATATTCAAAGTAAAGGTCTAATGAATCTTTGATGCATACTCTTTCTTCCCAAGATATTGCATGTACTCAAAGAGAACAGAAATCTAGACAGAATGTTGCTTCTACAGCAGGGGTGTCCAAACTTGGTCCCTTTAAGACTTTTGGACTTCAACTCCCAGAGTTCCTCAGCCAGCTTTGCTGGCTGAGGGACTCTGGGAGTTGAAGTCCAAAAGTCTTAAAGGGACCAAGTTTGGACACCCCTGTTCTACAGGCTTCTTCTGAAAGGTGGAGTATTTTTCAGAATGTGGGGCACCCAATCTTCCCAAGCCAAGTAGCACTGTAGTGGTCCCTCAATATACTTTCCATAAGGAACTAACTTCACATTGCTTTCACAAGTACTGCCAATACTGAGAATAAAAGTGGCTTTGGACCACTCCAAGATTAATTACAAAAGTATGTATTTTCGTAATATCAGCTTAGTTCAGCAGTTGAACTAATGAAGGTTTGGGTCATTGTGTCCAAAATGGCAGGAAAGATAATATCTTTCCATTTTCAATAAAGAAACTTATTTAATGAATTCCGTATAGTCTGTTTTTTCCCACTGGCAAGAACTCTTGCAATCTTTATCTCCAAAACATCAGTTGATTTACTCAGCCTTCTGATTCCCAGGTTTCAGCTTCAGTCTTCTAATTCCCAGGCTTTAAGCAGCAGCAATCTTCTAATTCCAATTTAGCACATCTGGGCTTGATCTGCAGCACTTTTTTTTAAAACAACACTTGCCAGTAGCACAGTAGAATGGCAGGAACTCTGTAGTAAAGTTCTATCTATTTTATCCTTCTCCTAGTCAGAGGAAAACTAGATTTTGTCCTAGATGGGAGAAAGTCTTCACCATTTATTTTATCATGAAAGGTGAAAAGAAGGTATAGTAGAATTTTGTATCTCCATAATATGTAACTGCTTGGAATAGAAGAGCAACTGGGATTCTTTCTCTCTCATTCTGATCAGTGAGGAAAATGGTTTGGTTCACAGTGTTTCCTATCTGCTGCTCTATGTTATCTGCTCTATCTATGCTGCTTTGTCTTACATATTGGAAAAAAGAATCAGAACACCAAATACAAGCTCGATGGACATTACCTTGTAGATGACCCTCACCCCGTCAAAGACCATGGAGTTTTCATATCAAATGATCTAAGTGCCAAAGCCCACTGCAACTACATCGCAAAAAAGGCCTTAAAAGTTGTAAACTTAATCTTGCGTAGCTTCTTCTCTAGAAAGATTACACTACTAACCAGAGCATATAAAACATTTGCTAGACCAATTCTTGAATATAGCTCACCTGTCTGGAACCCACACCTCATTTCGGACATTAATATAATTGACCGTATCCAGAAATACTTTACAAGAAGAGTTCTCCACTCCTCTGTTTACAACAAAATACCTTATGCCACCAGACTTGAAATCCTGGTTTTAGAAAATTTAGAACTCTGCCACCTTCGACATGACCTGAATTTAACTCATAGAATCATCTGCTACAAGGTCCTTCCTGTCGAAGACTACTTCAGCTTCAATCACAACAATACAGGAGCACACAATAGATTTAAGCTTAATGTGAACCGCTCCAAACTCGATTGCAGAAAATATGACTTCAGTAACAGAGTTGTTAATGCTTGGAATGCACTACCTGACTCTGTGGTCTCTTCCCAAAATCCCCAAAGCTTTAAACAAAAACTATTTACTATTGACCTCACCCCATTCTTAAGAGGTCTGTAAGGGGCGTGCATAAGAACACAATTGTGTCTACCATTCCTATCCTAATGTTCCCTTTAATTGTATCCAATTCATATAGTTATTTCATGCTTATGCTTATGTATACTGTTGTGACAAATAAATTAATAATAAATAATAAATAATAAATAAATAATATTTTGAGGGCTGCAGAGGTGAAGACAATTTCATGGTTAGCTTCAAAGCAGTTTAGAGATTGGAGGTTGGGAGCAGTAGGTTGTGGAAAGCTTATGAATCCTATTTTCAACATTCTGGAAAACTAAATTTAGAATGTCCTCAACATGTATTAGGGCTACTTTGGACTGCAAAAATATGACTGGAAGGCAGAAAATTACTATTGTTTTATACGGCTTTTTGCTATCATCTAGCTATTAGGAAAATATTTACAATCCAGAACCGGTAGCCCTCATACATATATACCAAAATTACATCTAAGAAGATCTCATTCATGTCAAAATTATAATTCATGCTATGAACACATCATGCAAATTATACAATAGAAAAGAACTGAGGACTGAACACTGATGATATTACATAGTTGGGTAAAGAAATGTCTGCAGGGGAGGCGGGGAAACCAGGCTCAGAGAGCCCCAAGGATTCCACAAATGATATGATTTATATATTGCATGATATATCACAGTGGTTCCCAACCAGTGTGCCGCGGCACTAAGGGGTGCCGTGAGATCTTTTGAGGGTGCCGGGAACTTTTGAGCTACGGAGATTTTAAATATCTATTTCCTTATAAGGGTGCCGGGAACTTTTGAAAGGCTTTCCAAGGGTGCCTCAAACAAGAAAAGGTTGTGCCTCAAACAAGAAAAGGTTGGGAACCACTGATATATCATAATGCAAGTTGGCATAGGTGTATAAG
The DNA here is from genome assembly GCF_028640845.1 of Ahaetulla prasina. Taxonomy (NCBI): domain Eukaryota; kingdom Metazoa; phylum Chordata; class Lepidosauria; order Squamata; family Colubridae; genus Ahaetulla; species Ahaetulla prasina. The sequence continues at coordinate 66,006,782 of NC_080542.1, forward strand.
TCATATTATGCATTATGAAAAATTATGAATAACATCATTCTGCACCAGTCCTCATATATATCCCATTTCTACTACATAAATGGAAACTCCAGTATTGCTGCAACCAAAGAAAAAGCAGCAAAAAAGTATGCTTTGTAAATTAAAATATTCCCTCACAGATTAAATGACCCACAAGTTAATCAAAGATTTAGTTAGTTAATTTTCTAATTAGACCAATTAAAACTTGCTAGCTTCATAAAGCTTGAACAATACATTTTATTACAATAACAGAATTGCTTTTCGGTGAAGCACAGCGTTAGGTTGACATTTTAAAATGTACATTCATGTTCTGAAGGAGAAATGTTATGTAAATCAGGTCTTAATATGCCTTACAGACTAATTACTTCCACTAAAGAAATACCAGGACCAGAGAAAGGGAAATGAATATTTTAATTATCAGAGTTCTGGAATTGTATTCATGTCAGCAATCAACATGACATCTGGTGAGAATGTAATGAACACAGCAAGATGAATATTGAAATTGACTGCAAAAGATTTGGTTAAGGTGCAATTTATAAAGTTAAAATTGGGGGTTAGAAAAGGAGGGGAAGAATGAACTATGATGCAGTCAGGCAAAGAAATCCAACTAGTTGTTTCCTGGGCCCATTATCTACATTTCTTTTATTGTGGACCAGGCCTTTTACAGTTCAGCCAATTTCTTTATCTTCTTTGACAGTTTGTCATTACTTATACTGCTAGTGGTTGTTAAAATACAGCAAAATGTCAGGGACAAGGACAACTAGTAATTTAAGATCCTCATTGTCAGACTGTGATTAATTCTCCTGCTGTTCCCAACAGGGAAAGAATTGCTTAGAACACTGTAGCCTTCACAACCAGTAATTTAGGTATTTAATTCCCCCCCCCCACTCCCAAGAATTAACTTTTATAGACTCTTATGGGCAGCATGAATTCCAGAATAACAGAATAAGTTTTCAAAACAAAGCAAAATAGGTTTCCTTTTGCTTCTGTACACTTCTGGGTCCTTTCCAACAAGGTACCAGTCCTGCCGGGAAAATCCCAACCCCCTCCCTCAGCCTTCAGGACCTATAATTGGAAAGATGCTCAAGAAAGCCTATTGTGATGTTGCTTTTCTAGAAAACTGATTTCACTTTCCAGAGTACTTGTTTAATAATATTCAGTGACATGGATATTGAAAGACAAAGGTTTCGTCATTGTCCCAGCAGGTAAATGCAAAGTTTTCCCCTATCCAGTTGTGTCCAACTCTAGAGGTAAGTGCTCATCTCTATTTCTTAGCTGAGGGAGAAGCATTACCTGAACGTATTTCCATGGTCATGTGGCCAGCCAGATTATACTCTGAGCTTCCCAGAACACTATTACCTTCCCACCAAAGTGATACCTATTTATCTACTCACATTTTCATACTTTCAAGCTGCCAGGACAGTAGCAAATTCCTTTTGTTAATACCAGGAACATTTTCAGTTTCTGAGACAGCTGGGATACCAGAACAACACATAAAGTCCTTTAAATTAAAAAAAAACTACTATTAATTTTTATGCATATTTGTTATCAAGAAATCAATCTGATATGCAGATGCTTACAAACAGGTAAAATAAAGAATTAGAAATCCTGTCCAATAGCTGAGTGTTTTAACATCTATACTGATAGCAAGAGGACATCAAATTATGATTTATACAATAAAAATAACATTTAGAATATATTGGATTCCATTATGTTTGAATAGAAAAGGACTGTCAAAAACAGAAATTAGTTAAAGATGTAATAAAGATAATGCTTCTTTAACAAAAGTTTCTACAATGTCCTGCAATTACTAAGTTTAGGGAGAAAGAAATATACATATAATTATGCAATAAATGCTAAAATTTTCAGAGGATAATACTCTCTTGAACTATATACATGGAATTTGGCAACAGGACAACAATTCCTGTGCTCTTACTATTGTCAAAAGATTGATTTTGCAGCATAGGCAAAATAAATGTGTAGCCCCATTCACTTTGATGACTTGATTGCAGTTGTTCCTTATCTAGGTAGGAGACATTGATCCAGCTTAATCCCCATCTTTTAATCTTCACAGCAATGTTTTCAAACTGACATTTCTCCCCCACCTGGAAGCTGGGGCAATAATAAGTTTCCTCTAATGGGATGCAAGGGTAACCTGGAAGGAGGGGAGGGCAGAAGAGATTCAGGGAAGCCAATTGTAGATTCTCTCAGGACTTGTGTAATAGGTTAGAATGCTATAGCTTTAGTTTGACAAGTGTATAAGTAAATTTTTATTTTTTATTTTGTCACACAGTATATATAAGCATAAGCATGAAATAATTATACAATATATAAGCATATATATGAGTATGAGTATGTAACAACTATATTAATTGGATATAACGAAAGGAAACAATAAGACAGGAACAGTTGGCACGATTGTGCTCTTATGCACGCCCCTTACAGACCTCTTAGGAATGGGGTGAGGTCAATGGTAGATAGTTTTTGGTTGAAGCTTTGGGGATTTGGGGAAGAGACCACAGAGTCAGGTAGTGTATTCCAAGCATTAATAACTCTGTTACTGAAGTCATATTTTCTGCAATCAAGATTGGAGCGGTTAACATTAAGCTTAAATCTATTGTGTGCTCGTGTATTGTTGCGATTGAAGCTGAAGTAGTCTTCGACAGGAAGGACATTGTAGTAGATGATTCTATGAGTTAAACTCAGGTCATGTCGAAAGTGGCGTAGTCTAAATTTTCTAAACCCAGGATTTCAAGTCTTATGGTGGCATAAGATATTTTGTTTTTAATCGGAGGAGTGGAGTACTCTTCTTATAAAATATTTCTGGACACGTTCAATTGTATTGATGTCAGAAATGTGGCATGGGTTCCAAACAGTCGCGCTGTATTCAAGAATTGGTCTAGCAAATGTTTTATATGCTCTGGTTAGTAGTGTACTGTTTTTGGAGAAGAGGCTACACAAGATTAGGTTTACAACTTTTAAGGCCTTTTTTGCGATGTAATTACAGTGGGCTTTGGCAGTTAGATCATTTGATATGAAAACTCCAAGGTCTTTAACAGGGTGGGGGTCATCAGGAAGGTAATGTCCATCAAGCTTGTACTTAGTGTTTAGGTTCTTTTTACCAATATGTAAGACTGAGCATTTGCTGGTTGAGATTTGAAGTTACCAAGTTTTAGACCATTCAGATAAAAAGCCAAGGTCTTTTTGGAGGATAGCTGTATTGTTGGTGGTGTTAAATAGTTTGACATCATTAGCAAAGAGAACACAATTACTTGTAATATGGTCACAGAGATCATTAATGTATAATATGAAGAGTGTTGGTCCAAGATTGCTGCCTTGGGGAACGCCACTTTTAACAGGAACAGGATTTGATAGAGCATTGCCAATTTTGACCACTTGTTGTCTGTTTGATAGAAAAGCAGTTATCCAATTGTGGAGGGGTCCTGAGATGCTGTAGAATTTTAGTTTTAGGAGAAGTTTATCATGTACTATTGAGTCGAAAGCTAAATCAATGCAGCTTGCTTCTCATTACATTGTTGTAAATACTCTCACACTAAATATAATTCTCAGATTATCTTTCAGTTTTGAGAAAAAAAACCCGCATTCATCCTTATGGATAAAATTGTATAAAATTTTATTTAACCAGTCAGCAACTAAATATTGTTTTAATAGGTTATAGTTATTATTCAACAAAGAAAGTGGTTTATAATTCTTAATTGAGATCTTCCCCTTGCAGTGCATGGATAAGGGAAAAGGGGAGAGGAAATGCTGCCTAGGAAACCATCTGAAAAGAGAGGCAGAAGATCATGATCTTTTAATGTTCTAAGAAGAAAACTCAGGAACAACCACCTTGGCCTAGTACTTAAAAATGGTGATTGGAAGATTGTATTTTCAGAGTTGCAAAATTGTGTTAATGTTGCCTTACAATGAAATAGGTGTAGCTCTTCTTGCCATATTTTTACCCTGGAAAACCAACATTTCCTGATATACAGAACAATTAAATGTCATAGCAAAAAAGGCTTTGAACCTTTGGCAGTATTATTTATTTCTGTAAAATAATGAATGCGTAGAAGCAGGCAATTATTTTATAAATGGCAAAAAATAGTTAAAGGAACTTGTCTGCATTAATGTGAGTCTAGGTCACAATTATGAATCATGAGGAAGCAGGAAACATAATAAAATGTAGCCTTTCTCCCTCTAGTTATTTTTCTGCAATTAGGTTGTATGGTTGCCCCCCCCCCAAAAAAACTTATGTTTCTACTTTCCCAGCATTAAAGCATAAAAAGCATATGAAACTACTCTCAGCTCTACAATAAAGTTATGAGAGGAAAAGGAACAGAAGGAGGAATGTCAAAATGAACATAATTTTTTTGTAGAAATTCATAGGATTCTTCTTAAATCTTATGCTGCCAGTGGAGGATTTATTCCTTTGTGATTATTATGATTATAATTATGATTCAGCAGGCCTCACTGGATTAAAAGGCAAAGTGATATGGCTGTTCCAGGAAAGAAGCACTAATCTGCATCTCCAAAGCTATTTTGTCTAACTGAATAATGAAGGATGTAAATGCGAGCAATGTGTGTGTCAGGTTGACCTCTCTACTTGAAATAAAGTTCATGCCATTTCTCAGACAGTATAGAATAGAATAGAATAGAATAGAATAGAATAGAATAGAATAGAATAGAATAGAATAGAATAGAATAGAATAGAATAGAATTTTTTATTGGCCAAGTGTGATTAGACACACAAGGAATTTGTCTTGGTGCATATGCTCTCAGTGTACATAAAAGAAAAGATACCTTCATCAAGGTACAACATTTACAACACAAATGATGGTCAATATAATGGCCTATGCCAGCTCTGTTAGTCACTGCATTGTTCTAAATTGATTAAATATTTCCAGGGGATCTTGAAAGTCCAATTGAATACTTGAACATTAATTTTGGTTTACGTCAAGTGCCTGATCTTCGGACTTTTCGCCGTGAGCTGAAAACGCACTTATTTATTCAAGCGGGACTGGCTTAGATGTTTTACTAAATTTTAACTGGGGCTATTTATATTTTAGGGTTTTAAACTGTTTTAAATTTTGGCCATCTTGTAATATATTTTGTTTTAGTCTTGTTTTAAAGTATATATTGTGGTTTTTTATTTGGCTGTACACCGCCCTGAGTCCTTCGGGAGAAGGGCGGTATAAAATCGAATAAAATAAATAAATAAATAAATAAATTTTGAGCATGCAGTGAAATAATTTAGGTATTTCTTTGGGGATCCCACAACAATCTGCTTCCCCAATGTTTATAGCATTGTTGAACTTTTCTCCAAATTTTATAACAAAGCTTAAGGAAAGCTTTAAGGAAAGATACAATTTATCAGCATCAAAATGCTTTGAAATTTGCAGTAAAAGTAGTGTTTTTGTTTCCTGGAACCAAGACCACATGTACATTATTTTATTTGGAATAAACAAGTTTCAAAACTTTTCAGCCTCATGTTCTTTAATTAAATCATTTGTTCAGTTTCTCTTCATTTCCTTACCCGGAGTAATTGCATATCCAAGAAAATCACTTCACAGGAAATGATTTCTATATACAATCAAAATATAAGGAGAAAAAAGAAGGTCATTCACCAAAGAGACAAAGAGGAAAGATGAGCATTTTCTCTTTTTGGAAAGAAATCAAGTGAACGGTTGTAGTTTTAGTGGTGATGTGCTTTTTCTTTTCTCAGAAAAGCTCCAAATATTTTCCTGTTATCCCAATCCTGGTTAAGAATTTGAAAGAAGTAATGTATGCTTTGCTACATTCAAGGGTATTTATTGCAGCTTTTGCAATATGGAAATGTGAGCAGATGATGTATTCCCAAACTGTTCTGGGAAAATAGAGGCTTTGAGATCTAATGTCATAAATTACTTCCTGCAAGGAACAGTCCTCAGGTTGCTCCTTGTGGAATAACTTGTAATCTTTAATCTCTTTTAACATTAGATCAGGAGTTTATTTTCAGTATACACGTCATATAAAAGTCTGCTAGCAGAGCAGGATGTATCTCATACTTTGAGGCTAGCTATTTCCTGCTTCTTCCATGCTCTCCATTATGAACAGATATTTTTCTCTGGAAGATTAATCATCTTCAAGTTTATTTTACTTAATTCTTAGGCATTGCTGTTGCCAAGATAACAGCTCCTATAATCCTATACAGACATTCTCAGCCAACCAGCCGGTAGCTATACTAGCACTTTATTAAAGTGAAAGTTGGACTCTGAAGACACAGGATAGGAAGAATATTGATCCTTTGAACTTTTGTGTTAGAGAAGACTCTTGAGCATATCATAGACCAGGGGTCACCAACTTTTTGGACCTCAGGGAGCACTGAATTCATAATTTTAAATCTCAGGGACCACTAACATGAACTGCCTAATGACTGGCTGGGTGGGCGTGGCTAGGTGGTCATGCGACTGGGTGGATGCTGCGGTGGTCAACTCGATGTCACTCATGAGGGGCACCTTGCCGTCCTCTCTTCGCCCCTCCTCTCCCAGCCCCTCTTCGCCAGCCTGCCCAGGCTCCTTAGTGCCCCAACAGGAAGCAGTTGTTGGAGCTTAGCATTCACCACGAGAAAGAGTTGGCAAAACAGCTACCTCAGTTCAAATTGCATCTGACTGAAAAGGAAGCTCAGCAGAAGCACCTCACTGAGGACTAGGAACATAGGCTTTCCAAGCAGAGGGAAGACTTGAAGAGTGCAAGGCCAGGTACTGGCATCTGGAGGCTCAGCAGGCTGAGATGGTCAGCCAGTTCCAGGCCATGAGGCAGTCCCACTGGAACAAGGCCCTCCGGCTCTTCTCCACCAGCAGCGCTTCCCTCCAGCCTTCACCCAAAGCCCCATACCAGGAGGCTGAAGCAGCCCCTGAGTCGGAATTTCTGCCCCCCTCTGATCCACACAAAAAGACCCCAAAGGGGGAGACTCTCTGCAGCAACACAAATGTTCATTGCACGTATCCGGCCCAGGGGCCGTAGTTTGAGGGCTCCTGATTTAGTGCAATATTAAAAATGCAAATAATTTTTCTGTGGACCACCACAATTTTCTCATGGACCACCAGTTGTCCATGGACCACCAGATGGTTACCACTGTCATAGACAGCCAAAAAACAAACTGATGGATCATTGAATAAAGCAATCCAGAATTCTCACCAGCCTCCAATTATCCTACTTCAGACCCATTATAGAAAAACTCTGCTCTCTGGAAATTGCTGTAACACTGTGAAAGATAGAAGGGAAGAAAAGAGGATGACTAGTAGTAAGTAGTCATGTGGTGAGTCAGGTTATAGTGGTGGTGAGAGCATAGTTGAAAGACCTGAAAGACCAGGTTATAGATAGATCATCATAGAAAAAAATCAATGTATACGATCATGTGGAGTCACATATGACTTAATCGCACATAATCAATGATCAGGCTGGCTGACTAGCTGGCTGTCTACTAAAAACATTAATAACTGATTGATTAAATTCTAGAGACAGATTTTCCAAAAGATCATAAATTTTAGGTTGATGAAGTCACAAAAATCATATTTCTGTGTTTAGTCATAGAAGTCATATAATTGACAAAACCTGGTCAGTTTATATAATACAGCAATGTAATAAACAGCATGGGGGGAAAGAATCTTTAAATACAACTAAATAAAATACACAGTAAAATTAAAAATTTAGATTTATTTATTTTTAAGTAGCCACCAATATAGTAGAAAAACTATACTGTATACCAAGTCTCTACCACAGATTAGCAATGAAACAAATCTTAGCAGCATATGCTAATTAGGTAGCATTCTAGAAAATTAGATTGTCAGAAATCAGCATGTTTTAATAATATTAAAGGATAGAATAAGGATCAGCATTAGCAGGGTTTTAGAAATTCAGTTATTATTGGTGTCAGGTTCAAAGAAAGTTTCAGATTTAAACACCTGCTTATTTTTTAATTTTAAAAACATGCAAATTATATCTTGCTATTTTTTGCAAAGATACTATGTTTTATTTTCATGTACTCCCATTTTTTTAAAAAAATATTACGATTCATAGCTTTAGAAGAAAGCAGATACATACATGGATGAGGAGATCAAAGAAATCAAGATTATAGGAATGCTTGTACAATGAAAACCTGCCACTTGTTTACATGTATTATAGATTTCAATTGTGTGGTCACCACCCACCATCTTTTTTTTTTTTTTTTTGAACCATGCCCATTGAAGGATGGCTTGGGTTTCTCCATGTCTTCGACAGAAAAATCCAAATACAGTGGTCAGTTAGTATCAAACCTTTTCATTCACACGTACAGCCTAGTATATGCAATGGTGGGATTCAAATTTTTTAACAACCAGTTCTGTGGGCCTGGCTTATTTTGGGGCGTGGCTTGGTGATCATATGACAGGGTGGACATGGCTAGCTGATCATGTGACCGGGTGGAAGCAGCTATGTGCATAGGGACTACTCAGAGGGCTGAAAAAAATCATTTCTGAACAGTCCTCGCATTTTTGACTTGTTCTCACACTTATGACCATGCTCACATTTATGCCCATTGCAGCATTTTTAACAACCATGTCACTCATTTCACAATTTGCTTCTCTTCACCGTGGTTACAAGATAGGGCCCAAAGATACTACCAAAATACTTTCAGCATGTCAATTGTCCCACCAGAGACAAGAATACTCTAGACCACTGCTACACAACACTAAAAGATGCCTATCGGTCTTTACCACGTGCAGCTGTAGGACACTCTGATCATTGCATGATTCACCTTGTACCTGCTTACAGGCAAAGACTTAAAGCCATAAAACCAATAATTAAATCAGTGAAAACCTGGACGGAGGAATCAGAATTAAAGCTACAGGCATGTTTTGACTGCACTGATTGGAATATTTTTAAAGATACCTCTGCAGACCTGGATGAACTCACAGATACTGTAACATCATATGTCAGCTTCTGTGAAGACCTATGTGTACCTACAAGGAACTTGCGAATACACAGTAATAACAAACCTTGGTTTACACCTAAACTTAAGCAGCTACGACATTCCAAAGAGGAAGCCTACAGAAAAGGTGATAAAATGCTGTACAATCAGGCCAGAAATGCACTAACAAGGGAGATAAGAGCAGCAAAAGAAGCTACTCTGAAAAGCTAAAGAATCAATTTTCAGCAAATGAACCAGCAAACATGTGGAAAACTCTTAAAAATATCACCGGCTATGGCAAACCTCCTTCCCAGGCTGAAGGTAATCAACAACTGGCAGATGACCTGAATGAGTTTTACTGCAGGTTTGAAAGGAAACTACAGCCACCTATCTCCACAACCCCATCTCAGACACACCAACAACAACCAAGCCTCCTACAACTGACCCCATTTCATTGGGTTCACAACCCCTAGTGATCACAGAAAAGGAAGTGCAGGACCTATTTCACAGACAAAAGCCAGGAAAAGCTCCAGGCCCAGACAAGATAACTCCTTCTTGCTTAAAAGTCTGTGCTGGCCAATTGGCCCCCATCTTCACCCATATTTTCAATAAATCACTAGAGATGTGCTATGTTCCTTCTTGCTTCAAACGCTCTACCATCATCCCAGTGCCGAAGAAGCCCACCATCAAGGAACTGAATGACTACAGACCAGTTGCTCTAACATCTGTAGTCATGAAAACCTTTGAAAGGCTAGTGCTTTCCTACCTGAAAACCATCACGAATCCGCTCTTAGACCCCTTGCAATTTGCATACCGAGCAAATAGATCAACAGATGATGCTGTTAATATGGCTCTGCACTACATCCTACAACATCTTGAGTCTCCAAAGACCTATGCAAGGGTCCTTTTTGTAGACTTTAGTTCAGCATTCAATACCATCATTCCAGACATTCTTCTAACTAAGCTAAACCAGCTACAGGTACCGGAACAGACTTGTAAGTGGATCACAAGCTTCCTAACAAACAGGAAGCAGCAGGTGAAGCTAAGCAAGATCACATCAAATACCTGTACAATTAGCACAGGGGCCCCCCAAGGCTGTGTGCTCTCCCCACTTCTCTTCTCTCTGTATACCAATGACTGCATCTCCAACGATCCATCTGTTAAGCTACTGAAGTTTGCAGATGACACAACAGTGATTGGTCTCATTCGAGACAATGACGAATCCGGATATAGACGAGAGGTCGAACGACTAGCCTTGTGGTGCAACCAAAACAATCTGGAACTGAACACACTCAAAACCGTAGAAATGGTGGTAGACTTTAGGAAAAACCCTTCCATACTTCCACCTCTCACAATACTTGACAACACAGTATCAACAGTAGAAACCTTCAAATTTCTGGGTTCTATCATATCGCAAGATCTCAAATGGACAGCTAACATCAAAAACATCATTAAAAAAGGACAACAAAGAATGTCCTTTCTGCGCCAACTCAGTAAGCTCAAACTGCCCAAGGAGCTGCTGATCCAATTCTACAGAGGAATTATTGAGTCTGTCATTTGCACCTCTATAACTGTCTGGTTCGGTTCTGCAACCCAACAAGAAAAACACAGACTTCAGAGGATAATTAGAACTGCAGAAAAAATAATTGCTACCAACTTGCCTTCCATTGAGGACCTGTATACTGCACGAATCAAGAAGAGGGCCGTGAAAATATTTGCAGATCCCTCGCATCCTGGACATAAACTGTTTCAACTCCTACCCTCAAAGCAGCTATAGAGCACTGCACACCAGAACAACTAGACACAAGAACAGTTTTTTCCCAAAGGCCATCACTCTGCTAAACAAATAATTCCCTCAACACTGTCAGACTATTTACTGAATCTGCACTACTATTAATCGTTTCATAGTTCCCATCACCAATCTCTTTCCACTTATGACTGTATGACTATAACTTGTTGCTGGCAATCCTTATGATTTATATTGATATATTGATCATCAATTGTGTTGTAAATGTTGTACCTTGATGAACGTATCTTTTCTTTTATGTACACTGAGAGCATATGCACCAAGACAAATTCCTTGTGTGTCCAATCACACTTGGCCAATAAAAATTCTATTCTATTCTATTCTATTCTAAAACATAAAATGTGAAGATAGTCTTAAGTGTGACACTGTTCAAAAGTGCGAGGACCGATCAAAAATAACTTTTTCAGTCCTCTGAGTAGTCCCTATGCACATAGAGACTATCCAGAGGGCTGAAAAAAGTGATTTCTGACAGATCCTCACACTTTTGATTGGTCCTCACACTTACGACCATCATCATTTATGCCTGTTGCAGCATTCTTAACAACTGTGTCACTCATTTCACAACTGCATTGATTGATTCATGTGACCAGGTGGGTATGGCCAGGTGGTCATGTGACATCACTTCTTTGCCCTAATGACAGTTTGCTGCAATGGTCATAAGTGTGAAAAACGGTCATAAATCACTTTTTTCAGTTCCATTGTAACTGTTGTAAGTCAAGGATTACCTGTACAAAAATACAAAATGCTTCTTTGCTTGCAAAAAGCTGCCCTAAATACCAATCATTAGATTAGAAATACTTGCAGACTGGAATTACAAATCAGGCAGGGGGGCAGAGCATCTTGAGGAATTAAAATAGTTAAAATGCAATGATAACTATCAGCAGCCAACTCTTGCTCATAAAGTGAAACCCTTTAGCAGAAAGGTCATTTAAACTCTCCAGAATGAAGCAAAGGAGCTAACAGAGTATCTGTTGCTTGTTAAACCAATTACCAGAACAAATAGACACAGAACCTAGTCAGATTTCCAAAGCTGCTTCTTTTCAGGAACAGAGATTAAATTTTTTCCATCCAAACAAAGCTGAATAGGGAAAATTATCTCATCACTAAACACAGGATTAAACATCACTAAGCACAGAATTAAACTTCACCAAAAACCAGTTTTAGACCAAAAGTCAGAAAGGGTATGTAAACTCACGTTTGAATGTCAGTCTTTCTAGCTAGCCAATAAGCCTTGCTAAATGTCACTAATCTTTGTTCCTTGTCATTAAAAGCTTCTGTTTCGTTATTCAATTATTTCTTCAAAGTGCTGATCATTGCATCCTGACTGGAAGAACTCCAACAGGGGAGTATTTCCTCCCAACAGTGGTGTAAGCTTAAAACAACCCTTCCCCTTTAAGAAAGTCAAGAAAAAAAAAGAAGCTCAGAGAAGCTCCGGAACCGGAAGCGACAGTAAGTCTAGGTGTACTGCCAAGAATGTAATAAAGGTCAACAGAGAAGCAGTTTCTGTAACCAGGGCAATGAAGATTAGGCTAGGAAGCAACACCAGAAAGTTGTAATTCCTTACAGGATTAACCCTGTAAAGTGGAAAAAAACAAAAAGAGATTCCTCTAACAACTGGTTCTCCAAACTGCTTAACAAACAGTTCTACCAAACCGGTATGAACCAGTAGAATCCCACCACTGAGTATATGTCATGGTGAAGTTCTTTTACATCATGGGGAATGATCCCAGGAACTGTCACTCAGCAACATCTGGAAAAGCAAATGTGCTATGTGGCTAAAGTTGTTTTCTATTTGTTTTTATTTTTTATTTTTTTTTATTTTGTCATATATATATGCCTATATAAAATATAATGCCTATATATAGGCATTAACATGAAATGAAATAGCTATATAATATATAAGCACATATATGAGCATAAGTATGTAATAACTATATTAATTGGATATAATGAAAAGAAACAATAGGACAGGAACGGTAGGCACGCTGGTGCTCTTATGCACGCCCCTTACAGTCCTCTTAGGAATGGGGTGAGGTCAATAGTAGACAGTTTTTGGTTAAAGATTTTGGGATTTTGAGAAGAGACCACAGAGTCAGGTAGTGTATTCCAGGCATTAACAACTCTATTTCTGAAGTCATATTTTCTACAATCAAGATTGGAGAGGTTCACATTAAGTTTAAATCTATTGTGTGCTCGTGTATTGTTGCAATTGAAGCTGAAGTAGTCTTCAACAGGAAGGACATTGCAATAGATGATTCTATGAGTTAAGCACAGGTCCTGTTGGAGGCAACGGAGTTCTAACTTTTCTAAACCCAGGATTTCAAGTCTGGTGGCATAAGGTATTTTGTTGTTTTCAGAGGAGCGAAGAACTCTTCTTGTAAAATATTTCTGGACACGTTCAATTGTGTTGATGTCAGAAATGTGGTTCCAGACAGGCGAGCCGTATTCAAGAATTGGTCTAGCAAATGTTTTATATGCTCTGGTTAGTAGTGTATTGTTTCTGGAGAAGAAGCTACGTAAGATTAGGTTTACAACTCTTAAAGCCTTTTTTGCTATGTAGTTGCAGTGGGGTTTGGCACTTAGATCATTGGATATGAAAACTCCAAGGTCTTTAACAGGTGGGGGTCCCTCGAGTTTGTATTTAGTGTTTGGATTCTTTTTTCCAATGTGTAAGACAGAGCATTTGCTGGTTGAGATTTGGAGTTGCCAAGTTTTTGACCATTCTGACACAAAGTCAAGGTCTTTTTGAAGGATAGCTGTATTGTTGGTGGTGTTAAATAGTTTGACATCGTCAGCAAAAAGAACACAATTACTTGTGATATGATCACAGAGATCATTAATGTATAATGTATAATGTTTCCTAGGTGACCCCCCCTCCGCTACTTTAAAGCGGCAGCACGCTTTAACTCAGACATAAGGAAGATCCCACCATTTCTAGTTTACCCTTTATGAGCATAAAGATAATTCTGAATTTTTGTATCATAATATCTTCCATTTTAGATATAAAACTATATAAAAGGCCCAAAGCCAGAGGATTTTATAGTAACATGGTTTTAGAAAAGGTAGCTATTTCAGTTACATTTTTAGCTGATGCATGGTGCTCAGTCTTTTTGTTGTTTCAAAAAACATTATTTTGAAAATACATTTGGAAATGTATATACAATATTTAGTGAGATTTCTGAAACTATATAGATATTAATATATGATTTCCAAATAAACCTTATTCTTGGTAATCACATTATACAAAATATAAAGATATAAAGCATACAAATAAACAGACAAATTTGTTCATCTTACATAAATGGTATAAAAGTTTATACTTTTATAAAAAATATAAAGAGAGAGAGAGGAAAAAAACTTAGACTAGCTTTTTTTACACCAAAGATCATGAATTTTTTTCAATTTTCCCCTCCAAGTTTAGAGAGAGATAATGAAAACAAAAAGCAACTGTAGGAAATTCTCCTACGGTAGCTCAGTGGCTAAGACGCTGAGCTTGTCAATCAAAATGTTGGCAGTTCAGTGGTTTGATTCCCTGTGCCACGTTAGAGGGTGAGCTCCTGTTACTTGTCCCAGCTTCTGCAAACCTAGCAGTTCAAAAGCACATAAAAAATGCAAGTAGAAAAAATAGGGACACCTTTGGTGGGAAGGTAACAGCATTCCGTGCACCTTTGGTGTTGAGTCATGCCGGCCACATGACCATGGAGACGTCTTTGGAAAGCGCTGGCTCTTCAGCTTTGAAACGGAGATGAGCACCACCCCCTAGAGTCAGGAATGACTAGCACATATGGGTGAGGGGAACCTTTACCTTTAGGAAATTCTCTTCTGCCAGACCCATTTGTTTCTGAGGCTAGCTTTTCAATGTATCAGAAGCTTGCAAAAGACTAGTTAGAAGATTAACAAAGAATAATCGTGGGGTTTAGATGGGAGGGAGTCTAGCCAAGAGAACTGGAAACCTATTGGATTCTAATCTTCCCAGCACTTTATTAAGCTCACAAACCAAGGAACCTTGGTTTTATTAAGCTCACAAACCAAGGAACCACAAACCTGAAGTTGTTACAAATTTCTTAACCACTGACTGCAATGTACAGAGAGAAAAAAAAAGCAAACAAAAACCAGTAAAGGCAGAACACTAAAGGCAGATAGAGAAATGCATGTTTCTTTATTGCTCTCAGTTCTAAGCAACTGCAAGCAAGACATAAGGTTTTTTATAACCTCTGAAAATAGAGTGTTCAAGACTGAGTTTAGGGTGGTCATAACTATCAGTTAAAGAACAACATTGTAAAAAAAAAAACCTCTTCACAAATCTAACTTCAGTCCATATGTAGTTTATTCCCTCTCACTCATGTTGTAATAGTTGCTCTAAAGCTGCCAGACAACTTTCTTTTCTGGAATTTAACTTGACTTATATGTGGGCCTGGATTTGTCATGTTCTGCTCATTTTTATTCATTTCCCAAATGCTTTTCAGCAAAGAAACAAATACAGATGTCTGGCAGCAACAGGATAATGTTTTTTGTTCTTGACCAAATAGTCATAGGCAATATGTGTTAAAAAGAGAAAGATTCCAGAGCTATGGCAAGGAAGTTCTGATTTAAGTGTCAGATGGGAATTATAGGAACAGATCCTTCAACACATCATTTGTCTTCTATAAGATGCTTCAACCAATAGAAAATAAGTACTTTATGCAAAAATATAAATTTAAAAGAAAAAATAATTTGCCTGGATACCTGACAACATATCTTCAGGCATTACTTCTGGAGCCAAAGCTGCCATGCCAATATCCATACAAAACAGAATTAATCCAGATGATGGTGAATGCTCTTCCCTTACAATTCACAAACCCAGTAATCAGTGTAGATGCAACTCAGTTTATCTTCCACCCTAGGGAATATATGTGAAAGGCTGCTGGTATTCTTCTAGGCAAACATTCTTCTGTTGAAGAGAGATTGCCACATATTTAACTCCAAAGTTTCTGAGACTAGGCATTTGTTCTTTAACATCCATTGCTGCATAGCTTCTTTACTTTTAAGATGATAACAAATATTTTGAATTGCAATCTTATGTCTTCATTCCTATTCTCATTCCTACAAGTATTTTCATTATTTAGGTATTCCATTCTCCATGGTACATCTATCTATAGGTTTTCATCACCTATAAAGTGAATTGATTTAATGTTATTTTTTGAAAAAACTATAGAAAAAGCAGGAAAGGGAATTGGGGGAGAAAAAATAGATAAGGAACCTAAAATTCAATTTTCTTCAAAATTTTCTGTTTTGTTTCAAATTTCAGTTAGATGACTTTTCAGTGATAGCTTTTAACTTCGGCATTTAGGAAATGTTTTTAGAAGAATTTCTCCTTTTTTTCTTTAGCAATAATTAAAGAAGAAAAGGAGTGAAGAAGAAACTGTTTCAGAGAATCTTTTCTCTAGTAGCAAATATTTTTCAATTATGATACACACAAACATACTCAGATCACAGGGATATAGTGAAATATCAGACCCATAAATGATCTCCTTTGGTGAGGTGTCTAGATGCCAGTATTTCTGAGATATATTGAAAACAGCACAGGAGGAGAGAGGAGGAGGAGGAAAGCAGCAAACTTTTTTAAAAAAAGTTCTGTATTTGCATAGCTTATTTGTTAGATGGAATCTCAAATTTTCTATATTGTGATAAAGTCAGCCAAACCAAAATCTCCCAAAATTGTAATGAACAGAAGTTATAACATGGTCTACTTTGTAAAGCAGGGCAACAGTTGCCCTTATGCTAGTGAGAGAATAGGGTATGCTCTCACGTGACCTGGTGAGTTTCCAGAAATTGCACAAGAGGCCGTGGTCTTGTGTGATCTCCAGAGCCTGCAAAAATGAGTTTGTTAAGCTCATATTTCATTTTTGTAATTATTTCATGTTTCTTTATATAATACATAGCAGTTCTCATGATTGGACTGTATTTTTTAAAGGAATGAATATATAAATATTTTTTTCTATTTTTCAGAGTGGAGAGAACATGCCAACAGAAAAGTTAGGTATTGTCCAAATTTTTGATATGCTGAGCCCAGAAGATTCGCTATCACTATCTGAAAAGATGATGTTACAAATCGATACATAGAAATGCTAATCACCAAAGTACTGTGCAACTAATTCAAAAGGAAGAACCTTTAAATTACCTAATTGAGAGAATCCCATTGCGGAATTCCCAAATCCTGAAATGCTCCAATTCAATTGATCAAAAAGATCATAGTATCTTTCCAGTACCCTGCCAACCTCTTTAGCATTATCCAGGATTTATTCAAAACAGAGGATGATATTAAATTGGAAGATAGTCCATTCCCCCCAAAAAATAATGCAAAAATATGTATAAACATAGATCAAAATCCTATGCAATTTCCATTATCTGCAGCTTGTTAATTTAGGATTCCCAACTCCTGGAGAATCTTTTACCCTAAATATGTATGTGTGATGACATAGTGGTAAAGGTATGTATACAGTGGTGTGTGTATATGTAAATGTATCAGCTTGTGTATCGATATGTATTAGATGCTACTCTGCAAACAGACAAAACAAAATAGTTAATTAATATAATCTAAATAACAAACTACTGATTAAAATAAAGTATCTCATTTATAAAATTATTCCCTCATAAACATATATAGACCCTTTTATCTATCATCCACAAGTCATTATCATGTATATAAGTATGTGTGCATACTTACACCACAAAATCACTCCATTTCTTCCCCTTTCTTTTCAAACAGAAACACACACACACCCAAATACTGATTTTAAAATACAGGAAAGAAATAACAGAGCAACACTAGAAAGGAAAAGAATGAGAAATGGATTGCCAAAACAAGGTGAAAATTAAATAAGGAGAAAGTAGAACAAAACAGTGAAACAACAAAAGAAGGGATTGTGGAGATAGAGAATAGGGAAAGAGAGAGAAAAATGAGAAAGGAATAAAAGAGGGAAACCTGTTTAGAAGTGCAAAAAAAGACTTAAATTCAGCAAATCAACAGTGATGCCTAATATCCAAAGTCGCCCATCTATTTCTACAGGTTTGTCCACAGCCTCTTGCCCCTCAAGACCATTCATTTCTTTTCAATGAAATTAGAAGTTGTTCAGTGAAGGTAGAAGTTGTTCTTCTGTTTCATAATTTTGGGGAAAAATAATTTCAGAAGAAATACCCTGAAATGAGTGGAGACCTAAATTGAGTAAAAAGTTCCCGAGTGATGGTGAAGTGAGAAGTGGGACTTTGGATAAGGGAAATACTCTTTCCAGAAGGCCCATCCCCATTGAAGTTCCCAATCATTTGGCTTTTTCCTCCTTCAGGAAAAAGCGGGACATTTTAATTTTGGTTAATTTAACATTTTTGCCCACTCTGAGGGAATCTGGCCATTTTCATGTCTGATGCCTCTTGTACAGGAAATGAGTGTCTTCAACTTGTAAAAGATTAAAGGAAATTATCATTGCTCACCTTTGCTTATATAATGGAGGGTGTCAGGTAGGGTGAGACATGGAGTGCCACTCTATCCTGTGTTTCAGAGATGGTGGGAAATAACCTTTCTTCCCTTTTTCCGTAAAGGGGAAAATAAGCAGCATTTCTTTCTTTCTTGGAAAAAGATGCTTTGTGCAAGATGCAACACAACTAAATTTACCTGCATTTTATGGAAGAAACAGAGTTGCAAAGTTTCAATGGACAGAAGCTGTTCTTTTAAGTCAAGTACAATCATTTTCTCACATTTTATCAAATTTATTTTTTCTAGCAGTTTTGAAGTCCTTATTACTGACCTTTTAATTTTCCCATCTCTCATTTTTAATATACTGACTTATGTTCTAAACAATTTTGATCCAGGCGGCTACTGAAAAGACTTGATATATTTTTACTATCTCCAGATGTATATTCTAAAGGACAGGTACATAATTAGAGGATATTTTTGGATTGAGCATGATCATTGTTTTGATGACCTAGAGGCCTTTTGTAGAAAGCAAAAAAGTTTGATGGAATTAGAATAGAATAGAATAGAATAGAATAGAATAGAATAGAATAGAATAGAATAGAATAGAATTTTTTATTGGCCAAGTGTGATTGGACACACAAGGAATTTGTCTTGGTGCATATGCTCTCAGTGTACATAAAAGAAAAGATACGTTCATCAAGGTACAACATTTACAACACAATTGATGATCAATATATCAATATAAATCATAAGGATTGCCAGCAACAAGTTAGAGTCATACAGTCATAAGTGGAAAGAGATTGGCGATGGGAACTATGAAACGATTAATAGTAGTGCAGATTCAGTAAATAGTCTGACAGTGTTGAGGGAATTATTTGTTTAGCAGAGTGATGGCCTTTGGGAAAAAACTGTTCTTGTGTCTAGTTGTTCTGGTGTGCAGTGCTGTATAGTGTCGTTTTGAGGGTAGGAGTTGAAACAGTTTATGTCCAGGATGCGAGGGATCTGCAAATATTTTCACGGCCCTCTTCTTTTTTTTTTTTTTATTGAAAGAGTTTTAAAAAACAAAAACATTTCCCCCCCTTTTTTTCCCCCTCCCTCCCAAAAAACCCCCTTCCCCCCTCCCTCCCCCCCCCGGCTTCCCGGGTCAATCACAAGGTATTGTTATACATAAACCAAACATAGAATAAAATTTTCCCTTCCAATCCAAATAACCACATCCACAGCTTTTCATCTCCCAACCCCCTCCCCATTACATAAAATAACTTTCTAATTATTCAAAGGCAATCTGATATTTCTTAATCTGATATCTGTTTTGTAGATAATCAATCCATTTTTCCCATTCAATTAAATATCTTTCCTGCGTATTGTCTGAAGCTGAGATTTTAGCCATCTCAGCCAAATTAGTAACTTTCAGTATCCATTCTTCTATTGTAGGTATCTCTTCCTTCTTCCAGTATTGTCCAATCAACAGTCTTGCTGCTGTTATTAAATTCAGAATCAATTTAGTCTCAATCCCTGTACAATCCGTTATAATTCCCAAAAGGAAAAATTGTGGCAGGAACTTTATCTTCTTCTTCAGTACATTTTGAATAATCCACCAAATTCTTATCCAAAAGACCTTAATTTTCTTGCAAGTCCACCAAATATGAAAATATGTAGCGTCATCACAATCACACCTCCAACATTTCGCTTGGATATTAGAATACATACATGATAATTTTTTGGGATCTAAGTGCCATCTATAAAACATCTTATAAAAATTTTCCCTTAAATTCTGTGCTTGTGTAAACTTAACATTTCTAACCCAAATTTTCTCCCATGTTTCCAACATTATTGGTTCCTGAATATTCTGTGCCCATTTTATCATACAATCCTAATTTTGAATTAATTAAATATTTTTGGTCTGATAATTTTATATGTGTCTCTTGCAAACAAGTCACATCATTTTTAAATTGTTTCAAGTAGTGAAATATTTTCCTTCTTTTCTGAGCTGAATTCAAGCCATTAACATTCCATGACAAAATTCTATTTGCCATTACTGGCCTCCTGAAGCTTTGAAGCAGACAACGGAAGCTCCTCCTCCGGTATCTTCCGTCTAGCTCCTCCCACAGCTTCCATGCTGGGATCCTGGCTTTTACTTTGAGACTGTTGCTCTTCTTTACGCTTAAGAGCTCCTCTTGTCACCCTTTGCTCTTGTGGTTCCTCTAATACTGGCAGCAATGAAGGCTCTTGGATCACCACGCCTTCTTGAATCTCTTGAAGTTTTCTATCACTTCTATTTCGACTTTCAAAACTGTAGAAAGAAAATCCTTTGCCTTTAAAACAGTGTCAATTCTATATCTCCTTCCTTGATAGAATACTGTCAGTCCAACTGGCACCTCCCATCTGAATTGAATCTGATGTTTTTTAAGTTCTTGTGTAAAAAGCAAATTCCTTCCTATCTCTTAACATCTTTGAAGGAATCTCTTTCAACACCTTCAACTCCTGTTCTCCAATTTTTAAAGTTGTCTGATATGAAACTTGCAGAATCTGATTTCTCATAGTCCTTTTCACAAAATAAACCACAATGTCGAGGAAGCTTTCTCTGTCTTGCAATCCAGGAATTAACTCTATATATTTTATCAATTTGGTAAGCTACCTCTTGGGGTTCCACTTCAATAAATTCAGCCAATGCTTCTGATATAATTTTTCTTAAGTCTTCTCCTCGCTCTTCTTGCATACCACGAATTCTAAGAGCTCCTTCCATAAGTTTATATTGTAATATCACAACCTGATCTTCATTTTGATCCACTTTTTTCTGAACACCTTTCATTTTGTCTTCTAAATGCTTATTTGACTGAGAGATCTGTTGCATTTCCACTTCCAATCCCTCAATTTTTTTACTCAGTCCTTGAACTGCCATGAGAATATCTTCTCTTATTTTTGCATTAAAATTCTCCATCATCTCTTTTTGCCTATCTTCAGAAAGTTTTAATTGTTCTTTCAATATTTCCTCAAGACTTGGTTCAGATCCCCTTCTTCCAGAAGGCTTTAAAGGTTTAGCTGCCATTCTGTCTTCAAAAGAATCAGGAATTTAAACTTAATAACTTTCCTTCCCTCCTTTCAGTATAAAAAAAACTCCGTTTGTAACAATCCACAAATAACAAATAATAAGTAAATTTTTACTTTCACTTTCAGACGCCATTTTAAAAGTCAATTAATCAAAGACAAAGAAAGGTTTCAGGTTTCAGAAAGGGAGTCGGTACTTGCCGTGCTGATTCTACATCAAAGATCGAACGCTTGTGAAATTCCCGTCTGCTTAGAAGATCAATCAATTTAATAAGTCCTTCTGAGCAGAAATGACCACCTACTCCTTTTTCCTGATAAAAACCAGGAGCGTGTTTGAAGTTGGAGGGAGTGGAATTCGGCGGGACCATAAATCCAGGAAAATTCGCTCTTAAGAGCAAACCTCCTGTCAGATCTTCCACTTTTCCACAACTCTGCATAACCCCCTTTTTCCCATAGGGTATGCTAAGCTCAGTGAACAGTGATTTTTTTCTGTTTCACTGACTTTTACAATCTTCTAACACGGAGTGCTCTGTTAGAGCACCCAGCAGGAGCGGTGACGTCACTGGAGCCACTTCACGGCTCTCTTCTTGATTCGTGCAGTATACAGGTCCTCAATGGAAGGCAAGTTGGTAGCAATTATTTTTTCTGCAGTTCTAATTATCCTCTGAAGTCTGTGTTTTTCTTGTTGGGTTGCAGAACCGAACCAGACAGTTATAGGGGTGCAAATGACAGACTCAATAATTCCTCTGTAGAATTGGATCAGCAGCTCCTTGGGTAGTTTGAGCTTACTGAGTTGGCGCAGAAAGAACATTCTTTGTTGTCCTTTTTTAATGATGTTTTTGATGTTAGCTGTCCATTTGAGATCTTGCGATATGATAGAACCCAGAAATTTGAAGATTTCTACTGTTGATACTGTGTTGTCAAGTATTGTGAGAGGTGGAAGTATGGAAGGGTTTTTCCTAAAGTCTACCACCATTTCTACGGTTTTGAGTGTGTTCAGTTCCAGATTGTTTTGGTTGCACCACAAGGCTAGTCGTTCGACCTCTCGTCTATATGCGGATTCGTCATTGTCTCGAATGAGACCAATCACTGTTGTGTCATCTGCGAACTTCAGTAGCTTAACTGATGGATCATTGGAGATGCAGTCATTGGTATACAGAGAGAAGAGAAGTGGGGAGAGCACACAGCCTTGGGGGGCCCCTGTGCTAATTGTACAGGTATTTGATGTGATCTTGCTTAGCTTCACCTGCTGCTTCCTGTTTGTTAGGAAGCTTGTGATCCACTTACAAGCCTGTTCCGGTACCTGTAGCTGGTTTAGCTTAGTTAGAAGAATGTCTGGAATGATGGTATTGAATGCTGAACTAAAGTCTACAAAAAGGACCCTTGCATAGGTCTTTGGAGACTCAAGATGTTGTAGGATGTAGTGCAGAGGCAAAATCTGTTACCAATTTGAGAATTGATAACAATTTCTCCAATTGTTACCAATGGAGAAAAAACATATTTTAAGTACAAAACATGATGAAGGTATGTTAAAGTTGCTCTGACAGACATTTCTCTAATGCACATGGGTATAAAAAGGGAGGAAGTAAAGTGCAGCCAGACATGCAAGATTCTGTTATAACAACCAATCTTAATTGAAGTAGTTTTTGTCTTTCTATGGAGTTGATTTCTGGTCTGGCTACATAATATGGCTGACTCCTTTTTACCATGTTAGACAAATGTACCAACTATAATCTGATATAAATAAACAGTCTTGCAACATTTATAATCTCCCATTTAAGTTATTACATGTAGAATATGTTTTCATTCATATATATGTTCTATATTCACATACATACATAAATTCACTTTGTGCTCATTGTGAAAATGGTGTAAATGGTTCAGTTAATTCAAAAAAGGGCAGCTAGACTGCCAACTGGTAACTGGTCAATATGATCACTAGTTCCTAATCTATTTTCTCATGTACTTCAGACCTGTATTTAATTTCAGCCAGGGTTCACCCAAAAACTGTTATCAGTCCTGGAGCTCTAGTCCTAAAATTTATACAATCAGAAATGTAGTATCAAGGGAGTATTTTTCCCCCATACCAAACATCTGGGATTTTCAATATATCTTATGGGTTGTGTTATAAATACAGAGAAGAAAAGCAAAATGAAGTGTATCATATAATGGCAATAAAAAAATATGGATGTCCTCAAGATGGCAGCATAGTATATGTAGCTTTTCTGTATGTTTTTGTTTCACCCCTAGAATTTTGTTGACATATCCTAGGAACTGGAGTGAAAAGAAAGAGGTAGGATAGAAGCAAGAGCCGCCATTGCTGCTGGTACTATTTTCTGATATTCATTGGCTACACATTCTTTTTCACAAGGCAAGAATAGGCATATCTGGGCGGTAGAAAGCTAAATAACCACAAGGTGGCAGCAAAATTGTTGAGAACAGTCCTGCTTTCTTCTCACCCATAGAATTGTCTTGGGGTCCAGGGAGTTCTACTCCTGCTCTCTTTTGAAGGACAGCAAATATAACTTCCAGGGAAAGTTGAATATGCCAATTTTTATACTGGTAGTAACTAAGTACTGCTTGTGTTTAAAAAAAAAAGGGTCAAATTTCAAATCTGCTAATGACATTTAACAGTCTGAATGTTAAATCATTTCCATCTTTTAATTAACTATGTGTGGGTTGATTCATATTTTTTGCGAGTTCTGAATGTGATACAAGTGCATTTACAGCATACTTCTTTATGTTCCAGATAAAAGATTGTTTTTCTTTAAAGTAATATTTTTAAATGATTTTTGGTCTTTCTTTCGCACCACCCATTGTTTTTTCACCATAAAAACTTGGTGTTAGGAAATAAGTTTATATTTTACGTGAGATTTCAGAGCAGTGAATGCATTTATGTATGTGTAAAACAGGGTAAGTTCCATTTGGAAAAGTCTCCCATTAACAAAATAAAATACTGTTGCAAAGAGAGCTTAAAATTTCCAATTCAGCAGAAAAGCTCGAGACCTGTATGAGAATTTATAGAATTCTTTAACTTCCTCTTGTAGCTACCAAGATAGGGTTCAATCAATAAACTGTGGTCTTCATTTTTGTATAAAATTAGCCTTCCTTAATTCATATACTAAAGTTTAGTAAACAGTATCTGTTTATAAATTACATGTGCTAAATTGATTCCACAGATTTCATACACTAAGAGATAGCAGGTTTCAAAAGTGAAGTCATTCTCTATATCTACAGATAAACTACTCCTTAAGGCAGAGCTAAGGAACATGGTGGCTCAGTGGCTAAGATGCTGAGCTTGTTGATCGAAAGGTTGGCAGTTCAGCGGTTCGATTCCCTAGTGCCGTGTACCAGGGTGAGCTCCCGTTACTTGTCCCAGCTTCTGCCGACCTAGAAGTTCAAAAGCACGTAAAAAATGCAAGTAGAAAAATAGGGACCATCTTTGGTGGGAAGATAACAGCGTTCTGTGCGCCTTTGGCATTTAGTCATGCCGCCACATGACAAGGGAGATGTCTTTGGACAGCGCTGGCTCTTCGGCTTTGAAAGGGAGAAGAGCACTGCCCCCTGGAATCAGGAACAATTAGAACATATGTGCAAGGGGAACCTTTACCTTTACTTTTAAGTGAGGGCTAACATTTAATCACATTTTTTCCTTGTTTCATCTATGTAAGAGAAAGCAGAGGCAAATGGGTATCTGTTTATCTAAAGATTTAGTAGGTTTATCTAAAGATATAGTAAGGATTATAGTTGTAAGCACTTATATAGCTGGCTATCTAAAAGATTTGGTGAGGGAGAGGGGACCTACAAGTTAGCATTGACTCCTGGTGACTGCCTGGACTAGTTCCTGCCAGTTTTTTAGGAAAAATTTCAGAAGTGATTTACAAATGCTTGCCTCCCATAACTGAGAGAATTACAAATTGGTTTTGTAATTCAGGTGGGACTAGAATTCACAGTCTCCCAGTTTCTAGCCTGGTGCTTTAATCACTACACAAAACTGCCTCTTGCAAAGTGTAATAATAAGAAGAAGAATTACTTTATTGTGGATGGCCACTGGGGAAAATTAAGAGTTTTCTCTCTACTGCATTTTTGGAGCCTAGATCTAATGACTTAAATGGAATCCAACATTCATAGCCTTATGGGGAAGGATAGCAATTGTATTCAGCCCTACACATTGAAGAGAGTACAGTGTGATTTAATATTTAAAATGGCAGCTCAAGCAATATTTTTCATTAAAGGCAATATAATTATAAATTAAAATATACATCTTTTTTATTTTCCTGCATACTTTACTGGTCCAATTATTATAATGGACAAAAAGAAGCAAATGTTAAAAAATCAACCATAAAAACCAGACTAAATTCTGAATTGTCCTCATGAATTGCCATTATTAGTACAATTAGTAAAGGGCATGTTTTCTAACAAAAGGTCTCAAGTCCATTTCCACATAGTTTTGGAAAGATTTATTTCTGCAATCCTCAAAAGGCTCTGCTCTTCAGTATGGGGAGTATTGAATGTTGGAACAGGACAATATTTCATACCTTCATTGCTTTAAAAGTCCATGTGAGATTAATTTGTGTGCCATTCTGGAAAGAAGTTGTATATGCAGCTGACACAAACAAGACGACAACTGGGACTTCCATGAAAAGAAAAATCTATGATTCCAGTTCCTAGATTCTTAAGGGCATATTTAAAGTCTAGTTTTGTAAAAACATATAACAGTCCGTATTTATTTCATGTTGCAAACATACATTGTTTTGTACCCTAACCTGAGAAATTAAGAATTTGAATTTTATTAAATCTTAAAAGAAAGCGAGGTTACACTCCAAAATTAGGAAGACTCTTTGGTCAATTTGATAGTTAAATTTTATTCAGTGCCTACATCTTTGCTAGATCTGCTACCTGCAAGGTAATTTATGAT
Source organism: Ahaetulla prasina (assembly GCF_028640845.1). Lineage (NCBI taxonomy): Eukaryota > Metazoa > Chordata > Lepidosauria > Squamata > Colubridae > Ahaetulla > Ahaetulla prasina. Next base: position 66,032,949 of record NC_080542.1, read on the forward strand.
AGTTGGAAGGGAATCATGCTATATATACCTCTGATTTCCTATCTCCCTTTTTATGACCCTGTAATCCCTTAATTTGGGATAAAGTCAGGGTGACTGGATGGAGCTGACCATTTACTGACTGGATGTCCTTCTTGACCCCAGTTCTAACTTTCCATCTATTGTTTGCAATATCTTTATCTAAAGTAGCCACTTAACTCTGCTAATAGTACAGCCAACAATATAGCCTATCATTTATAGTCGAGTCGAAACTGTAAAATTTTAATAATGCAGGAGTGAAAAATGTGGCAGTGGCTGTCTTGTAACTCTCCTTTTATATTTCCAGCTTGTCTTTTAGGACAAGTACCTATCCCACATACAAGCCTAAAGACCAGTCAATTGTCAGCACTTGAAATAATTTGAAAAAGTTTGTTTTTAATTCTGACAGTTCTGCAATATAGTGATTGGTATCATTTTCAGAAGGTAGTTATTGTTGTTTGGGACTACAATGTCAGATTGGCATTGGCTGTAGGAGATACATAAGAGATGCTTCAAAGCTTCATTGTTTTTCCCATCCTATTTTAGATGAAAAATACATTTTTCATCTTTTATGTTTTTGTGAAAAACATAAAAAGACTTGTGTTAGGAGTTGCTAATATACATTTGATACAATTCTACTATTCATTTCCACCCCCAATTCCCAGGACAGCTGTGAAATTCTTGAATCAGTGCCTGGAAACAGTCTGAGATTGATGAGGCTGAAAAAAACTGAAGCTTAATCCAGAAAAAGATAGAAGTATTTAAGGAACAAAACCTGCCTGAATGAGGAAAGATTTGCTTTAATGGAATAGCATTTCCTTGAGGAAACTAATTCTGTAATAGCACTCTGGTAGTTGTCTGTTGTCCTGCCTAGAGAAGGTTCTCAAAGCTACAAGGAAATTGGGTGTGGGAGAATCAGAAACAGTTTATAAATTCCTACATAGTAGTCCACACTCAGGATGGTCAAAGATTTGAAATGCTGTAGTTGTAGATGATTGGCCAAAAGGTATTTATAAAATTGTTGAGGAATATACAACTTTACTTAATTTCAGCTATTGCTCCTATTATCTATTTACTACCAGGTCATCAGAGCTATCTTCCATTTCTTTTACCAGTATAAAAAATAAGGAGAGAACATTTCCAGACACCAGATAGTCATCCGTTTACTATGACTTTAAGGACTGAGGTTTACCAAAGTAAACTCATTTCAAATAGAATAGCTTAAGTTCAGACTTGTCCATGAGTCACAATTTTCTGCTAAGATTGCACATCTCTTCAGAAGATGATAGCATGGATATCACCTCCTAAATTCTGAAAGAATACAATTTAATTTGAAGGAAATTTAGCATCAGTTATTTGTCATTACGAGTTTTTCTTGAAATGTGAATATGAAGCATTTCATTTTTTTCTTGGTCAGAGGCAGTTTGATGGAAGAAAAATTATTTCAAAATGCTTTATTTCATTTCTTATTAATGTGATCTTCACATCAACATTTTTTTATTTCCAAGCATACAGTAAATCATCTCTTCCCCTATTTAGAAGAAGATAATATTCTGGCTCCTATGTTGACTCACAAAGAGCTGCATATAGTATAATTGACATGTACCTTTGATGGTACTACCGTGTTTCCCTGAAAATAGGACATGTCCTGAAAATAAGGCCAAGCCTGATTTTTGGGATGGGCCTAAATATAAGCCCTCCCCTGAAAATAAGTTCCCCACACACACACAGGTCCCTTACCCCCACAACCCTTCCAAAGCAGCTACATCCCTGCAAACTCCTGCACCCCCCACCTCTGTCACCGCCCATGGCACCGACCATAGACCTCAATTGCCTAGCCATGGTGGCAGCCTGCCACTCTCTCACACTCTCGCACACTGTCGGCAAGCATTGCCGCCCTTGGCAGGGCAGCCACTGATGGTAGAGAGGCTTCCATGCAACATGGGCAGTCGCAGAGGCCTGGCGCATCCCACAGCTGGGCACAGATTTTGGTGGGGATGGCTGAGACGCTGCAGGTGTTGCTGTTGCTGCCACCTGCAGAGACCTGGCGGCCCCCTGCGGCCAAACTCAGCCACAGGTGAGGAGCATTGGCCGTGGCTGGGCCATCTGAGCTGTGTCTGTCAGGGCTGCTCTCAGCACGGCTGCTCGGCATCTCACTGCTGGGCACCTGGAAGAAGTAACCTGGAGTGGATTGGAGTGGAGAGGACAGGGGGAGGAAGGAGAGGCCTCTGGTGACTGTCACCATAAAGTGGGAAGCATAGTCCCAGAGCAGCCACTATCCTGGCTGGGGTTTGGAAGCCACAGAGGCAGAGTTTGGGGGAGAGAAGGAAAGACCTCTGCTTTCTTCTGCTTTTGGCTGCATGCAAGGAAAGCAGCAGAAGCAGCAGAAGTATTTCTTTCTCTCCCCCAAACTGCCTCCGCTTACAAACCCCAGCCAGGACAGCAGCTGCTCTGGTAGTGTGCTTCGCACTCTATGGTGATGGCTGGAGCTGGAGTGGAACCCTGCAGGGAGAGCTGGCCCAGGCTGTGGCTTCCGCACAAGTGCTGGTGGTGGGCACCGGCAGCATTGGCTACAAGCTCAAGGACCTGTTGCTCACCGGTTTTGCCCATATCGACATGGTGAAGCCTGGGAGGTGCGTGAGCAGGGGGTGGGGACAGGCACTCGCACAGCTTGGTGTCTTCTGGCTGCTTGTGTTCTACACAAACACCCAGCGGAAGGGGAGGAGCTTGATGGCAGCGTGCGAAGGGAGCCTCTCTCTGCCAGACTCCCGGCTGCCCGGGGCCTCCTGCATCCCCAGAATTGTAAGACCCCCGATAATAAGGCCAAGCCCTTATTTTGGGGTTCAAAAGAAAATAAGACCCTGTCTTATTTTCATGGAAACACAGTAGAAAGGAGGCTTGTTAAATACAGATGTTATTACAGTAATACATAATTAATACTATCATTTTACTACCTTATATTATTGATAAACATGTTAACATTGATTCTGCTTGTGGCTATATAGGTGAACAGATAGCTGAATCGGTGGATTGATACATTATATTAATAAAATTCTGAATTTTTAAAAATATATTAATAGAAATGCATTTGGAGTAGGCTACATAATTTAAAGCAGCAGTCTCTAAACTTTCAGGGACCACTAAATTCATAATTTTTAATCCCGAGGACCACTAATATGAATTTTTTAAAAAAGATAAATAGTAGTGCAATATAAAAAATGCAAATAATTTTTCTGCAGACCACCAAAATTTTCTCGCGGACCACTAGTGGTCCACGGATCACTGATTGGTGACCACTGATTTAAAGCATCATTTATTATTTATTTCTATTGAATCAAAATAAAAATATTTCTTTTATGTGCATGTATTTTTTTAGCATATGTCTAAAGAGTAGTTCAATCAGTTTTTACTGAGTAATCAAATGCTGTGATCAACTGTTGAAAGCATACAGACAAAAGGGGTTATTGTACATTGTGCAAAATTTCAAAGGAGTAGCAAAAACTTCCCAAGGCATTTTCATGTTTTTAATTTTTTTTAAAAAAAAATATTTATTTATTTATTGACATTATTTGACCTGGGATTGAAGAGATTAGAGAGAACAAAACAGCTAATCAGTCTTAGATAAAAGTCTCTTCATTTTCAACTGAATTTTAAATTTAAGGGCAAATCCCTCCTACAGCTTTATGTGGCTAATCTCATGCTGAAGGGAATGAAAAACAGAGAGTAAGCTGATCATTTTGTCTCCTGCTTGATTTATTTGGGCTACTGAGGAGGAACTGAAGAGCTCTCAAGGTAGCATGCCTTTTATAGATTCTGAACCGCAGGAGAAGGATAGAAGAATGAGGCAAGAGTCTTCTCCAGTCAGGGGATTATTGAACCACACAGAAAAGAAGTCACACTCTATCTTCAAGGCAATTTGAACTCTATCCAAGCTGAACAAATGTATATCCTATGGCATCTTACCACAGCAGCCAGTAGGTCTATGACAATCCGCCACCGTTAACTCACCACAGCCAACTCGCCACAACCAGCTTGCTACAGGACAACTCGCTGCAGGACAAGAGTTACACTAATATCAAAGAAATAGTGGAATAGAATAATTAAAGAAAGGATGCAAAAGGAGAGACAGAATGAAATGTGAATGGCAAAAAAAATATTTATTTATTTTCAATAATTAAATCAAAATTTTAAATTATCCCACAGTGACTTGCCCCATGGAGAGTTAGCCATGGTGAGTTGTCCTGCAGCAAGTTGATTGTAGTGAGTTGACCATAGCGAGTTGGCTGCAACAAGTTGGCTATGGCAAGTTATCCTCTTCTGGCAGCCAGTGTGCAAGCTCTCAACAAGCTTTCCAAATTTTCTAAAATTTAAAGACCCCTGAGTCCCAATACCTGAGTCCTTTGGTGGGCCATTATTAATCCTGAATAGATTCTGAATGGCTTTACATTGTTCTAGACATACTCCAATTGTTTTCGGTGGAAATTCCTATTCTCATTTGCAATCACTAAAGTGTATGCTTAACACTTTTGACAATAAAGTGTCAATAAAGAATTGAGAACTGACAGGGATTTAATGTAGAAATGGATTGGAAAACGTTTGTCCTTAGTTTGGGATTGCTGAATTACAGCATAATAAAAATCAGGCATTTTTATGAAAATGCTAGAATTTTTCTTGATTGCACTGCATTGCTTTTGTCTGCCATAAAAATATAATGAAAGTGTTATCCCTAGTGCAGATTTTTTTTCAGTCCTCAGAAAATGGTTGGGCTGTGATTCTCAGTGAGATAAATTTGCTTTGTATAAAACATAAAATCCAAAATAATAAAAATGGATGAAATGATGTTTAATTCTGTGATTTATCTAGCATTTAGTTGTTAGTAATTAATCATAAAATCCAATTACTATGTATGGAATTGTGGAAGAAGTAATACAATATTTCAGCCAGAAGTTTGAGAAAAGAAGGGATTCAGCTTTTTTTTTTTTTTACTCCTTGCCTCTTTTCTCAGTTTGACCTTGTTTTATAGAAATATTTTTGGTAGACTTGCTTCCAAGTTCCCATAGTTCTCTCTGCCATAGCTCACAGGCTAGTTATGACTCAGTTTAGTTTTTTCAAAACATTGTAAAGTTGATTTACAGATGTTGAGTCTGGATTTCTTATTCCTGATAGTGTCTGGCACTGTAAGAAAGTGATATTTTTAAGAAAGAATCAGTCATGGAGCTGAATAATTAGGATAAAGGCATGAGACTGTAGGTTTTTTAAAAAGTTTTGAACGTTGCAGAAAAATTAAGAGAAGATTTCAGGCCTGAAATCTGGCAGAAATGTTCTTCCTTTCCAATTAAGATTTTGCTTAATTAAAATAGTTTTCTTCCTCTGGTTTTTTATTTTTATTTTTATTTTGTAAGTCTGGAATTTTACTATTTTTTTATCTGATGTAGAAGGGTTTCGCCAAGAGTAAAAAGAAGTATTTCTTTAATACTATATTAGTACAGACAAGCATCTCTCAGCTATGTTCTGGTGGTGAGACAAATATTATCAGGAATAAGGCAGGAAAAGATCTTGTTGGGGACAGGACTGGGCCATGTCAAGGTGGAAATGGAGTAGGGCCACAGTAACAGAACCAGGACCCTCATTTTTGGGGTTAGGATAAGCATTTTTAATTCTATTCTAGTGATATAGGGTTTTTTTATTGGTTATCTATGTTTAATCAGTATTTATTATAAACTGTAGGTTTCCAGAGCTGCTATTTATTAGTAAAATAACTCTTGTGTATTTATCTATTTATTTCAGGTACAATCATCTTGCTGAGACTATTAAAAAAAAGATTATAAAAATCTGCTCCTAGAAAGATAGATATTGTTGCATGACATCTGACAGACTAACATTTATAGTGGCCAAAATTTCCACTGAAAGGCAATGAAATGAAATATAGTATAAATGTAAGCTGCCTATTTGGGGGCTTTTAATTGTTTTCTTTTAAGTTTATTTTGTAAGCCACTCAGAAAAGTAGGGAGCGAGTGGCATTTGCATTTGTTTCTTATCCACTATTTGAAACTCTTCTTATTGGAAGAACTGCTCAGGAAGTAATGGAAGTATTCAAACTTAGCTGGGGAAAGATCTCAACATGAAGTAAGGAAGGGACTTGGCCCCCTACTCCAAGAGAAGAGAATCCTACAGTAGGGGGACCACATTAAATTGAATGAATTAAATTAAAATCTGGACCAACACCCACCCCAAGACTGATAGTAATTGCTGCATGAAACAGAGTATTTCACCTTTTACAAAAGTACTAAAAACTATGTTAGTATTTAATGCACCTTTATTGCAAAATCTAGATGCATTGCATTTTTTTCCTCTTTCCCTTCCATTTTACATTTGACAAATACAATGGTACCTTGGTACTCATTGTTAATTGGTTCTGGGAGGCACGATGAGTACCAAAAACAATGAGTACCAAACAATTTTTTCCCATAAGGAATAATGTAGTGAGTCACAAGGCAGCTGACACCAACAAGTTCTAGTTTGTGCATTGAGTACCAAACAAATGATGAGTACTGGGACAAAATGTCAAAATGTGTTCACCAAATTCAATGAGTTCAAAGCAGTTGAATATCACTTTACTTCTAATGTGGAGTCCTCTAATTTGAGTTCTCCCAATCCAGTCAGGCATAAAAATACATCATAGCAGGATGCAACTGAAGAACCCCATCAATTCTCAGTCTCTTTTGCTAATGTTGTTTTCATTTAATTCAGACTTTGCATCAAGTTATTGCTAGACAATTGTGTGTGTAAAGTTGTATAGTGTTTTGAATTTGATTACATGAAATTAATTAAGTTAATCCAAAGAAAAGTATAACTGCCTTAAACAGCTCTAGATAGGCTTTAAAACGCCATTTCTGAATTATTTCTGAAGTGTTGCATAACCTTAGTATGTTTATTGTTCCCACATCAAAATCTTCATAAAAAAGACATCAACATGTCTATAAAAATTTAAATGCTGTGGCCTAGAGGTGGAGCTCTTGCCTCTCAATCAGGAGGTTGTGAGTTCGATCCTAGTTAGAAGCAGATGTCGTGTCTCCTGCTTGGGCCGGGGGTTGGACTAGATTACCTGCAAGGTCCCTTCCAATGCTGTTACTCTGTTTCTAAATTACTAGGAAAGGAATGTGGGGGGTAGGGGAGATAACTGGAGCTATACCTTACACATAGAGTGCCATACTCATTATGAATATAAACTGTCTGACAAAAGTGAACAACCAACCACTGTCTGTCAGATTGCATACAGTACATTTCAATATAGCAACTTTTAACAAATATAATATCGTAACTTCTATTATAGGGGTTGGAGAACATAAGCTGCTGGATTTTGTGGTGTGGTATTTCAATAGCTATCAAGCGCAAACATTCCATATCACTTCTCTAATAAGTTCTTAAATTCAAGAAGGTTCTTTGAAAACCTTCCATAACTCTTCTTCCTTCACAAAATAGAAGTCCAAGAAATCTCTAGGGATAACTGTGATATAGATAGAAACTGATAGAACCTATTGCATACCAGCCTCATGTACATAAACAAATTCTCAATGCTATTTTTAGATGAAATTGTTTTTTTATTTGGAAATGTATCTTTGTTGTGGATACTTAAATGGAAACAAAGAAGCAGACCTGAGCTTTTGGGATACATATTTAGAAAGAGGCTCCAATGTTGTATTAATCCTGGGAGGAAAAAGCTTTAACTTACACAAAACAATTTGCTTTTGAACAACCAAAATTGTACTCTTAACCATTCGCCTGGTACATGAAATGTTATAGAATTAGCTATATTCATTTCTAGTGGTTTCTTTTTCTTTTAGAATTCTGCTGTAATGTGTAAGATCAAGCTATTGCAAACATCAAATCTGGTCATGTTGAAGCCTGTGTACAAAACAGCAGCTTTTGGCAGAGTTCCTGCTTTGGGAATTTAATCCCACTGTTTGCAGTATTACCTGAGGCTGATGATGAAGAGAAGAAATTTTCTCAGCCTAGTTCCCACACTCTTCTTAGCAACATCACCACTAATAATTATAATAACCTAGACCTGGGGCAAAATGAGGGGCTTTCTGAAGAGTTGAAAAGTTTTGCTCCTAAATTTTATGATGGGAGAAAACCAATTTACCTCAAAGAGGCTGAAATTAAAACATTATTGTAAGTTATAGATGCCGCACCTCATAAGCTGCTTATTCTATCTCGATACCTGAATATATTTTGAATACAATTCCCCTTCTTCCCATCCAGGCTAGTCAATACATCTGTAGATAGAAAGTTTCTTGACAAGCTGTTTATTTGCTTTATAATTAGGGCATGCCAGTATACTTTTGCTTTAACTGCAAGCCTTATTCTGCTTAAGTAGCAAGGCTAGGAAATTGTATTATGCTTACACTTTTAATGTGGGACTAGTTAAAGAAATGAATTGGTGGATTCCCCTCATTTCAGTTTCTCTCTCAACAATGTTACAATCTTTTGGGGAAAGCATCCACCAAGTGATTTCCTTACTATGGTCAAGTAAGTTTCACCAGACCAGCAGATTTTGCACAAAATCGGTTTGTGTGGGTGCATTCAATATGCTAATAGGTTCTTTTTAACCCAGGTTTTACATGGTTCTGGAACAGTGCTATTCCAAAGCAGTATTATTCAGGAAAAGGTCCACAACTGCAGCTGACTGTGGATATTGAATGAGTTGTCTTTGAACATACTTCACAAAAATGCTAAACTTAATCATAACTTTGTCATGTTTATGTTTCTCTGCTTCTCTCCCAGATTCTTCTGCCAAAGCTTGGGGCTCTACGAAAGAAGAAAGCAAGATGTTCACCTCCTTGGAAAACCAAGAACAAACTTAGGCACCTAAATAAAAGAATATGCATTTCACTGTGTTTAAAACAAACACAAAGAATCCCTGCATCATAGAAAACTAAGCCATTAAGGAGAAGGCTTGGCTAGAATCTTTCTAGGTTGGATTAGGAATGATGTAAGAAAATATATCTAACTACCATTACACTAATTACTTTTCAGCATGGAACAACCTGAAATGTTTTTTGAATTAGGAAACCATCGGCCTTGCATGGACAGAAGGTAATAAAAGGAAGACATTTTTTCATCTTAACAAATGCCTAAAATAACAGGAACTGAGCTAAAGGATCTGCTTAGTTTTTCTTTTATTAAGCACATAACCTGAAATATTATTTTATTCCGTCTTTTTAAGTACCAAGTAGAATAAATAATAAAACATCCTTTGTACCAATAAAGGAGAATATTTGTGGTTCAGGGCTGAAATGAAGTGTCTTTGGTGCTCTTTGAGTTTATCTGTTTTCTTGCAGACGTTTAATTAACCTTAACTAGGTAACATCATCAGTGCTATTAAGGAATGCTGTTTCCTATTAGTTTATATCCTGGTGTCTTGCCTGTCTGTATGAGTGATTCCTCTCTATTGAATCCCTGACCACTCAACTCAGTAGAGAAGAAGAAATAATTCCTTCAACACTGTCAAACTATTTACTAAATCTGCACTACTATTAATCTTCTAATCGTTCCCATCACCCATCTCCTTCCACTTATGACTGTATGACTGTAACTTTGTTGCTGGCAATCCTTATGATTTATATTGATATATTGACCATCAATTGTGTTGTAAATGTTGTACCTTGATGAACGTATCTTTTCTTTTATGTACACTTGGTATGCACCAAGACAAATTCCTTGTGTGTCCAATCACACTTGGCCAATAAAAAATTCTATTCTATTCTATTCTATTCTATTCTATTCTATTCTATTCTATTCTATTCTATTCTATTCCTGGACATCCAATCAGCAGAGATCACAATGGCAAAGTAGAAACTCAAGTTTCTCAAGTGTCACATGCGCCTGCAGACCCTCTGCGCATGCACAAAACCTTTCTGCACATGCACAGAGAGTACAAAACACATTACTTCCTGGTTAAAACCAGGAAGTAATGACAGCTGGGTGGGTGGGCAGAGCCTTACAGCACGATTGCTACTGGTTCTCCGAACCACCCACCACAATTGCTACCGGATTGGATGATCCAGTCCGAACCAGGAGCATTTCACCCGTGACTTAACTCAATATAGCACAACCAACACAAACACTAAAAAAATACACTTCCATACATCAAGAATATCTCAGAAAGCACCAATAACTTCTACAACTATATGGAATAAACCAACTAAAGCCCTTTCAAACATCCTAAGCAAATCAAAAGACCCAGCAACCCCAGAAAAGAAAAGAAAAGTTATCTACAACATACAACGTAAGAACTGCAACAACCATTATGTAAGACAAACAGGCAGAAGACTAGCAGAATGCATCTATAACATCAACTGAAAACATGAAGAAAATTCTTTAATTTCACAACATATAAACAGATTTAAACAGTTTCAATTGGGAAAATGTGACAATCCTAGACCAGGCCAAATTCAAAAATGTTAAGGTATTTCTAGATGCCTGGCACTCTGACCAATCAGCCATCAATAGATACATAGACATTAACAATATCTATCGACTATGCAAAATAACATATGAGACATTCAACCAGCCCAAAAGAGAAAAAATTCCAGCATCTCTCTACCAGTAATCAGCACTCGGATCACCATAGATTAACTCCAAGATTAATTTCAGACCAGGGGTCCTCAAATTTTTTAAACATGGGGCCAATTCACAGTCCCTCAGACTGTGGGGAGGCCAAACCGGCTGGGTGGGTGTAGCTAGGTGGTCATGTGACTGGGTGGGCATAGCCACTTTAGCAGTCCATTAAATGATACACACAAATTAAACTTTAATTTGTTATGTTCCTGAGGGTGGAAAGGTTAATGAAGGGCAGTGGTAGGTTGCTCCCGGTTCTGTCTGATTCTTGAGAACCGGTAATAAAAATGGCAGGAGGCTCTGCCCAACTACCCTGACGTCATATTTGGTGATCTGTGCATGCACAGAAGCTTCTGTGCATGGGCAGAAGCGCAAGCGCGCACTCACGTTGCAAACTGGTAGTAAAGGTAAATAGAACCCATCCCTGGTGAAGGGATGTAGCTGCCTTGGGGTGTGTTTGAGGGACTTCTGTTTTTCTTTTCTCTCTCTCTCCCTCCCTCCGTCCCTCCCCTTCTCTCTCTCAGTTGGGCCCATTTTTGGCCTCCTCGACCTCCAGAACCAGTCTGCTGCCCAAAAATGGGGCTGTTTATGGCCTTCCAGGACCTCCACATATCTCATTTTTGGCCTCCTCGGCCTCCAGAACCACTCTGCCGCCCAACCATGGGCCCATCTTTGGCCTCATGGGGCCTCTGCACATTCCATTTTTTGCCTCTCCAATTTCCAGAAGGCAGGTAGGGGCTGGCAGATAGGTGGGGTGATGTGGGCAAGGCAGCCTTGTGGCCCCGCATGGGCCGGATTAATGGCTTTGGTGCACCTTATCCGGCCCGTGGGCTGTAGTTTGAGAACCCTTGCCTCAGACTAACAACCAAGTAAGCAATATCCCAATCAAGAAACTGACAAGGAGCCATCAGTAAAGAGCCCAACCAAAGAATCTCTAAGACTGCCATCCATAAGAAAGGCAAAACACCAGAATATAAACTGACAGCAAACAGCTCTCCTTACTAGCACTGATGATGTTACCTAGTTAAGGTTAATGAAACGTCTGCAAGAAAACAAGCAAACTCAGAGAACACCAAGGACCCTTCACCTTTTTTTTGTTTTTTGTTTACATTTATACCCCGCCCTTCTCCGAAGACTCAGGGCGGCTTACAATGTATAAGGCAATAGTCTCATTCTATTTGTATATTTTTTTACAAAGTCAACTTATTGCCTCCCCAACAATCTGGGTCCTCATTTTACCTACCTTATAAAGGGTGGAAGGCTGAGTCAACCTTGGGCCGGGCTCGAACCTGCAGTAATTGCAGGCTCTGTGTTCTAATAACAGGCTTCTCTACTGCCTGAGCTATCCCGGCCCCTTGAGCATTGTGTTCTGCAGAGACAGGCTGTGTGCATTGTTACAATAAATGTGAAGTGTATTATTTGTTCTCATGTACTTTTCAAATTATGTAGCCATAAGACATCACACACATTATTTCTAATTATTTATTTCTTACATTTTCACCCTACCATTCAAGGTAATACAAAACATATAGAGGATACAGTTAAAATCCCAATTTATTTCATAATAGATTACTTTTTATACACAAATATGATACATGCATATCTATCACATTATTACAGGATAAGCAGCATTATACAAAGCAAGAGGAGAAGTAAGAAAGAGTAAACCAAGAAATTTAAGGCATGAAATAAATAAAACTAATAACACATAAACTAATTCTAATTCATATTAACACCATTCACTATACTTCTTTATACTTCTTTATCCGTGTAAACATCTTACTTCTACCAAATGCATACATTACTTTACATTTTGTCTTTTGTTTTATAAACATCCCTTTTTCAAGATCTCATCAGTTTCACCCCTTGTGATTTTCTTGGTCTTTTCCTTCCTTTCAGCAATTCATTATTTATTCCATCCTATATTTGTTTGTGAGTCAGTCCTCCTTTGTATGGTCTGCATGATCATACCACCTCAGTTTATTTTCATACTAGCTCCTCAGTGTTTATGCAATCCATATTCATTCAGTACCTATTCATTCTTCTTGACTTACCACAAATACTTCTTAAATTACCCATTCCCACTTCATTGACCTTATTTTCTGTTAAAAGACCCAATTCTGACACTTCTATATCCAAAGTAGGAAAAACTCTTATACACAGCAGTTCACTTCTTTTGAAGTGAATTCCTCCCCAAATACCCCAAGTACTACCCATTATCTTTTCCTCCCAACATTTCTATTTCTCAATATTTCTCCATCCATTTTAACGAACTTGCTTTAGTTGATGCTACTTGCACTTTTAATAATTTATATATAACTTAAGTCATTGTTCAACTGTTTTCCATGTTAATTCAATTCAATTTAGTTTATTACAGTCATAGATCAGAGACCAGAACATGATAAAAACACTCAGTGAATATCCAGTTAAAAATTCTAGAATAAAATGATAAATAATAGATAAAATGTATATTAAAATCCAGTCTGTCAATTACACATGGCCTAACTATATTAAAATAACAAACCATAAAATGTGAGCCGTGTAGTCAATTAAAAAATGTGGTTTGCCACATTTGTTGTGTAAAATAGCTATGGTGGATTGGACACATGTTTCCAACAAATCCCCAGTGCTGCTGCACAGAATCTAGCCACCTGCACTGTAGTTCCAGACTGTTTGTCCTTAAGCAGCCACTGGAGATAAGCAATGTCACAATGGCCAGGATACCTAGCAATTATTGGAAGGATATTGGTTTTTTGAATATCTGTAAAAGGAACATTAAAGGAGTATGTGACCAATGGTCTCCACTCTCCTGGCCATAGGAACAAAGTATTTCAGTCAATGGTATCTTTTTATACTTGCTGTACAGGACGGCCGATGTGCATGGCAACGATGTGCAAGTGCATGGCACCATGCAAGCGAAAATGCTTTCTGATGGTTGCAACTGGCTGACATAGCTGGCAGGTGTAACAACAAATCTAATGGTGTCTTGGTTGTAGTCCAAATTAAGTATTCAGGCTGGGGAGAAGCCTAGATTGGCAAAGTTGGATTCAATAGCCTTAATCCATGATGAATAGATTTTGTCTTGGAGGATTAATTGAGCAAGGCCTTGCGGAAAGAAGTTAAGCTTTAGCCAGAGATTTAAAGACGCTATATAGATTCTTGCTTTGACTTTTGTCAATCCTGTCTCCAGGTGCAGAAGTTCATTTGAGACACAATGCGGCATCTGGAGAATTGCTCTAATAAATTTGGATTGAACTCTTTCCAATAGTCTGAAACATGAAGCTTGAGAGTCTTAACAAGGCCCCATAAAAAAAGGTGTGCTAGCTACTTGGCTAGAAAAAGATTAATTGCAGCAGGAACAAAATATCCTCCCTTTGTGCAGAAAAATGTAAGGATGGTGCTCACAGATCTTTGGCCCAAGGCAGTTGCATATTCGCTGTGTGCTTTTCTTGAGCCAGTAGCCTGGATGACCACCCTTAGATATTTGAAGGTGATTACCTGCTTCATATTATAACTATTTCAATACCATGAATAGAGTTTTGGCCTTTTTGCAAAGGCCATAATCTTCATCTTCTTATAATTTGTGTCTAGTTTATTGTAATTACAATATTGGACAAAGGCTCGCAAGGCTCTTTTAAGACCTACTGGTGTCCTGGAGAGGATCACAGCGTCATCTACATATAGCAGCAGGGCGATGCTTTGATCACCTATTTTTTGGGAGTTGGTAATTTGGTTTATTTAACCATTTAATCATGTCATTTATATAGAAATTAAAAAACAAGAAGGGAAAAATGCACCCCTGTTTAACCCCCTTTTGAGTTTTAACTGACTTCGAGAGGGACTCTTGCATCCCTCACCTTGAGGGATGTTTTAGGTAAGGCAAGTAACTGGTGAAGAATCCTGTGGTCAACTGAAGTAGCTTCCAGGTTCTCCCATAGCTTGGTCCTGGTCTATAAACCTGGCATATAATGATACAGATCTATTTGATATGCATTTTTCAATCAAGCGATAGAGAACTAAGCACTGATCTATGGTGCCTCTCCCCTCTCTAAACCCGCTTGCTCTTCAGCAACCAAGTTCTCCAGATCCAGCTACTTCTTTAATTTATCTTGGAGGTGTTTGGCATAGTTTGCTGATCATATTTAGCAGACTTATTAGTCTGTAATTGGCAGAGTCAGCTCTCTTTCCCTTTTTAAAAATTGGGATAATTGTCAAGCCCCAATTTTCTGGGACATGACCAGTAGAATCAATATAAGTCAATAGTACCACCAGAACTGGTATCCACCATTCCATAATAATTAATAATTCAGCAAAAATGAAATCAGCTCCTGGGGCCTTCCCAGTTCTGAGTTGGCCAATGAGAGATTTAATTTTGGTCTCTGAAACTGGGGATCATTCTGGTAAATTTTTCATTGTATACTTTATACTCTCACTGGAGGAGTCTTCATACATTCTCCAAAAATGAAGTTCCCAGGTTGTAGGAGGTATAGGAGGAGTCTAATAGTATACAAATTCTGTCAGAATAACAAGCTATTAGATGCCAGAATAGAGAAGAGTTCTTTTGCTTTGCAGACTCAATAAGCAGTTCTCAGGAGGACTTGTGCCATATTTCTTCTTAAGTTTTTGAGAGTAAGGAGATGTTTAAGAGTTGTTTTATTGCCATTCCCAGTCTCACTTTTGTACATCTTATATGCCAAGGTGAGAGCTTTCTTGCTTCAACACAATCCTTGTCAAACCATGGTTTGGAGGCAATGCAGAGCCTCTTAGCTGAAAAGTTCCGGTAATGTGCTACTAGTTGTAGCTTATGAAGTATGATTTTATATAGTTCTAGTAAATCTTGGGAAGGGTTGGCTGATATAAAGGTTGAACAGATTTTTATGGAAGTTGTACTCTGATAGGACCCTCCTTACCTTCTGGTGAAGTTGTTGAGATCATTTGACCCAACATCTTGTTAGGCCTGCTGGAGAAAGTGCAGGAATAAATTGGTCCCCAAAGGACATCTACCAGATGAAGGGCTTCGTGTGTATAGACAAAGGTAGATGAGAGCTTTCTACGTAAAGCAGGATTTCAAATTTTTCTATGTAAGTAGTAAGTCCATAAACTTAGGATATAATCAATGGTGCTGGTTTTGGACTGTTTTTCAGGTCAAACACAACTATCTTGGTCAGATATATTAATGCACAGATCCACTGTCCTTGCTGTATAATATAAGTGCATGTAGTATTTGCAGTAAATCATTTGGGTTCTGAATTAACAACATGGTATCATTGGTATACAAAAATAAATACATATTCATGTCCCCAAAGAACTCACTTTAGTGCAATCACATGCCTTTTATACAGTTATCCATAAAAGATTAAATAACCAAAGGGACATCACGTCCTTGCTTAAGAGCCATTTCATTCTTACTTACGTTCAGCAACCAATCTTCAAAATCCTTACTCGTGCAAAACACTTCATAATTCAAACCTATTACATATTTTTTTTTCTAAAAAGTCACTTTCTTTATCATATTTATATATTTTCAATGTTCTGCTGTGGACTAAAAATCTGATAGTATTTAGTTTATATTCAACCTAAAACTGTATTGCTCTTCTCACATATCATCTCTTATAAACTTTCACTCAGAAATCTGATAAAAGCCTTCCCAGGGATTGGTTCAGAAACTAATTCCGCTATAGTTTGTGTATTCATTGTTGCTACCATTTCCTTTATGTGGAGCACTAATAAACAGTATACTTCTGATGTTCAGGCACACATGCAATATTATAAAGTTAAGCAAGTCACAAAGATACTGCACATAGAAACTATATCCATATTGTAGTATCTCCAGTTACACCATCACAATACTGTGATTTATTCATTTTTCCATATGGTCAAAATATTTATGACTAGCTTTTCATCATTTTTCTTCAACATTAATGTTTACAGTTTTTGTTTCAGTTCAGCTGTGTGACATATCACTACCATTCCCTTATAAATATCTGAAGTTCTTGCTCTAGCTTTCTCTTTCACTGCATTTAAATTTAATTCACTATGCCAAAAACTCCATGTTTTCTTTTATTTCCAAAATAATTTTTCATCAGAATCATCTGTATTTTCCTGCCTCCTTTAGTTTTAACTTTTACTTGATCTCTTCATTTTGCATTTTTGCAAGTATCTATCTTTTTCTCCATCTACAGATTGTACAATTCTCCTATCTTTATTTTTTGCAACAATAGTCTTATATACATTTTTTTTCTCATCTACCTTCTTCACCAAGCTGGCAAGCACCCTTTTTATATTTATGATTATCATTACTTTCCATACTTTTATAGCATCTTAGATAATTCTGCTTACTCAGTTCCAAACAGTTTCAACATCCTTTTTACTTATGTTTACCTTCCATTAATTCTCTTCAAGACTGCCCTTTTCCCCCTACTTTTTCACATAGGATTTGTCTTTTGATTGCTGGATCTATTATACTTTAAAATTTACTTATTTCCTTTCCTTCAATGTCTCCCCCCCTCCCCAGGTTTGTTCTTAGTATAAAACAATGAACTGTTCCACATTTAGAACCTCTTATCACAGTTGTATCATTCATCAATTCCCTCAAATTCTTACAATTAAACCACCAACCATTATGTATTTAAACTGTTTTCTTCCTTTTCAAAGTGTACATATGCATTTTTTGAAGTGAATATCTAGGTTGATCCTCTTTGTCCCCTTCAATTTCATCTTCACAAATTGCCTGGACAAAACTTTCAAATTTTCTCAGAAAGACTTTCAGAATTGCTATGTTATTGCCTTCTTTTCCAGAAGTGAAAGGAAGTGACTAAACCAAAGCTACACAGCTGCGAAAACAAGCTTTCTTTGGTCTTAGAGTCAGAGACAGTGTGGAAGTTCATGGCCAACCAAGGACTGAGTCCCTTGTCATGGACAGATCACTCTACCTGTGCTTTATAACCAACTCATCTGCAGGGAAGCAGGGCCAAGTGAGCTATGGATCCAGGAGGGTTTCAGAGAAAATTTGGGGTTATTCCTGAGCTTCTGGTGCATAACTCAGTTAAGGCTTTAATTACAGCTTTGAATGAGCGTGTGACAAGATTTTAGACTGGATTGCACTTATGTGGATTATTAACAGTTTTGGATCTGGGAGAGTTCCCTAATTCATGGAGAGCCCAGAGATATTGATTTTCAATCCTATCATGGTGTCAGTTGAGGTTTTTGCATGATGTTTTTCAGCATGAGAGAAGATATAAATTAGGTTGCCAATCTTAATTTTATCTGTGCCTCATACAACATTCCCTGCTAAGGACAATACCAGTGACATTGGGCATATTTTGGTAAATGTGCCAGAAACATAAAGCCCAATCATGGTCACATGATCAAACAAAAAGGATGGTGACTTGCTGCCTCTGGGCTAATTGATCAGATAGAATCATATTGCTCCATCCCTTGGAATAAGGAAGTGGGAGGATGTAGTCCATTGGTAAGGATACTTTTCCAAAAACTGAAGTCAACTGGACAAAATTTTATATTTGGGAAAAGCCAGCAAAAGAAAAAGTGAGTTTCAAAATAGTCATCAGTCTCTCCTATTTCCACAAAGGCTGCAATTGACACACAACAGAAGCTTGACAATGGTTCCTTAATCAGGGACTCTCTACTGCACAAACTAAAATCACAAGTCCAAGAGTGCTCCTACACCTCAAGAGTTCCTCTTTCATGGGCAGTGCATCTTCTTCCAGGGCTGTCCCAACTCTTACTCAGCAATTGCAATTTTAGGGGATTTAATTTCTATTTGTTCTATTCCATCTGGTACTTTGATGTCCCCAGACTTCAAGTGAGACCATTTAGTGCATCTCCTGCTTGTCTTTGTGGAAATATATAACTGTGTTTCATCAAATGAGGAAAAAAGAAAAGTCTATCTTGAAAGTTGGCCAAATATCACTGTATCAAAAAAATAATAATAATCCTAGTAATATGCTTCAAATTGGATCACCAATTCTTTCACATTTAAAGTCATGCATTCTATGTATTTTACATTGTATTTATTGTTTCTTCTCATTTCAGTACTCTGGGGAAGGCCACCAGAACTAACATAGGATACCAGATCAGAAGTCACTCAAAGTCCAGTGCTCTATTTCATTCATAACCTTGGCATGAATATCCCAAATGTGCTTTTTCAGGAGGCAACTGGACTTTCTTGTTTTTCCTTTGAAGATATTTCTCTTCTTATCCAAGAAGCTTCTTCAGCTCTGACAGGATAGGGGGGAATGGCAGGATTTATATTCCTTGCAGACAGCTGGTATTCTGCATCCTTTTAGAAGGTCCTTAAAGCACTTGGAGGTTTATCTGTGTCCTCAGAGTCACCTGAGTAGTGCTCCAGGTTCCTGTGGTCCGCAGTTTTTCATCTGGAAATCCATTCCTACTCCCACACCATTCAAAGGGTGTTCATCTCAAATTGTATTAGCTAAAAGTCTGTAAAGATTCTCAGTCATCCAGGTTATGCTTGTCCCAAGGTGCTTTTTCAGGCTGGACTTTCTTGCTTTTTCTTTTGAAGAAGTTTTTTCTTTTGAAGAAGTTTCACTTCTCATCCAAGAAGCTTCTTCAGCTCTAAAGGCACCTTTCGGACAATCATGACCTGGAGGACTGAGAATCTCTACAGACTCCCGGCATGAATAGAGCAATTATTGCTACCATTCCTGTCCTATTGTTTTCTTTCATTATATCCAATTAATATAGTTATTACATACTTATGCTCATATATATGCTTATTTAATATATAGCTATTTTCATGCTTATGCTTATATATACTGTTGTAACAAATAAAAAAATAAAAAATAAAAAAAATAAATAAATAAAATTTCTCAACTAGCCGTATGCTGCTCTTGTAATGCCAGATTCATTAAATATACATAAAACTTCTTTATCTAGTATGGCAACGAACTTTGCATGCTTTTTGTACCCCACATTAAAAGAACAGAGGAATTATCTCCACACTAAATTTGGTACTCTGTACCTTTAAAAAATTGTGGAATGAATTTTGTAAGTGTTGATTTTTCAGAAAAGCCTGAGAAGCAGCCCTAACTCTGCTTTCAGGAGAAGACTGTTCAGTCATACACAGCTAGATTTAAAGATAATCCAGAACTATTAAGCAGGCAATCGTATTCAAATATAATATAAGGGAACTAGATGGATAACTAATAGGGAACCCCTTGTAGAGCACCACCCTCTATTTACTCTCTGCAAAACAAACAAAACAAAAACCATGTAGCCCAAATTAACTTAATGGTTTTAGGCACTTTATGAAATTTGTTAGAAATATTTCAATGGACATTGTATTAAACATAAATAAATACTCTCTTTGTTTTGAAAGGATATGAAAATATTTTACTGAGCTTATTATTCTGGTTGATTTGTAAAAGGTGGCATCATTTAATGCTCCTGAAACAGACTTTTGAAATTTTCTAATGTAATTTAATATTGAATTATCTCAAACTAGGTTCTCTTTTACATCTCATTTAGAGTCTTGCCTTCACCCTCACCCCAGCTAATCCAAGAGTAGAAAAATCAACATATACTTCCTTTTTAACTCCTTTGAAGTATCCATTCTAGATAAAACAGGAGAAGGAAATCTCAGGTCAACAGGCCAGCTCATCTATGTACTATTAAACTAT
The DNA here is from genome assembly GCF_028640845.1 of Ahaetulla prasina. Taxonomy (NCBI): domain Eukaryota; kingdom Metazoa; phylum Chordata; class Lepidosauria; order Squamata; family Colubridae; genus Ahaetulla; species Ahaetulla prasina. The sequence goes on from NC_080542.1 coordinate 66,053,246, forward strand.
CATTCCCATAACCTTTAACTGGGTGAAACTGTGCATCACAGGGAAACATTTTCAAATGGATTAGTTTACCGAGGGTCTCCAAAATATGGGTACTATGATTTCCAAGGGATTCAAACGTAGCAAACTTGTGGCCTCTTCAGTGCTTCTATGTTACCATGATACCATCCAGAGGTTCAGTCAACTGTTCAAAATCTGGCAGCTCCAAATCTCAACCAGCAAATGCCCTGGCTTACACATTGGAAAAAAGAATCAGAACACTAAATACAAGCTCAATGGACATTACTTTGTAGTTGACCCCACGGGTGAAATCTAAAAAATTTTCTACCGGTTCTGTGGGCGTGGCTTAATTGGTGGGCATGGCTTGGTGGTCAGATGGCTGGGTGGGCATGGCCAATAACAATAAATAATAAAAATAATAAACAAAGTACACAAAACAATAAGAGGTACCAAAAACCAACTTTCACACTTTACACACACACAACACAACACAACTGACTCACACACAATGTAAAAGCAGCTGTACTTCACACTTCACACAGCCACAAAAAGCTCAAAAACCAACTTTCACACTTTACACATACATAACACAACTCACACACACACACACACACACAAAATACCACATACAGCTCTCTGAGATTTTGTGTGTTTGTGTAGTTAGAGTGAAACACTACAGAAACATACCAAATCTCAGAAAGCTGCACAAATATTTTATTTTATTATTAAGATTTTTGGACTTCAATTCCCAGAATTCCTCAGTTAGGAAAGCCAGCAGACATTAATCACTCAGTGATGAAATAGATTAGCTAAATTTAGATTAGTTCTGTCTGGTGCTGAAAGCGAAACTGGGGCTTTCCGGCTGCAAAAAAAAGCCATGAGGTCGATCAGTAATCAGGTAAGTGTCTTAGACTCTTTTAAAAGAGTTTTTCTACATGTTTGCTACAGAAAACATGTTTTTTAATGTTCTGCTGATGAGGAACTCAGGTAAGATCCCCAGAGTAGCCTTTAATATTTTTTTTTAAGTTTAAAGGCTCTGCCGATCTCAGCTGAGGGGCGGGATCCTCAAAGGCTTTTTTTACTTTTAAAGGCATGCTGAAGCAAAACCTTCTTTTAAAAGTAAAAAAAACACTCTGCTGATGGTGCGGCTCAGCGGAGGCAGGGGGGTGGGGCCAGGGATTTTTGTTACCAGTCCTCAGAACCAGCAGCCACCATCGCTACCGGATCGCCCAACCCGGTCCGATACGGGAGCATTTCACCCCTGGTTGACCGCCACCCCATTAAAGACCTAGCAACTAACAGCCATGCATTACCATGCATATCAAATAATGAAGCATAGAAATGAGTTTAATAGATATCTATTCCAATAATACATGGTTAACCTGGCTGCTAAGATCGAATGCAAGAGCTTTAGTTATCTCCGAATGAATTAGGAAGCTTTGAGATTTCAACAGATTAAAAGGAAGGGACCTTGTAGGTCTTCTTGTCCAACCCCCGCCTAAGCAGGAGACCCTACACCATTTCTGACAAATGGCAATCCAATCTCTTCTTGAAAGCTTCCAATGATGAAGCTCCCACAACTTCTGAAGGCAAGCTGTTCCATTGGGTGATCATTCTCACTGTCAAAATAATTCCCCTTAATTCTAGGTTTCCATCCATTATTCCTTGTCTGACCTTCAGGTGCTTTGAAAAATAGCTTGACCCCCTCCTCTCTGTGCAGCCCCTCAAATATTGGAACATTGCTATCATATCTCACCTGATCCTTCTCTTCACTATACTAGCCATGCAAGTACTTGCAACCATTCCCCATATGTTTTAGCCTCCAGTCCCCTGATTATTTCGGTTGCTCTTCTCTTCATTTTTTCTAGAGTTTAACATCTTATTTATAGTGTGGTGACCAAATCTGGATGCAGTACTCTAGGTGTGGTCTTACTAAGGCTTTATAGCATGGTATTAATACCTTACTTGATCTTGATTGTATCCCTCTATTAATGCAACTTAGGACTGCACTGGCTTTTTTGGTTGCTGCCACATGCTATTGGCTCAATTTAATTGGTTGTTCACTATTAAGCCTGGTTTCACCCAGTCTATATGTATACTTTTGGTTTTTCTTGCCTAAGTGTAAGTCTTTACTTTTCTCTACATTGAATTTCAGTTTGTTATATAGGGTACAGTGTTCAAGCCTGTCAAGATCCATCTGGATCTTGACCCTATCAACTATGGTATTGGCTGTTCCTGCCAGTTTAGTATCAACTGCAAATTTGGTAAGTTCCCCATCTATTCCCTCATCTAGGTCATTTAGGAAGATATTGAAGAGTACTGGCCTTGTGATACCCCACTGCTTACTTCCCTCCATGTTGATGTAGTACCCTTAAGGGCTACTTATTGAGTACAGTTTGTCAGCCAGTTACAAATCCATTTGATGGTGATGCTATATATCCCTCTTTTTTCTAGCTTACCAAGAAGTAGGTTGTGGTCTACTTTGTTGAATGTCTTGCTGAAGTCTAAGTATATTATATCCACAGTATTTTGCTAGTCTACTAATTTAGTCACTACGTTTCATTTTCCATTGCAATGATGTGCACTTCAAACTGGCCAGAAATATGACACCATTTTTTCTGAATTAGCAGCCACATGATCAGCCAGATTTAATTGATTTAATTGAAGGGGTATTCAAGAGAAAGTTTATCAAAAAGTACTGAAACACGTGTACTCTTTAGTAAGTATATCTTTAGATGCTAAGTGTAGAATATCAAAAGTAAGGTCATTTGCCCTGTCTTGGTTTGGCTTAATGAAGCCAAACCAAGACGCCAATATTATAATTCAATTGGGCAAGCCAAAATACCAGTCTCAAGTGAAGGTCCAGAACTGCATTAATTGGTACTGAAGCACATAATCTATGCTCCAAATTGTAGCAAAAACTCAACATGGTTGAAAAATGGTACATGCAGTAAGAACTGTTCAAAGCCATTTGGCAAGCACACAAGCAATGCTTCATATACTATCTATAGGAGATGATCTTCAGAAATGGGGTGTTTGAAGATACATCGAACAGGATTTCAAAACTGGACTATAACTTCTCAATGAGTAGTATCTTATAATTCACAAAACTATTGAACATGTTCAGTTGTCATTTCACTGTAGAAATATGATCATTAGTCCAATCCACCAAATATGTGATTAAGTATACCATGAAGGAGAGTGATCAGGAATTTTTTGCATTGAACAGAGAAGACAAAATCACAATATAGTCATGCTTTGCTCTCAGTATACAAAGGATAAATCATGGAGAATGTGTTGATTTTTCTGGAGAAACCAATATTCCAGCATGTTGCTGGAATATCTTGCTTTTGGCCAAGGAAAAGAAATGAAAGCTAACATATTCCTAAAGTATGGCAGATCAACCACAAATGTTGTCATCAAAACCATCCTTTATTAAACAAAAAGTATCTATATTCCTCTTGCTATGCATTTTTCTTACTCAATAAAAGCTTTTCTTTAATTTAAAAATCAAAGCAATAGCAATTTGCCCATTGTTATTCTGTTTCTCTATTTAGCTATGGAAACATATATGAAAGGATGACACAGTGGGTCATAAATTGTCTTATCTGCCTTTAAAATCCTGTACCCATATTAAAGATAAATTTAATTTCTGTTTCATTTCCTTTGGTTGGTTTAGTTTCATGAGTAGATTGTCAAATCCCTTTTGAACTTTGACTTGTGTTTTCTGTAGTATTGGCTATTCATCTGGTAGCAGTTATCACTAGATTATCACCCATTACACTTAGAAGATTCCAGATCTTAATGCCTAAATTAATTTGTGATAAGAGAGGTAATACCTCAATAATGTCATAAACCATCAAATGAACCATAAAAAAGATAAACCAATAAATAACATAATTGGTTCATATGTCTTGATACTTCAGCTGGCAGTATGAATAACTAATAAAATCAGCTAAAGTTTAAAAAAATATATCATATATTCATATAAATTTATCAGTCTAGAAATGAAATTGAAACCAATGATCTGATAGGTAACATTACACACACACACACAATATAGAGAGAGACAAGGGTAAAAAACAGATGACTTGGTTAAAAAGGAGTTTTGATTAACATTTTTGGAAAGGAGGAAGTGGATAGCTAGTGAACCACAGATTTAGAGACAATTGGCTGAAGACTTGCTGACTTCAGGATGAATCAAGAACGCTGAAAAAATATCAGATTGAATGGAAAAGATGGAAGAGGACCCCAACTTGACCAGGGGAAGAAAGGAATCTGTGAAAAGAAAATCAACATGCTGATAGACATGAGAGGTTGCCAGCTAATTATAATTAATGCCCTTGATTAACAATGGATGCACAGGAATAGTTACAAGAATATGCACTGCCTCCGAAGAAACATTACAAGGCAGGCAGGAATATAATTAGTTTAGGAATCCTAGAGGAAGCAATAAACCAATAATGTTGCCAATAAAGGGACATCTACAGAAGAGAAAAATACATGGACACCATCTTTTACATGATTGGAGTGGATTATATAAAGTTAATAACAATAAATACAGTTGCTAATAATGTCTTATATCTGACCTGCAATTAGTATTTATCAAGACATTAATTGAACAGACACCATAAACGTTTAGATCATTCATTTTGTTTCTTTTGACATACCCTTGAATCAAATGTCATTTCACTGCATGTGATGGAGATACAGAATACCTGAAACCCTTCCCAGAATATTGGAGTGTGCCTAGAGAGCTCATGATATCTAGAGATCTATACCCAGAGATCTACAATGTATTCTCATGTGGCATTGTATTACTCTCATTCCATTATTTCTCTCTAAAATTAATATCTGGAAAATGTGCATGCCTTTAAACCTACTTAAAATATTCTTGTCATTTATGAAGTTAATTTGCTGAAGCTGTTTAGCATTTTTAATGAAAATTAAGCTTGCTTCTTTTATATCTTCCAAAACTTTGCAATAAAGAGTTGTCACAAAGAAGGCATGAACATCTGTCTACTTCATTCTAAGAGGCTTCCAAATTGCAACTCCTTTTCTAACTCCATAAAAGTAAATGGGTTTTTTTTAGTTCTACTTATTGTTGGATATTATTATTCTTAGCTATAAGTGTTTCATGACCAAAAAGTTTAACCCTGCTCCCATACGCTAACATCAACCTGTCCAAAATGAGTAATGGATCTCAGAGAAACATATCAGAGAGCCAAGAAAATCTTGCTGCTCAGACAATCTTGCCTTTTCCAAGAGTGGGGGCTATACAAGATCCAGTTACAAACAAATTTTCAAGAAGCTGTTTTAAGCAATAAAGCTAACTTTCCTGCTTCTATGAGGGAAGGAGTTCTATTCCACCTTTCCCATTCATATGCCAGATGGGATTGTTGGGATTGTATTTCATTGACATTTGGATGGTCACTAATTCCACACCCTTAAACAAGAGTTCCTGGAATTTTGGCACCTTAGGCAGATCCCAATGCTGTCTATTAGGTTGCGTTGGTCCTGCTGTGAACCTATTTCCTCTCAGCTGGATTGCTGTCTTATACCTATCTTTCATCTCTTTTTCTCTGTCTCCTTGCTGCTGAAGGCAGATAGATGCTCCCACTTTCAGATCTAAAGCCAAGGCCTCTGGGTTCCACTAACCTCCTATTACACTAAACCAAACATGCCAAAGTGGAGCCTCAAGCTAATTCTGGCCTAACTGGCATTTCTTTTGGCAACAGCAAAACAACTTTCTTTTACTTGGCTTTGCAATAAGAAAAAAAAATGGAGGGAGTTGCCTAGCTTACTGTAAATACCCGAAATATAATTCTGTCACTCTCCCTGAGGAAAATTTAGTTTAGCAACAATAGATAGATACACTAGTGGTTTGCTGTTGCTGGCCAAATGCATTTCCATACACACCAATGGCTTTAAAACATATTCCAGGGAATGCTGGTATCCCCCAACTTCCCTGAATGAAAACTGGCCCACCATTATTGCCTTTCTTCTGCAAAATGTAACGAAGATGCTTCTGGATTTACCTTCCCCAAGAAGACAGAGATGTGGGTGAAATAACTAGCATAGAAATCTTTGTGAATATTAGGGATAATTATGTTGTATTTTGTTTAATGAAGAAGGGAGGGGCAAAAAAGAGGACAAAAAACATGGGAACTAGATTTGATCAAATACTTTTCAGGATAAAGGGATGGAATAGATGTTTTGATAGAAATGGACAATAATAAAAATTGAAGAGGGGAAAGGGTAACGTTGGATAAACGATACAATGAGGGGGTGAAATTTGAAATATGTTTAATTATGTACCCGACTGGTATCTTGTTCAACAAAGATTTGTATGTGGTTTTTTTTTTTGGTTTTTTTTAAATTATATATATATAAAAAAGAAAATATTTGCAGCACATAAGACGATCTTGGAAAATGTACCATGCAGTAAAAGTTCCTTACAGATCGTGTGTTTGAAATGTTAACAAAGATAAGCATATCTTTGCAAATTTAAAGGAATCATTTAGAAACTTGTTTTCATTAACATCATCTTTAAAATTATTATAGCCTTCAGAATGATTAATGAACATGATGCTATAAATTGGTGATGTTAATTTCTCCTTAGATCAAAGAATTAACTTACCATAATAAGTTAAACTATTATGACACATTTCCATATCATCCAAAACAATAATTTAATACAAACTGATTCATTTGGGGCACAGTCCATTAGAAAGTTAAGCTGGGAGTATTATATACTTGGAATGATTCTCATGCAGTTGTGTTACAATAATTTGCTGGTGCTTTGTATATTATTGCATAATTGGCAACACAATGATGGAAATGGAAACTAAATTAACATAGCACAATATCTGCATATTTAAAATGTGAGCACAAGATTCATACTAATATAGAACTTTATAAGCAAGTTCAATTTTTTCCAGTACAATGCATTGTAACTACAACTTTCTATTACTGCCATTTTAAAAGCCTATTTATTTATATCCCCCTGTATTATTTTTACAAATAATAGGCAGCAAAACAAGGCACCAAACGTATCCAATAAATCTTCCTTCTCCTGTTTTCCCAGCAGTAATTTGGGGTTTGCAGATTACTGCCAAAACAAAATAAAAAAATTATTAAATTTTTAAATTTATTAAAAACACTAATCGTTTTCAAATCTGCCCCTCAGAAGAACTGAAGCACCATTCTTAAATTAAACTTTTGCTCTGGTCATACTTTGTAAAACAATTTCTCTGCTTTGTTCATTGAAGAATAAACACCAACTCTTCTCTCTCAATAGGTCATCAGCCAAACAAAATCTTAAAACCACTTTCATTAATGAAATATAAATACATTGCAAATTGAAACACATTCTCACAGATAGCACATGAAAACTGCACTCATCTATGATAAACACTATAAAATAGTCCTGGGAATAATTTGAAATTAAAACAAAATAGGAATAAATAAACCAGGTGGGATGTACCCTTTATGCCTCATAAGTCCTTTATAGCGATGTGATAAACCGATCCAATAGAATAGACTTAATAAAGTAGATACTCTGATTATATATTTCTCACAGGCAATAAATAACAAATAGCAAAGTTCTTTGAGTAAGAGAGAAGGAGGTGGGCTAAATTTTACAGTTTTAAATAATATTAACTTCTCCTTGTACCATTCACCACTATATTCTGATGCAATGAATCAAACTCCTTTAATTCAGTCATTTCTGATTCCAAGTACATCTCATGAGAATTGCATTTTAAAGCTGCATTTCTAAACATACCCACATGGGAATCAAGCCATATGGAAAGTGAAAGGGACTTAGTTCTAAATCATCATGTAGAGGATTGCTGCGTCTGCTCTGATGACATGCCTTTTCAGCTGTCACTTGTAATGTTGTTCCAGTATAGCTTTAGTGAAAAATATAAATAAGCTTTTTATTAGTGCAGTACAGGCTGTTCTAGAGCAAGAAATGTACTGTATGTAACAACCACAGAACATGTGAAGAAGGAACTGTTCAGGATGGCAATGAGTATAGAAACGTGGACAGGAGGCGTTTTCAAAATTGCTTTGCCAGGATGACCATTTCTCTGTTATGTGTTTCATAGTCTTGTAGGGCTCTAATTTGCCAGTGCCATCTACTTTCCAGAATTCCTTGAATAAAAACAAAGAAACATTGCCTCTTTCATCCATTTTCATGGCCATATCTTACATCTTCAAGATATTCACGAGAAACCACAATAATGGTAGTTGGGCAGAAACTTCTAACATTGATAAATGTGCATCTTATCAACTTCCAAATTATCAAAACGCCATTTTCACCTTAATACATATGAAAAAAAAGTGCCAACACTGAAGGAGGAATATACCACAGCTAAAAGAAAAACTGCAGCATGGATTTTTAGTGGGGAACTAAAGTTAAAACCTATTTCCATTATCCACAAATGTGCCCCATCATAGTCAGTGGGATCAATTTTTATGTAGCCAAATAGGGGGTTGCACTACTTTTATACAGGGATTTTTTTCCCAGTGTGTACTAGTGATCCTTTAAAAATCAGTCAAGCTATAGGAAATTTTGCAACAGTGAAATCAGCCACCTCTTTTAACTATATATTCTAGAGCCGTAGTGGCGCAGTGGTTAGAATGCAGCATTCTAGGCTAATTCTGCTGACTGCCAGCAGTTTGGCAGTTCAGTTTTCACCAGTTCAAGGTTGACTCAGCCTTCCATTTTTCCGACGTCAGTAAAAGGAGGACCCCGATTGTAGGGGGCAATATACTGACTCTGTAAACCACTTAGATCTCTCTGTAAAGCACTAAAACAATGATATTGCTAAGTGCTGGTCTTACTGCATTCATTTCCAAACTGTCACTATTAAAAAGAGAAGCTTTATGGGTTTTTTTATTTCAGATCTATTTATCTTTTTACAGTCACAGATTAATGTGCTTGTTTTAGAGAAGTATTATAAACACCTACCTCTCATTTCTTGACTGGCAAAATCTATTCTCAACCTGTATCACTGCTGAAGACCACTACAGAGTTTTCCTACTCAAAGTCAATAGAATCATTAAACTCTACGTACCACAAACCACCACCAAAATCAGGAAAAACAAATTACCCATATCAATAAAAAAGCTTCAATCCAAAAAAAAAACTCCTTTGGAGAAAAAACAAAAAGGGACATGTAGCTAATTTCAAAAACCGCTACAGAGATATATGCAACCAAATAAAAATTTAATGCACCAATTACCACACCAAGCAAGAAGAAGAAGACCTTCTGTGCATAAATTGCAAACGTGCTTTTTATAATTTTGTGAACAACAAACTTAATGACTCGAGATCCATCCCACCACTAAAAGAATCTAACGGCAAAGAAAATAATGATGAAACAATTAAAGCAAACCTCTTTAACACATTCTTCGGCTCAGTCTTTGTTAACAGTAATGGCTCATACCCGACATTCCCCAACCACACCAACAATGACCTAACACATATAGATTTCACTGAAGAAAATGTTGAAAAAGCTCTTCACAAACTGAAACCATCCCTATCTATATGACCTGATGGACTATGTGCATACTTCTTAAAAAAGCTTTCCACTAATATAGCAGAACCCCTAAACATAAACTTTGGAAAAGCCTTCACGACCAGTTCCCTTCCCAAACTTTGGTCACTAGCCACGGTCATCCCTGTCTTCAAAAAAGGAGACCCCAGCTTAGTTGAAAATTACAGACCAATCTCTCTATGCTGTGTCACCTGTAAAGTTATGGAATCTATCATCAACCAATCCATTACCCTCCACCTAGAAACAAACAATCTACTCTCTAATAAACAATTTGGATTCAGAAAAAAATTATCATGTAACTTACAAGTTCTTCACTGCAAAAACATATGGACTACAAATCTTGATCAAGGCAAAACAATAGATACAATTTACATAGACTTCTGTAAAGCTTTTGACTCAGTGGCACATGACAAACTTCTCCTAAAACTAAAATCCTACGGCTTCTCTGGACCCCTCCACAATTGGATAACAGCGTTCCTGTCAAATAGATAACAAGTGGTCAAAATAGGCAGTGCCCTATCAAATCCTGTTCCTGTCAATAGCGGCGTTCCCCAAGGCGGTGTTCTTGGACCAACACTCTTCATATTATACATTAATGATCTCTGTGACCATATTAAAAGTAATTGTGTTCTCTTTGCTGATGATGTCAAACTATTTAACACCACCAACAATACAGCTACTCTTCAAAAAGACCTTGACCTGGTGTCACAATGGTCAAAAACTTGGCAACTCCAAATCTCAACCAGCAAATGCTCTGTCTTACACATTGGAAAAATGAATCCAAACACTAAATACAAACTCGATGGACCCCCACCTGTTAAAGACCTTGGAGTTTTCATATCCAATGATCTAAATGCCAAAGCCCACTGCAACTACATCGCAAAAAAGGCTCTAAGAGTTGTAAACCTAATCTTGCTTCTTCTCCAAAAACACTACACTACTAACCAGAGCTTTTAAAAGATTTGCTAGACCAATTCTTGAATACAGCTCGCCTGTCTGGAACCCAGACCACATTTCTGACATCAATACAATTGAACGTGTCCAGAAATATTTTACAAGAAGAGTTCTCCACTTCTCTGAATACAACAAAATACCTTATGCCACCAGACTTGAAATCCTGGGTTTAGAAAAGTTAGAACTCCGCCGCCTTCGACAGGACCTGTGTTTAACTCATAGAATCATCTATTGCAATGTCCTTCCTGTTGAAGACTACTTCAGCTTCAATCAAAACAATACAAGAGCAAACAATAGATTTAAACTTAATGTTAACCGCTTCAATCTTGATTGCAGAAAATATGACTTCTGTAACAGAGTTGTTAATGCTTGGACCACACTACCTGATTCTGTGGTCTCTTCTCAAAATCCCCAAAGCTTTAACCAAAAACTGTCTACTATTGACCTCACCCCATTCCTAAGAGATCTGTAAGTGGCGTGCATAAGAGCACAAACGTGCCTACCATTCCTGTCTTATTGTTTCCTTTCATTACATCCAATTAATATAGTTATTACATACTTATGCTCATATATATGCTTATATATTATATAATTATTTTCATGTTTATGCTTATATATACTGTTGTGACAAAAATAAATAAATAAATAAAAATATTTACTGCTAGAGCCATAGCTTCACAGTATTGCATAGAAGAAGGAAAGCATTTTTTGAAACAACGTCCACAGCAAGCTATTCATATGGCTTCTTTTATGTCAAACCTTTGTTTGTCCAATCCAGTGCCAGCAACACTCCTTGAAGATCTGTGGCAGAATTCTTTTCTAACCCTTCTATTAGTGATCCCTTTAACCAGAACTATTCCAATTGATCTTAAGGCCTTTGCCACAGAGTGCTTGCACTTTATTACTAAATGTTCTCCTCATCAAATATGTGACATTGAATAGAAAAACATCTTAGTTAAAAAAATATTTTTCCCCTGTGGTTGGCATGTGCCAATGAGATGAGCATAGCTGCAGATAATGAGTGGGTCAGCCCTAATTTGCAAAGGAGTAGTCATGCCATTGTCCCCTTCGTTTTTCATATAATATTGTACATAGCTGTCATCACATATACATTACCAGTTTCATGCACGCGCTATGTAAACAATTATGGAAGAATTAATTTATCTTGGTCACAAATGCATTTCTTCCAATCCATCAAAATTCTGTCTAGCAGGCTGCAATATTCACAGAGGATGGTGCCAGAAAGAATTAGCTTCTTACGTCATCCTCCCAATTATTGCTCTCCCTAAAAAGCTGTAGGGTACATATTATTCCTGCAGGAATTCAGAATGGCAACATTAGCAGGGAACTTGTAACAATAGAACCCAGAATGAATGTGGCTCACGGGCTGTAGGTTGCCTTTATATGACAGATGAAAGCAATCTTCCATACCTGAGCATTCTTCTGTCCAAGTCTGAACTGGAGGATGATTTGCCAACTGGATGCCAGAGAATTTTAGGCAACACCTCTAATTAGTTTTCTCTCAACTGGATATGTCTGTACTGCTTAGAAGGAATTTAAAGCCCCTGACTACCCCCAACTCATAGATTACTGTAACAAACCAGAATAGAAATTATTTGACTACCATTCTATTAAAGTGCCAATTTCAGCAGGATGTGTTGAGGATCTCACAATGTCTCTTTGTATGTTTGTATCCCCATTTTAGTTTTGGGCTGTCGATAGTTCTCTAATGCAGAATCATGTAATTTAATCTAAAGTGGTGCTATTTGTGTGTTTATTTGCTAAAATTAGCTTAAAGCAGGCCTCTTTCAGAATAAAAATGAACTTTAGCTTATTTGGTTTTGGCATGTTCCAGTTTGGTTCTTGTTCAAAATTTGTCTTAGATGCCAGGAAACCGCAAACAGACCCAGAAGGTGGGCAGCGGCAGGGGGGAGGAGGAGGGGTGAGATGGCAGATGTAAGCAGTCAATTGACAACCTGCCCCTTTTGTGTTTGTATCAATTGGTGATTGAAGCCCTGGCCACATTTTACGCTTAAAGTCACCATCTTGACTTTTATTTTTTAAGACATAAGATCTTCTGTACCGTGACTATTATACTTTACCATTGGATAAAAAAGTGCAGGTGCAAATTTACAGGTTGAAGAGATATTAATTTTTTCCCTTTAAAATGTGATGAATTATTCAGAAATGACAACGAAAGACTCAGCCTAATGCAAGTTATGCATAACTCTATGTAGTTCACAAAATGTTCTTTTTGAGCATTTGTCTTTACTTTTTTTTTAAAAAGTATACTTTTTTAAAAAGAAGAAACCAAAAGTGTGAAAACTGAAGGCGTTATTATAAGTTGGAAATATATCCTTCCATATTTCTTGTTACCTTAATAATATGTTATGCATGCAGTTTCATGAATTATGTCAACATTCAAGATTTATTAATATGAGAAAGGCCCAGTACAGCTCCCATTCCACAAAGCAGCAATGACAGACATTAATATGCCCACAATGCTTCACGGTTCTTTACAAGCTGATCAAGGATTAACTAGTCCATCCCTATTTATATTAGTTGCAAAAATGTGAAATGAAAACCTCCAAACTAAATTCATGGTGAGTTTTGGACACGATACACATCATCTGGTTTTCCTGGCAATAGTATAAATAAGAAATATATAAACAAGGTTCATTACAGCTAGAAATTCAAACTTTTATTTAGCTTGCCTGCTGAAATATTCAACTGGGACCCTTCTTTTATATAAATGTTTTGTAGTTTTTAAATAAGCAAAAATTCTTATATAACATTACAAATAGCAGTGGCAAGTTTGAACATCTTTTTGAAATGCATTAATGGGGCAGGATAATTACACAGGAAAACTCTTATGTGAAAACACCCTAATTTTCTAATTTTAAAAAAATCTTTGTAAACTTTTATAGTTAACTCAGATGCCTCAGATGTATTATTCATTACAAGAGGGATTTTCATCAAATCATTTGCTAGGGAAGTTGTGTAAATTTTAATCTGCCAAAAATGGTTTATCTTCCAATATTTGGAAAATTTAATCAATATGATGAATGATATTGTTGGGAAAATTAGTGAGACTAGAGCTTATAAAAATATCAAAGAGAGTTGCCTTTCTGCCTCTAGGCTTCCCAACCAGCTTTTTATCATCTCCAGTCGCCAAGATTATGCTGTCAAAATTTCCTAGGAAAATTATCTTTTTGATGCAGTGCTTTGCATTTTTCTATTTTAAAACTAGTCCTAGAATAGATTTTTATTGGTTGACTTATTTTAAATAAAAACAGTTCAACCTTGAGGCTCTGAAAATAAAAATAAAAAAAGCCAAGCCAAATACTTGGACTCCATCCACATTGGTGACAACCTTATTACATTCTGTGCAATTCTCTATGGCAATACATATATACATACCAGTGGTAGGATTCAAAAATTTTTCAGGTTTCAGGTTTCTGGACTTCAGTTCCTCAGCCAGCAAAGCAGTTGCTGACTGAGCAGATGGATTCCAGGCAGGCAGCTTCAGTTGCTAGCTGATGCAACTGATGTAAAGCATACCAGTGGTGGGATTCAAAGTTTTTTCCTACTGGTTTTGTGGGCGTGGCTTGGTACGTGGGTGTAATGTGACTGAGTAGGCATGTACAACTTGACATCACTCACAGCCAAGCCCACTCAGTCACATGATTCCCCCCAAGCCACACCCACAGAACCTGGTAGCAAAAAAATTTGAACTTACAGCTATTCTTTCTACCTATTTTCTGCCCAGACCTGGCCTAATCTGTCAAAGGCCTGGCCTAATCCTGCATGCTGGCTGCTCTCCCTTCGCCAGTCACACGTGTTGCCCTGTTTCCCCTCCTTCAAAGGCCCCAACTCTAGCATCACTTCCTCACCCATGACTGCCTCTTTTGTTGTACCATGGCTGTGACCTTACCATCCTCCCACAGCTGGCTGCCAGGGAAGGCAAACCAGGGCTGAGCCATTGCCACTGGGGTCCCCGCCATCCCGCATCTCACCCCCCCTTGTTGCAAGATGCCTGCAACCACCACATCTTTTTTCTGGTGTGGCTGGAGTAACACAAAAAAAACAAAAAAACCCAGGGTGGCTGCAGGCTTCTTGCAGCAAAAATTACTGACCTCCAGCTCCACTCCACTTCTCGAATGCACGGCTGCCACCCTCTTCTATGTGCCGGCCATGCAGGCATACCTCATTGCTTGCTGCTGCTGCGCCAAAGAGATTAGCCTGGGCACTTCAGTCACATGGCCCCTCACTAGGCCATGCCCACCAAGCCACACCACAGAACCAGCAGTGGAAAAATTTGAATCCCACCACTGATACATACATGTTACATACATACATGTATCCATACATACTGTACAGGGGTGGGTTCCAGGGGTGAGTGACATCATGTTGGCCATGCCCACAGGGGTGAGTGGCCACACCCACAGGGGTGAGTGACATCATGTTGGCCACACCCACTCAGTCACATGCCCAATGCTGCAGAGATAGGGCTAATTCTCCCAGGGGACAGCCAGAGCTTTGCTGCCTCCTCTTTTCCTCCAAGTCCTTGCAAAGGGATATATACACACACACACACACAACACAACACAACACAACAGACTCACACATAATGTAAAAGCAGCTGCACTTCACACAAAATGGCCCCTGCAACAGCAGCAACCTCACAGCTACAAAAAGCTCAAAAACCAAGTTTCACACATTACACACACACAACACAACTCAACACAACTGACTCACACACAATGTAAAAGCAGCTGCATTTCACTGAAAAAGCTCAAAAACCAACTTTCACACTTTATACAACACATAACACAACACAATTGACTCTCTCCCTCTCACACACACACACACAAAATGCCACATACAGCTTTGTGAGATTCTGTGTGTTTGTGTAGCTAGTTCTGAAAGACTACAGAAACATACCAAATCTCAGAAAGCTGTACAAATATTTTATTTTATTATTTTATTTTATTTATATTTTTTAGATCCTGGTCTCCAACCTTAGTAACTTTCAGGTTTCTGGACTTCAATTCCCAGAGTTCCTCAGCCAGCAAAGCAGTTGCTGACTGAGCAGATGGATTCCAGGCAGGCAGCTTCAGTTGCTAGCTGATGCAACTGCTGTAAAGCATGGCTTTGCCAGCCCGAAAGAAGCTGTAATGATGTAAGTGAGAAGGGGAGATTGGGTGGGCCAGAGGAAAAAAATGTTTAAAAGGCTCCTCTGACGATCCAGCTGAAGTAATGAAGTAATGAAGTAATAGCATCCCAGAAGCTCTTAATTTGGCTGAGATCGCCAGAGGAGCCTTTTAAAACTTTTTGTTTTAACAACCTCTTCGGCGGAAAAAAACTTTTAAAGGGTTGTGATGATCCCTGCTCAGCCACGCGATCATCAGAGGGTTGTTTTTTTACTTTTAAAAGCCTTTTTTTGGCTGAAGAAAAGATTCTTTTAAAAGTAAAAAAAAACAAAACCTCTGATGATCAGGGAACCAGTTTGGGGTGGCGGCCAGCCAGCCATTACTACCGGTTCTCCGAACACCAGCAGATTTTTACTACTGGCTCTACAGAACCGGAGCGAACCGGGGGCAACCCACCACTGATACTGTACATGGGAATGGCTAGAAAAAAATGCAAACTAAAATTACCACTTCATATTCTAGTCCTACAGGAAACTAAAAGCATATAGAATCACCATTTATTATTATATAGCACAACAATACTTCCTAGAACCTTAAGCACAGAATACAAAAAACTAATTGTAGAAACAAACTGATAAAATTGGTTGTGTTAGGAATAAATGAATTTAGGAGAAGTGGATTGCAGGATTTAAATCAGATATTACAAGGTGTAATTGTTGTTGTTAGTTGTGAAGTCGTTTCCAACCCATCACGACCGCATAGACAATGTTCTTCCAGGCCTTCCTGTCCTCTACCATCCTCTGGAGTCCATTTAAACTCATGCCTACTGCTTCAGTGACTCCATCCAGACACCTCATTCTCTGTCATCCCCTTCTTCTTTTGCCCTCAGTCTTTCCCAGCATTAGGCTCTTCTCCAGTGAGTCCTTCTTTCTCATTAGGTAGCTAAATTATTTCAGTTTCATCTTCAGGATCTGGCCTTCTAAAGAGCAGTCAGAGTTGATCTTCTCTAGAACTGACTTGTTTGTTCGCCTTGCAGTCCAAGGGACTTGCAGGAGTCTTCTCCAGCACCAGAGTTCAAAGGCCTCAATTCTTTGGCGCTCATCCTTTCTTATGGTCCAACCTTCACAGCCATACATTGCAACTGGGAAAACCATAGCCTTGGCCATATTATTTTATATATATTATTATTATTATTTTATATTATTTATATTAATAATATTTAATAATTATTATTAATAAATAATAATATTTATAAATAATATTTATATTATTAATATAAATATTAATAATATTTCATATTATTTTATATGAAAGAATGAAATGGTAATGGAATACCAAAAAGAGAAAAATTTTAAGCTATAATCAAATAAAAGACAGTATACCATCCATTAAAGTCAGTGGGCATTTGATGGAAAATTGGAAATGGTAGTAAAACAATGTCTAAAAAAGGATTAAATACAAATTTAGAGAAAAAAAGAACAGAAAATTATAGAAAAACTTGGACTGGATTATATTGGATTGGATTGAATTGGATAATACAGTAGAATAGAATAGAATAGAATAGGATAGGATAGGATAGGATAGGATAGGATAGGATAGGATAGGATAGGATAGGATAGGATAGGATAGGATAGAATAGAATAGAATAGAATAGAATTTTTTATTGGCTAAGTATGATTGGACACACAAGGAATTTGTCTTGGTGCAAATGCTCTCAGTGTACATAAAAGAAAAGATACGTTCATCAAGAATGTAGGATAAAGAAAATTATTACCAAATTCTTCAAATGTAATTCTTTGTTCATTGACAGCACCTGTTTCAACTAACATAAATTAAAAATCCTGGACATCACCAGATGTACAAGATTAATACAATTTATACTTAGAAAATTAAAAGGAAGAGGTGTGCCAGCAAACTTTGAGCTATAGGACATGTACAAAAGGTACTGTAGATATTAAAATGTAATGTTATGTACAAGTGTTTGCCAGCTGAATCCTGGCAAAATTGAATGGCTCTGAGGTTTAAGATCTTCCTGTTCTGGGACTATGACATTCTTTTTAGTATAAAACCTGGGACCCTCCTAGGTCATGACTCCTGCTTGAAAAGTCCTAGGAGGGCTTTTGCACAGCTTTATGTTGTGTGCCAGTTGCACCTATACCTGGATAACCTCATAGCTATAATGCCATTGCCTGTTCTGGGCTAGACTACTGTATAGTGCTGTACATAGGTCTGTACCTGAAGAATAGCCAGAAGTTTCAGCTGGTACAAAATGTAACACCATGGGCAATTATTTGTGCTCCTAGAATGATACATTACACTTCTGGTCCAGTCTGCTTTCAGGTACAATTCAAGGTACTGATTCTAAACTTCATGGCATGGAGTTGGGTTATTTATCTTCCTAATTGTGTCTGCATATCCCATCAGATCTGGCAGAAGAAATATGTTGTGAATCCTGTCTGTTAACGGAGTTACATCTGGCAGGACCCAGAAATCAACAATCCTATGACACTGCCCTGTGGAGCATCATTCCCTGAGAGGTAAGATGGCTTCCATCCTTAGTAATCTTTCAGAAGTCTCTCATGTGGTTATGTCAACAGGCTTGAAATCTCAACGAATTGATAAAATGGCTAAATGTCCATGGCAGGGCTGTCAAACTCCCGGCCCACGGGCCAGATGTATCATATGCTAGCCACGCCCATACCCAGTTTAGAGAAGGGGGGGAAGTCCCAATACATGATGCTGCCATGATGACATGAGTTTGACACCCCTGGTCTATGGAGATTCTCAGTCATCCGGGGTCATGGCTGTCCTAAAGGTATTTTTTTCAAAAGGCAACTGGACTTTGTTTTTCCTTGAAGACATTTTGCTTCTCATCCAAGAAGCTGAACTACCTACAATAGAAGAATGGATATTGAAAGTTGCCAATTTGGCTGAGATGGCGAAAATCTCAGCCTTTTTGAAAGACAATACGCAAGAAAGATACTTAAAGGAATGGAAAAAATGGATTGACTATATTCAAAGTAGATATCAGACTAAGTTATCAGACTGCCTTTGAATGATTAGGATGTATTATTTCTGATTGTTTTGGGGGAAGTTAGGAACTGATGAGAATTGTAGGAGTATAATTGAGTTGGGAGGGAAATTTTTTTAGCATATGTTTGTTTTATTTTTAACTATACCTTGTGTTTGTTCTGGGAAGTCGGGGGGGGGGGAAGGGGGGGAAATTTTGTAAAACTTTTTCAATTAAAAAAAAAGAAGCTGAACTGAAGAAGTTTTTTGGATGAGACGAGAAACATTTTCAAGGAAAAACGAAGTCCAGTTGCCTTTTGAAAAAAGCACCTTTGGGTAAAATGGCCACATTGCTTCCTAAATTGAATATGCTTTCTTTTAATAAATACTGGTGTTTTTAAAGATGTTCATTTTATGGCTTGTGCTGTTCAGAGTTTTCTTTGAATAAATCTTGACTGGAACTTGGTCTGATCTAGTAAGCCAGCAGTCCCCAACTTTCTGGCACAAAGAATTGGTTTCGTATAAGGCAATTTTTTTCACTGACCGGGGACGGGCGGGGGGGGGGGGAGGCAGAGAGATGGTTTTGGTTTTGCTTGCTTGCCCACCTCCAGTTGTGTGGGCCCTTTTCCTAACAGTCCAGGGTCTGGGGACCCCTGCACTAAACTACATACTATATTCTTTGGCAAAGGTAGATTATTATCTCTTAAAATAGATTATTCACATCTTACCTTGTATGAGATCCAGAATATGTCCTTTAATTTTTAAAATGTAGATTTGTAATAGAAAGATAACATTTAACAGAAAGGCACACAAGATAAAAGTCAGCATTCTCCTATAGAAATAAAAATGGCATAGATTCTTGTGTTGCAAAATAGGAAATCCTGAAAAATACAGTTTAAAAGAGGATTCTGACCACCTCCTTTTAATATTTTTCTATTATACCTTCAATATAAGACCAGCCAATGCAAAAAAAAATATCTAAAAGGAAATAATGATATTATGCTAGTCTTCTTGAATGTGTGTCCTCAATACTGCTTGGAAATTATGGAGTTCTAATCCCAGTATATTTGGAGGTACCAGTTTAGAATAGAATAGAATAGAATAGAATTTTATTGGCCAGGTGTGATTGGACACACAAGGAATTTGTCTTGGTGCATATGCTCTCAGTGTACATAAAAGAAAAGATACGTTCATCAAGGGTGCATTATCCCCATTGTTTCATAGCTGGTATGAATTTTTATGTATTGTTAATTAAATCTTAAGGGGAGATGCTCATCTTAAATTTAGGAAGAAGGACAAATGGTATGTACATCAAAAAGTGCCTGAAGCTTCAACAGAAAAAAAAAAACAACCCTTATCTTCTTGGGTCCAGAGACACTGGGAGATGGACGCTCTCAGTGCTTTGCAAGGGACACATTTCCTACTCATCACATTCTGAAGCTCCAGCCTGCTTGTGGGGAATAAAGCTGAGTTTTGTCATTTTTTGCTGTGTGTCTTGGCTCCCTTTGTTCCTAGTCAGGTTTGGCCTAGACTGTCTGAGAGCTAGGTTCATGTTGGCTAATTCTAATATCTATCTCACTCACATGTACAAGTATATAATTGGAGACCTTCCAATTACACAATCTTTCAATATTCTTGTCTGTCACATTAACTTGATTTTCAAGATTGCCAAACCTTTGTCTTGCATACCGCATGGATGCACTCATACACAACTTTGTTTATGGAGAAGAGAGATACAAGGGAAGACACACACCATGAAAGAGAACTATTTCTTTGCTGAGTAATGAAATAAATTTTCATCTTCAGAAAGATCAATAAAGGGAGAGTTGGATTATTTAAACTTGAAAAACAAGCAAAAGAGACAGATACGTATTTCCCTGACTGCTCCTTTTTTCCTATTAGTGCTAAAAAACTTACATCCTTCAAATTCATGCCAGTGGCTGTAGTTTCAGAGTCATCTGGAAGGAAATTCCCAGGCAAATCAATATGTTATTGAGGGCTTCTTGGTGCACTCTGGGCTTAATTGTTTTCTTGCAGATGTCTAGAAGAAAACAGCCAAGCTCAGAGAGCATCAAGGACCCCTCATTTCAATCCTGTGTTACAAATATTCTCCTTTATTAGTAATATGCTATTTCTTACTCCCCAAAATAACTGAGTATTACTCAGAAACTACAATTCTTCTGCTATGGAAAGTATGATTTCTCACTAATTTAGTGATGGTGAACCTATGACACATGTCAAGAGTGACATACCAACATGTTTTTGGATGATGTGCCAATGTTCACCCAGATCTGAAAATAACTATCCTCAAAAGCATGTTCCTTTCTTACAGTATTTTTGAAGGCTGTAGAGGTAACATGATTTTGAGTATGCTGTTGCATGACCTCCCAAACCTCTGAAAAACATGCATGAATGAGGCATGCTTCCATGCAGTTTTCTAAGGCTGCAGAGGCTGCCAAAGAGCATTTTCCAAATCAGGTTCAAGAATGAAGATGTGCAATCCAGATCAGCCTTCAGTAGGCTGCAGGGGCCAGTCAAGAGAAAGAGAAAATCACCTGAAGATAAGCAGTACATGGCAGATCTTGGAGAGCAGTGGGCCACACAGACAAGTGTGCCATTCCCTAAGGCTTGTGCACCCCTGCTTCAGGCCCAGCCTCAGTGCTGCTACCAAGTGCTGATATACAGGGTAGCTTAGATGAAGGAGGAAAAATATAGAATTGTTTCTCTTTTGTTAGGAGGATAAGGGTGTGAGACATCTCAACTGAAACAAGTTAGGCACTTTCTAAATTTCTAACATGTCAAGCCTGAAAGGTTTGCCATCATTACTCTAACTTAGCCTAGCCAAAATAAGCACAAAGTAAGCCCTTCACATTTTTGTCTACTCTAGTCTCATATATTATAGGACAAGCCATATATTTAAAATAGCAGAGCAGCACTTTATTTAGAATTTAGAGAAATAAGCATGGCCAGCCCCATAATCTACCTTTTCATTAAAAGTTTAGACACTATTATTTCAGTGGGTTCATCTTTTTGAACAACTAATACCTTTCCTTCTTTTCAAATATTCTCATCATTATATTTCTCTTCAAGATAGTTCTGATTTTCTATAAATGGAATAACAATTTTCAAGAAGAAAACCGAGGACATGGGTGTAATTGAGTTTGGTTTTCATCTGGTGCTTATCTAACATACATGAAAGTGAATATTAAGATAATGCTTGGAGTTCATTAATAAGCCTCTATATATGTCCACAAGGAAAAGGATTGGTTTAGATCAGGGGTCTCCAACCTTAGCCACTTTAAGACTTGTGGACTTCAACTCCCAGAATTCCTCAGTCAGCAAAGCTGGCTGAGGAATTCTGGGGGTTGAAGTCCACAAGTCTTAAAGTGGCTAAGGTTGGAGACCCCTGGTTTAGATGGTCATTAAAGGTAAGAAAGAGGCAGAGTGCTTCCCACAAGTTGGAAAATTTATGAGGAGGTCATTCCCTCTTTTTAAAAGAAAGATTGGGAATAGGTTCAGACATGTATCAAATGGAGACAAAGATTAGTCTAAAGCCTCAGGCCTTTGCTTTCACACCAAAATCATTTAATTCTGCCTAAATATACAAATTGATCTTTTACTTCAGATTTATGTTTGTTTGAATTAATATTTGCCTTCCTCATAATCATGCATTTCTTCTGTACAGAGCAATTCTCAAATGAATGCCATCTCTCACATCTTCAGTCTTCACAGCCAATGCTAAGGATTGATAAACAGAAACAGAAAATATTCTCGGAACTCTGTCTAGCCCTGCTATTGTATCATAAACATTGTTTGGCTAGAAAGTGACTCTTCTTAGGCTGCATGGGGGCAATCTGATGGAGGCAGTGGAGTATAAGATTTGCTGTTTGGTTCTGAGCTCAAACTTTTGAGTTGACAAAAGGTATCCCTAGAGGTAATTTTTGACAAAGAGTGTGGGCTAATTAAACCAAATGGCTAACTTTATTTAAACAATTATTAAAATATATTATGGGAAAGTCTGGATTTCAAGGAATGTAGCCTTTTTCTACAATGTATTTTGAATTGGTCATCTGTTTCTTTCAGCCTCAATATCACAGTGCCATCTGTCTTGAGTCTGGGAAATGCACAAGGGGAATAAAGAGTTGTTACAGATATGGCAGCCTGCCCTGTACATTAGCTCAGCTTGAAATGCAGCACTTACAATTCAAGAGGCATAACCCTTTGGGAACATCTGTTGTGCACAAGCCCCATCAAAATGAATAGGAACTGAACAAGAGCACAGCTGGACTCAAGCTATTTATCTGAATAGCGTTTGTAACAAAGTCCTCTGAATTCTGGAGCAGCTGGCTGTTACTGAGGTCATCTTCAAAAGTTATCTGAACTAATTTATTAAAGTAGGTAGCTCTCCCAAAATAGGTACTTTCCAGATGTGTGAGACTACAGCTCCCATCCTTTGGTCCAGTCTGACTAAGTATAGGATTTATTGAGTGTAATACATCTAATGGAATAGGTTGTGTTAAAATGAACATCTTAGGGTGAATTGTATCATTTCCTGCCAGACTGGGAAAAACATTATTTATGTTTCAAATTAGGTCCTTTTCAATCTATAAGATGAGGCTTAATAAATTATGATCCATAGATAAGCTTAGGTGAAAGAGAGTTATAAATTATTGGAACCATATGAGCATAAGCAGAAAAATTACTAAACATTATTGTTTCTTAGCTTCACTGTGATTTAGGCAATCATTAGGCAGTCTACAGGATCTAAAATATTTTCTTTAAGGATTTGTTCTAAAATTTTGCAATGGTCAAATATGGCTCCTAAAGTTTGAGTTTAAAAGTTATGCATTTTGAAAATCAAATATTTGCATTACTTTGTAAAAAGACATTGACTTATATATACAGAATCAGATATTGCATCAAACATAATATTTAGACAGACAAAGAAAAGATCCGTTGCTGCTTTTCATTATTTTAACTATTGCCAACTTTGGCTTTAGGGACAAATGCTATTTTAGATGCAATATATGAAGAAGAGTTGAGCAAGAGTGTATGTGATTGGCTTGGCTGTGATCTCAAATGATACTAGATAATCAAAATAATCTATAAGATTCACAGAGCACTTCTGCTCCACAAGACAGATCCACTAGATTGCTTAAAAGGCCAACTGCACAAGTATGCATGGTGTTTTTCCGTATCTTCATCAGAACAATGGTCTTCCAGTGTCACATTATCATACTTGTTTTTAATAAATGCCCCTGATTATCACAAATACAATAGTCAAGTACTCTGTTCAATGTTCACTTCAATATAAAATTTTGCTAGTTATTTTAAATCTCAGTATGCTTCTTCTGAATTTAGAACACTTCTACAGTCATTACATGGGGCTCCCCTTGAAGAACACCCGGAAGCTCCAACTGGTCCAGAATGTGGCCACGCGGGTGATAGAGGGAGCACCTCGTGGCTCCCATGTGACACCTCTCCTGCGCTGCCTGCACTGGCTTCCAGTGGTCTTTTGGGTGCAATTCAAGGTGTTGGTTACCACCTTTAAAGCGCTCCATGGCTTAGGACCGGGCTATTTACGGGACCACCTACTGCCACAAACAGCTTCCCATCGACCTGTGCGCTCCCACAGGGAGGGCCTCCTCGGGGTACCGTCAGTTAAACAATGTCGACTGGCAGCCCCCAGGGGGAGGGCCTTCTCTGTTGGGGCTCCTGCCCTCTGGAATGAGCTGCCTCTGGGGCTTCGTCAACTCCCTGACCTCCGGACCTTCCACCTGAAGACTTCCAGCTGAAGACTCTTTTATTCCATCAAGCAGGGCTAGCCTAAAAATGTAGTTTTAATGGGGTTTTAGTTTTATTGTTATTGTTAGTTTTTAGTATTTCGGCCATAAATTATATTAATTTTATAGTGTTTTTAACTTGTATTATATTGTGTTTTTTAAACTTCGGGAGAAGGGCGGTATATAAATTTGATTATTTATAAATAAATAAATAAATAAATAAATAAATAAATAAATAAATAAATAAATAAATAAATAAATATTTCCCAATGAAAAATAATCAAGATTTCAGATAAATATTCCAATGTTAAAGTCATAAATTGGATCTCCCTTGAGGTTGATGAAGGAGGGGAAAAAGTGAAACCAGTAAGGGGAACTATTTTGTTACAAAAAATAATCATATGAAAACAACCATTTGTTTGCATAAAAATTAAACATGCTAATTCATTAGTGTGAAAGCAAACCTAATAACTGAAATATAAATCATTACTTCTAACTATAGCAGGGAAGACAGATAAGTTGCTCTGTGTCTTATCACCTTGCAATCTAGTGCTAACAGTTGATGGGCAGCTTCAAGCATTCATTTTCTCTTCTTCTGATTCTCTATTTTTTGTTTCTGGCCTGCAAACATCTTCAAAT
Organism: Ahaetulla prasina; assembly: GCF_028640845.1. Taxonomy (NCBI): domain Eukaryota; kingdom Metazoa; phylum Chordata; class Lepidosauria; order Squamata; family Colubridae; genus Ahaetulla; species Ahaetulla prasina. Next base: position 66,078,347 of record NC_080542.1, read on the forward strand.
ATTATGTATAGTCTTTATATAAAGGATGGTCATGTGGAAGGAAAACCTCTGTCTTCTCTTAAATACCCACTAATATTAAAATTCTATTCTATATAATTTTGTTACCTAATTTGGGGTGGAAATTCAAGATAATTTGTGAGCTTCCAGCAAGGGTTCTGAAATGAGGAATGGTGATTCACAGGACATAATTCAGGCAAGGATGATGAAAGTAAAAAATGCCTTTGGGGTGAGGTAAGCTTTAAAAGATATACAATTGTTTCATCACACACTTTCTGCAAGGATTTAAACAGAGGCACAGTTTCTCGCATCTCTGTTAGAAATGATGAAATGAAATAATCGTAGAAGGAATGGTTAGCCCACAAGTTTCCTATAACTAGTGCCATGAAGTTATATTGGACCCAGCTCTTCTGGTCAAATTGGAGAAGCAAGCTGAAATTCCTAGCTCCATAGTATTATTGATCCACATCTGCCTTGCATTAATTTAGATTATTGATCCATTTAGCTGAGAGTAGACTATATGATTTTATAAGGCTTAAATTATTTTGAGAATCAAAAGATTCCACTTGCTTAACAACTTAAAAAGCTGATATGCAAGAAAAATAGGGCAGGATTTTGGTGGGGTGGGGTCATTACTAAGGCCTACCATACTCACACTGTTGATGTGTCTGAGCTTGCAAAACATCAAGTTCTATAAAAACGGAACTCTTGAAATCAGCGAACTGGGTGCTGTGAAATACAATCCTGAAACTACTGGTGTAATTGGACATGTTATCAGAAGAGATAATAGTTTTGCCAGCCTGTCAAAATCACAATTTATTGGCACCATTAAAAAAAATCTACAGAATATGGAAATTGATGGTATAGTTAGAATGAATTTCAGATATACCTTCTGCTGCAACTTATATACAGCTGTATTCATATCATTTTGATGGTATTAACTTTGCATACTGCAAAATTCTTATAAATTGCCAACCGTTACAGATAAAATCAGGCACCTACAACTTATATGTGTATTGCTGTCTTATCTACTCAATGTAAATTTCATTAACAGTATGCAATTTTTTTCTACTTTATTAAATTTCTTGAAAAACAAGTCTGAACTGGTTGAAATACTTCAGTTCAACTTTAATATTATCCAATTTCTTATTTAGTAACAAGTGGTGGGAACTCTGTTTTATTCCTCCACTAAAATTGGATTGTGCAGTAACTGAGGAGGTGGGGGGGTTACCTACATTTAAAGGAGACACTTTCTCTTGGATTAATATGTATGAATGTGAATTAGCTTTTTCAGTTCTAATATTTAGATAAACATTTTAAATCACTATGCTAGGATGCTTAGGAAATATATAGACTTTTGGTAGAAAAAAATCTGGAAAATTTTGCAAAGTATGCTTCCATCTGTTTCCATCTGTGCATGTAGTATACCACATATGTCTCTCAGTTGGTAGGTGTTTTTTGATTGTTTGTGAGATTGTTTCTAGCTTGCAAGATAGCTTGCATAGAATCATGTGAATATGCTTCAGGCAAAATAAAGCTTTCATTGCAGTTATGGCATGCAAGTAAAAAAGTGATTCTGGCCAAACATTAGCAGGGAATTTTACATGTATTATTTAGATGAGAATCCTTATTGAGGTAGTAATCTGTTAGCTGCTGATATTTACATGTTACATGTTAAAGTGGTTGGGGAGAAATTAAAATTCTGAATTAACAAAGTCTAGATAAAAAATTATTCTGGCAGGAGACATGCATTAATAATGGGAAAGAGATATGAAAATACAGAAAAAATGTTTGAGCCATTCAGAGATGCAAGAATGAGTAGGAATGGTCTGGGATAAACATCAATTTAGGAAAAATAATCTATTTATTGGAAAGACATACTTTAAGCCTATATCCACTTACATACAATATGAAAAGAATACATTTGAAATATATATTTTTTATGGTAAAAGTTTAAAATATTGTAGTGAAAGACACAGTGGTAATGAGAGTTTCTGAACATAAATATCTGCAAAGTTATGCTTTCATAGCTAAAATAATAAGTTGTATGCACCATCACACTGCAATTTCTTAGAATTCATATGATGCGATAATTCATGTACAAAATGAACAGAGATGATGCTTCCTTATTCAACTATCTATTTTCCCTTTCATAGATGTTGCTGATTCTGTATGTGATTTTTGAGATAGTATCAAAAGAAAAAAATGGCAAAAATAGATAATGATGAAATAGGAAAATAGTCAAAAATAACTACTTGTGACCATAATTGAGCCCAAAATGTATGTTGCTAAGTGAGATACCCTATTTACCCTAAAATAAGACATCCCCTGATAATAAGCGCAATCGGGCTTTTGAGCGGATGGCAATAAGGCCAAGCGTTTATTTCAGGTTTCAAAAAAATATTAGACAGGGGACATGGTAGTTATAATTTTTAAGTGAATTTTGCACCATTTAATGACCCTTTTTGCCATAGTTTCATTGCAGTTGTTAAGTAAATTTGGCTTCATCACTGACTCTGCTTGTCAGAAAGTTGCAAAAGTATTCACATGAGCCTGGGACACTGCCACTATAAGAAATGAGACAGTTGCCAAAAGCCTGAATTTTGATCATGTGAACATGGGGATGCTGCAACGGTCGTAAGTATGAAAAATGGTCATAAGTCACTTTTTTCATTATTGTTGTAACTTCAAACAGTCACAAAATGAACTGTTGTAAGTTGAGGACTGCCTGTATAGATAGTTCTTGAATTATTAACTGAGCACAGGTTTATGGTCATTAGTCATGCCATGTCATTAAGCTGTGATTGCAACCAATTTTGCAATCGTTCTGCAGATGTTGTTAAGCAAAACTATTATCCATAATGGTCATTTTTTAACTGGAAATCAGAAATAAAAGCCACCTTCTGGTAAAAAAAAACATAATATAAGGCAACTACGTGACCCTAAGACACCACAAAAGGCTATAAATATGGACTGATTGCCAAGTGCCCAAAATGTTTTCAACATTACCCTAGGAAAGGCCGGCCATCAGAACTTCAAATCTGGTTGTAAGTAGCTTGGGGAGGTCCACTGTAACTTTGAGCAGTCTCTAAGTGACCATTTGTGAATTAAGGGCTACCTGTAGTGAAGTAAAACGGTTGCAAATGGTGAAAAAGTATGAATTCTTTAGTAAAAGCTATGCGAAAAGCATTAAGCTGCCAAGAGAATGAATGATAGTGGACACAAAGAAAGATTGTCAAAACTGCAGTACACTTATGGGAAACATAGAAAAATAATACTTGGTGGAATTATGAAATAAAAGAGGCTATTAATAAGAAAAGAATGCACATAAGAAAATAATTGTAAAAAGCAACATGGAAGATATTATATACTTTGCCTACAAAAAAAAGTTATTGCAAGGAATGTAATCAAAGAAAGGAACAATTAAGAATAAAAGCAACAGAAAAAAAATTACGCACAAGTTTGCCAAAAACTGGAACTAAATGCTGTTTTTCATTAAAATCATTATAAAACATGGTCAATGTATCCTGGGACTCTGCAAACAGCCTTAAATGTCCAGCATGTGGTCACATGACTACTGGGTGGAAAGCCGTTAGAACTTGGAATCTGGATTGTAAGTAACTTGAGAGAGGTTCATCATAACTTCAAATGGTGCTCAGTCGTAAGTTAAGGACTAGCTTTAAATGAATTGTGCAAAAAAACCCCATTAAAGTAAGTTTAATTTAGGTTAAGAGTTCGGTGGGGATCAGTTACACAAGAAATGTGTATGGTAACACGATAAGAGAAGAGTCAAGAATGAATGCATTCTGAATGAATGTGGATTGAACATAAAAATTAAAAATATACCCTTCTGCTGAAGTTAAGATGCAGAAAACTTGGTTTATTTTCATTTCTGCTTATAATTAATAATACTTTATTAATTAAATTAAATTATTAGTGTTAAATATTTTTAATATGGTCAGGAAATATTTGCTAAATATTTGGAGAATAATAATAATAATAATAATAATAATAATAATAATAATAATAATAATAATAATAATAATAATAATAATAATATATACCATATTCTTCTTAAGTCATATTATGTCATATTTGCTAAATATTTGGATAATAATAATAATAATAATAATAATAATAATAATAATAATAATAATAATAATAATAATATATACCATATTCTTCTTATGTCATATTAAAAATTACAATCTAATTACAAGATTTAGCTTTTCTCTTATATCTCTATCTTCCCTAGGAGGGATAAAAATATCTTTTTTTCCCCAATATATGGGGTTTTTTTAACCAAAAATATGTCCAATGGATTTGTAAACCATCCTCCGTGAAGTTAAATCTACTTCCTTATTTTTTGCCTCACACTCAAATTCCACTCCAAAGTATAATGGGCAATCAACATCTAAGAATAAAGAATTGGAAACATAATTATATTTATCCAAAAATATTGGCATGGCACCCACCAAGCAGTCCCCCCCCCCCAGTTATTTGAAACAACCCTGCCAGACTGCAGGTGATGGTGTGAGGGTCACCACTGATTTTTCAGTGGTGATTATCAGGATTTGCCATGGAATTCTGGTCTGTTGAGACCAACAAAATAAGAGTTGTGGAATCTCCTTCCTAGCATGGAGCATAAGAGCCTGACAGCCTGAATGAGATATATTTTTCAAACATACAAATGAGGCTCTGGAATGTATCTTCTCAAGGAACGTAATGTTGCACATACTTACAGTAGAGCAGGCTTCTGTTCTCAGCTGACACATATGGAAGGATGCCAGCGAGAAGTATGTTATGTTCAGTTAAGGATGCTTGACTTCAAGCTGCTGGCTCATAAAATATTTCAGAGCATTCTGTTTTCTTTGGGAACAAAGAGGGTGGGGAGGAAAATCGGTAGGTACACTAAAATAGGCTAAGTAATAACTGGAAAAAACATATGCAAAAGAGGAAATATAACTCTACTTGTGCAAAGCTAGCCCTTTATTATCCAAAAGGTGATGATGTACCCGTTTGTTTTCCTTATTGTCTTCCTCTAGCCATTTATTCAGAGAAGAAAATAAATGAGGTTGTCAGAGTGTTTTGAAATAGAAGAAAAAGTTACGAGAATATGCGTCAGCCTATATATTTTAATTCTTTTTTTTAAAAGCCATTTCATAATATATATTACAAATCTATAAGAGATGAGCAAAAGTATCCATGACAAAGGGATAAGGATAGAGAAAGAGAGGGGTGAGGGGTGAGGGGAGGGAGGGAGATTTAAAAATCCAAGATGGTAACCACAATACAAGATCAAAGCCTCACTCCTTTAAACTTCTTTGACAATTGGCTGCTTCTGCGTCCAATGGACATTCCTGACCTGGTATATGTGACAGAAAACAATAGGTGAAATCATAGCTAGCATCAAAACCATTAATCAGGGCTGCAGGGGAGTGGCAGTGTACAACTATGAGTTTTGTGAGCTGATGTGTTGGCTAGCTGACTGGCCAGAGGACATCCTAATAGAGTGCTTCGAAGATGTGCTCAACAATGATGTATACAACACAGGGAACCCCCAACCACCCCCACTCCACCAGTGATACTTGCTAGTTGAAGAGATGGAGATAGAGGTGGCTAGCTCCTGCAGCTGAAATACCCATGGATGGCACCATTGTTCCTCTCTAGTGAAGATTAGCCCTAAATGTTGATCTACCGGATGCTTCAAATCAGTGGTGAAATTAAAAAAATTTTACTACCGGTTCTGTGGGCGTGGCTTGGTGGACATGGCAGGGGAAGGATACTGAAAAATCCCCATTCCCTCCCCATTCCTGGGGGAAGGATATTGCAAAATCTCCATTCCCACCCCACTGTGGGGCCAGCCAGAGGTGGTCTTTGCCAGTTTTCCGAACTACTCAAAATTTCTGCTACCGGTTCTCCAGAACCTGTCAGAACCTGCTGGATTTCACCCCTGCTTCAAATGCAGGAAGGAAGGGCACCAAGCTGACTGCCAACTCACCAAAATGATCCCAAAGACCAGTGACAAAAATGGGAAAAAGGTGAGAAAAGACCCCAAAGGCCCCATAAGATGGTGTTAGAATGAGTTGAAGTCACTTGAATTCCCTCTTCCTGGCTATAGAGAGTGGGAACTCCGACCACCCCAGAGAGGAGTGAGACCGACTCTGGTAACGATTCTCTGGTAAGTCACCCTGTGAATCCTATCACCAACCCAGTCGAACTGAATGTGACATTTTTGGGCACCCAGGGAATGTATTGGCCTTACTGGACAGGCTGCACCAGGTACATGGTGAACCCTGATGTGGTGAAAAAATTAGGACTCCGACTCCGACAGTTAAGGGTACCCATAGCATTTTGCCAGCTAGATGAGAGCCTGGCTGGGGGGAGTCCCGGCTCACTTTATAATGGAACCAGTGGAGATGAGGATGCCCTGAGTTTTATTGTGGCTCTGGGGATGGAGAGATCCCTCTTGCTGGAATAGCTCCAAAAATGGAATCCCTACATAAAAGAGTGGCGAAAGAAACTGTTAAAAATTCGGAAGGGGGGGGCGAAAGAGGAAAGGCTTCTCCCCAGAATACTAGCAGCAAGCAACCTAAGGTGTGTTGGAATTAACCACAGTGGCACAAAATCAACCAAGGTGGAACCTGAAAATCCCCAGGGAATATTGGGACCTAAAGGACGTTTTTAGAGAAAAAGGGTCCAACATGCACCATCAAAATCCTTCCCAGGGCTAAAGTCCAAGCTGTATTCTATGACTCCCAGAGAGCTGGAAGAACTCCATGCATTCATAGATAAGAACCTGCAACACAGGTTTCATCTAGATGGCCAGATCCTGGGTTGTCGCCCCGCTCCTATTCCAGGGGGGGAAAAGATGGCTCTCTCTCCCCATTACAAACCTTCTGAAAATGAAAGGGAAGGGAAAACCCAAGCCTAGCCAGCTCTTAAAGTGGACTATGGAATACCAAGTGGCATTCAAAAAGCTCAAGCAGCTGTTTGCAGCGGAACCTGTACTGAAATACCCAAACCCAGACGCCTCCTTTGTAATCCAAGCATATGCTAGTGACATGGTGTTCTGTCCCCCTCGCCTCAGTCTGAGCGATGACTTAATTAGCCGGCACTATCAGCTCTGGCAGCAAACTAGCGAGCATCTGCCAATGTCTCTGTTATCTCTCTTGATGAGTCAACCAGGAACAAACAGTACTTCAGCTTTAGTTAAGCGGTTGATTTGCTTGCTATGAAGAGGTATAGCAGCCCTCGCTGCTTTTATATCCTGTGGGGTGTGGCTCCATGACTCAGCACTTCCTAGGCCTGCCCCACCCCGCTTCTGTTGTTCCCGCCTCTCCTGCCTACGAAACCTAGGGTGCAGCCAGGCCTGATTGCCATCAGCCGGGTCTGGAGGCGTGGCCTGGGGGGGAAAGAGTCAGGGGACGGAGGCCTTGTTATCTCCTCCACCTGTCCTGTCTCTGGCTCCTGGAGCTGAGCCAGGGAAGCCAGTGCTCCCGAGGTAAGTCCTGATGGCCCTTCCCCCTCACTTTCCAAGTCACTTTCTGGCAGGGGCCCTGGCTCGGGTGGCGCAGACACAACACATGGCTACAAGAGCTGTGCCACTGCAAGAAAACTTCAGGGTTTTCTTCAGCTCTGTGCCTACATCCAAAAAAATTAACGCGCATGGGATGGAGGTGGACAGTTTGGGAGAAGAAGGCCTGTGCAGTTCGATGTGCATTGCTAACTTGGCAACACTTCCCGGAAGGGTGTAAACACCCATTTAAAGTGTGGACAAATCACAAGAACCTAGAAGGTTTTTTTAAAAAACCCACAGAAGCTATCCCTCAGGCAAGCCCATCCAGCACAGTATTTCAATCATTTCAATTTCACTCTGTGCTACATCATTGGTTAAATTATGGACTTATATAGCTATGGACTTCTATAGCTATGGACTTCTATACCTCTATAGCTAGCATATGAGCAGCTCATTGTGCATTTTTTTCTAGAAAAAATGCAAAATTGTTTTCAAGCTTCTTTTTCGTGGCCTGAAAAAAGAAAAAAGAACCACTAACAGATAACAGAATAACAAAGTTGGAAGAACCTTGTAGGTCATCTACTCCAAACTCTTGTCCAACCAGGAGATCCTACACCATTTCTGACAAATGGCAGTTCAGTCTCTTCTTGAAAGCTTCCAGTGATGAAGCTCCCACAAATTCTGAGGGCAAGCTGTTCCATTGGTTAATTGTTCTCACTGTCAGGAAATGTCTCCTTATTTCTAAGTTGAATCTCTCCTTGATCAATTTCCATCCATTATTCCTTGCCTGGCCTTCAGGTACCTTGGAAAATAGCTTGACCCCTTCCTCTCTATGGCAGCCCCTCGAATATTGGAACTGTGGAACTTTTGACATTACCCATAGTGAGGAACCCTAACCCTAACTCCCTGTGCTTTAAACTGCATAACTGTAGCTCTAATTTATCCTTCATAAATTTCATTTTCATAATTTCATACATTATTTACTTACTTACCTACCTACCTACTTACTTACTTACAAATTTATATAGCCACCCAATTCACACATAGAACTCTGGGTAGATGATGATGATGATGATGATGATAATGATGATGATGATGATTAAAAAACTCACTATATAAAAAACCCATTTAAATACCACACACACACACACACACACACACACACACACACACGCACACACAGCAACAACATAAGCAAATGAGCCAGTTGATTGGCTTTCTCTCCATTGTGGTCTCAGGCCTGCTGATAGTCACATTTTTAGGGCCTTTCAGAAAAGTATCAGGATGACAGCCCACCGTACCTCAGAGAGAATGATATCCCATAAAGAAGGGGTCACCACCAAGGAGCGTCTTTTTCATGGTCCAGTCAGATGATAATCCCTAATTGATGGGATCGGTAACATGCCATGTCATGCCATGTTATAATAATATCGTGACACCCTTATAACACCCATTACCCACAAAAAATGTCTTGCAGGTTAATTATTGGAGTTTATAATAAGCATGCCATTAATTCTGCCTCAGGCTAACACTGCCTCCCCAAAGATACTAAGAACAAATTAATTGCTTTGCCTTTCTTGGAAATTCCCTGTGTTATTGTTTTTTTCTGAAGAGGGTTATGAACCTTTTTTGGATTCTTAGATGCTTGGCTGAATGAAAGCTAGCCAATTGAGCATTATCTAAGCTATAGGCTTCTGCAAGAGAAAACAAAGGTGATGCATCATTACATACTTGCATCAAATGTTGTGACACAATTGGATCATGGTGCAACTGCAATCATTTTGATAGCTCATTTTGAAAGACAGTGAAGCTACTTAGACCAAAGAGTGCTACTACAAATAATGCTTTACCTACATACCTGCAATGTGTTAAAAAGTGGTGTTCCAGGATTAGAACAGGTTTTTAATTAAAAAAAAATTAAACTGGCCAACTTAAATATACCACTAAGTTGCTTGCCTGGAATAGTGGCCTAAAAGTAAAGAAAGTATTAGCACATACTGGGGTGCTTATTGTTTTCCGACTACACTTCAACAATGCCCATTGTTGCCTACATTCAAATAAGACAATGGAAATGTTTTTGCATGCCAGCATCAGATGCGTAGATGCCTACAGATCCTTTTGAGCAAATTTTGGAAGATGTGTTAGATGAAAGATTTAGCAAAGGCCAATGTAAATAGTAATTTCCAAGTATACATATTTGTATGTATACAAAACTCATTCTGACTGATTACTTTTTCCAGAAATGTATTTTTAGATAGAACACCAAGGAATATTACTCCACAGCAAGTCCTATTTGTTTTAAGAATCAGGATGAAAGGCTTAATTTAGAAAATTATTTCGCATGTGCAATGGAGAAAATTAGAGAGGGTAGTTCAATCTAATCTAAATATTTAATGGTACTATTGTTTCACTGCCAGAAAAACCAGGATAGACAGTCTAAACTCTTTGTCATTACTACATAATTCTTAGAGATATATGCATTATATATTTAAATCCCAATCTAGAGGTTCCCTATCCAGGTAATGACTAGATTTCAATTATATAACTGTGCCTTTCAACCATAGCTTTGGCCAGACTCTCTTTGTCTGGAAGAAGCTGGACTCACGAAGGATTTTCTGAATTCTCAGAATTACATTCAGAATTCAAAGAACTTCTGGGATGATACAAAGGTTGCTTTAATATGTAAGAATAATGTGATGTTTGAGATAGTCTGTACAAGAAGCATGCATTTATTTGTTCACTATATTTCCCATGTAATATTGCAAAATATATTGAGAATTAATAGTAAGTACACATGTGACCAAAGCATGGCAGTTTGGAAATGGTCCCTCAGTTGCAAAATGCACTTGGACAGGAATAAATGTCCAACTGTAATACAGCTGCTCCTCATATTGCTGAGGAGAGGAAGAAATTGCTAAGCAAATAAAACATCCAATTTTCTTTGATGCTCACAAATTACTTAAGCAGCAGAAATGGTTTCCCCCAGAAGTTAAATATAGCATATGCATTTATTATTTGAAGATGTTCACTGACTAATTCATATTGATGTTGCTATTATTATCATTAGACTACCAGCAATAATTGATATTATCCATAGCACTGTTATTAAATATTGATATTGTTGCAATAAATAAACATAATGTTCTACAGAATAAAAGAGGGCAGAAGGTATCTGCCTGAAGAAATTTACATGTAAAATTTGTTGAAGGTGAAGCAGCAGAAAAAAAGGAATAAATGAATGGAAAAATAAATAACGGAAAACTAAGTAACAGAAGATTCATGGTAAGTCAACAGAAATGTGTTTATAGGCTCTGTTGTATTGTTAGAAACAGTTTAATGTGCATTTTAAGTAAAATTTTAAATGTTTATTTATTTATTTATTTATTTATTTATTGTTTGAATTTATATACCGCCCTATCTCCCAAAGGACTCAGGGCGGTTCACAGGCATATAAAAACATCAATATACAAATTAAAACAATCATTAAAAAACTTATTCTACTGCCCAATTAATTAAAAATAAAAATATAGATATTAAAATCAATTTAAAAAACCCCTCTAAATTTAAAATCTAAAAAACTAAGCCCGTCCTGCACAGATGAATAAATGTGTCTTGAGCTCGCGACGGAAGGTTCGAAGGTCCGGAAGTTGACGGAGTCCTGGGGGGAGTTCGTTCCAAAGGGCGGGAGCCCCCACAGAGAAGGCCCTTCCCCTGGACGTCGCCAGACGACACTGCCTAGCTGACGGCACCCTGAGGAGTCCCTCTCTGTGAGAGCGCACGGGTCGGTGAGAGGTATCTGGTCGCAGTAGGCGGTCCCGTAGATAACCCGGCCCTATGCCATGGAGCGCTTTAAAGGTGGTCACCAAAACCTTGAAGCGCACTCGGAAAGCCACAGGTAGCCAGTGCAGACTGCGCAGGATAGGTGTTATACGGGAGCCACGATGTTAAGGGTTTTTACGTCAGTCTATGACCGTTTTAGTTAAATTAGGCCTATTTAATATTTTGGTTTAAATTTGTTTTAAATTTGTTGTTTATATTATGTACTATTTGTGTTTTTAAAAGGCTGTAAACCGCCCTGAGTCCTTCGGGAGAAGGGCGGTATAGAAATTAAACTATAAATAAATAAATAAATAAATAATGTTTAGGAGCAAAAATAATTAAATAAATGCTTCTACATACAGGACTCTTAACTATGATTATTCAAAAAGCTGCATGGAACTTCTTTGACTTTTCTTCCTTCTCAGTCTTTTTCAGGTTCAAAAAAGGAACAGGAAAGAAAGACAGGAAAGTTACAAATGATGCCATCTGAAACCTGTGTAAAATTCTTTTGAGTAGGGCTGCTTATTTTGGGTTGTTTGCTGTTCTGTTGGTTTAACTGTGCTAAACCTATCTACAGGCATATTGGTTTCCTACTGAAACTGCCAATTTTCAGTGATATGTTACCCAAGTTTAGCAGCTTAAATCTGGGCCACACAAAAATAATCTTGACTCTAACATATATGTGATATCTGGGATTCATATGTAATATTTCAATTTTCTTTTAGATGGGACCCGGAAATTTGCAGTTCCAATTACGTAGCAGACATACATGCTGTTTTTATGTGCCGATCCATCATCTGTAAGGCAAGTCTAATAGCATCAAGGTCCACATTGAATTCTTCAATTGCTGTTCAGGATTGGTTTCCTCTTTCTGTTGCAGTTTAAATAATAAGTTTATGTACCATAAGAAAACCAATTTGGCGTAAGTAGTTTAGGCGCCAGCTAGAAGCTGGAAGACCATGGGTTTTAGTCCTGTCTTAAACACAGAACCAGCTATGGGCCAGTCATTTTCTTTCAGGCTTGGGATGGAGGCAATAGCAAATTATTTCATACTTTTTGAAATATTTCAAAATAAAAGCATTTTCCAACAGGAAGCTTCTTATAATTAATCCCATAATCTTATTTAAAATCTATTCTGGACCCTTATTCCATTTATAGCTTTCCAAAATCAAATTTCTAATAACTCTTTTGTTATTTATTTTAAAAAGTAGCGTCCTTAACTTGTATTTAAACTTCTTTCACTAAGCATCAAAGGAAATTCATCTAGTATTTTCACATTTGTCAATTCAAAGTTCCTAATAGCTGAAAAACAGTTAATAAGAAATTTCTGAAAGTCACTATTTATTTATTTAATCAAACTTTTATACCGCCCTTCTCCCAAAGGACTCCGGGCGGTTTACAGCCAGATAAAAACAAGGCAAACATAATAAATACAGAATAAAATACTATTTAAAAAACTTATTCAATTTGGCCCAAGTTAAAATCTTTAAAAGAATAAAACCCATTAAAATTAGAAAAGGAAGTATGCAAACCTGTCATTTTCCAAAGCTCTACATCACACCAGTGACTGCTTTGAGGGTTCTTCATCAGAAGCAACTGCATAGACCACTCTCTGGGTCTCAGAGGCATTGACTCTGTTTTTATTGGAGCTGTGTTCAGTTTTCTGTTACCTGGAAGTCAAATAATTGTTTTAATCTAAAGCAAGTAAAAGGTACTGTAATGGGGAATCTGTGATAATATTGGAGTCTCAATGTAACTAATGAGAGTCCTATTCTCTTTTCTTCTGGACATGAACTGGACAGGATTCGACAGATATTCAAAGAGAGTAGAATATAACGTTATTCTTCTTGCTCCAGGAAGATGCTTTGATCTTCTTCTTTTTTGTTCCAGGTGGACAATTTCATCTTCCTTTATTCCCAGATTGCTGAAAGATAGCAACATGGAGTTGGATAGGCCATTAGATCAATGAGTCCAATCTACATTTGTAAAGAATCCCAGACATTCTGTCCAAACACATTCAATGAAAGAGAGTCAACAACTTTTCAGGGTAATTGATTCCATAGTTGAACTACTCTTACCATTTTTTTTACTTTCAACCAAAATCAGTCTTCCCATAAATTAATACTATAAAATAATAATGTATTATTGCTTATATTTTAGTAAGAGGAAGGGAAACAGGTCCTGACTCTTTTGGATGACTTCCTTTCAGATATTTGTAAAGTGGTATTTGCCTCATTACTTAATCCAGTGATTTGTTCTAGCACAGAAGCTTCTTTTAACTTTTATAAAAGGTATTCAAGGCTCCAAGGCTATGTAAAAGGTCCATCAAGGCAAAGCTACTACCATTTGATTATATTGCATTTATATGATGTGAGAATAGTCTCCCTGAGATATTTATTCAGCACTTCAGTATTCTCTGGATGAAGAGCAGTTGAAGTTCAGAAGACTTTTAATTAAATAAAATAAATATACTTCTTTTCTGAAGCGGCCCCAAGTTAATCATGATGAGGGTTTCCATATTTCTTTTGATTTTGTTCCTGTGTTCTGAACAGCTAGAAAAAAAGAAGAAGCAAATGAAAATGTTTCCCATCACTCAATTTTCAGTACGCTGGGAAGAGATTTACCTGGTCATTTGTTTCACATCAGAGTTATGACCAGAGGTGGGCTGCTGCCAATTCGGATGAGTTCGAGCAAACCAGTTGTTATGATTCTGCACAGTTCCACAAACTGGCAAATTCCACCACTGGCTGGCCCTGCCCACCCCACCCTACCCCACCCTATCTCACCTCACCCATCTCTGGCCGGTGGCTAGAGTCACGCCTGTGCACAGCTACACTCTGGCTCCTTCGCTTGCTCATTTGCCCAGACTACATAGTCCAGCTGATCTCTGCACCTCATCCGCTTGTCTGCTTTCGCCATGGCCTACCAAAATATGCCAGTTCCTTCCTGTGGCCTTCCTTTGGGCCTACGGGTGGATGCGCCCTTCACTTTGGGTTGGAGATGCACCATTCACTTCGGGTTGGAGACATGAACCTCTGGCCTTCCCCGGGGCCTACAGGGGGATTCCAACTGCTCACCCTTCACCTTGGGTCAGGCCAATTCCTGCCTTTCTAAAGTGACACACTCTCCCCATTGGCCCGCTGAATCAGCTCACTTATCTCCACCCCAGCTGTTTCCCCTCCTTCAGAGGCCCCGTGATCTCTCCACTTCTTCCCCCATGACCGCCTCTTTCTTCCTCCTGTGACCTTACCTTCCTCCCATAACTGGTGGCAGAGGGGAAGGCGAGCCAGGGCTGAGCCATTACCGCTCTGCCATCTTGCCCTCTGCCTCGATTCTCCACAGCTGCTGGGCCTCCCCTGCCTGTGAGCAGGGGGCGACCAGGAAGCACAAGGCTATGTGGCCCGCATCACCCTCTGTCCCTCCCTCCCTCACTGGCCCACACACTTCAGACGAGTGAGGGCTGCTGCTGTGAGAACAGTGTGAGCCCCATGGGAGGCTGGAAGATAAAGCTGATGGCAGGGAAGGAAGATCCACTCCAGGCTTGCTGCACTCAGCCAAAGCCACTGGGGAGGACATGGGTGAGGCTTGGCAGCCTTTTGGGCCCAGCGTCAGCTTCCGTAAGGCCCAGGTGGGTAGTCTGAGAGAAGATGCCTCCCATCCGCCCTCCAAGCTGGCCTGGAAATGGCATGTGTGTTCCCTTGTCGCTCACTGGATGCGGGACTTGAGACAGAGGGGAGGGCAAGCAGGCAGCAGCCTAGAGCAGGGCCAAAAGGCTGCCTTGCCTCGCCGTGTCCCCCCCCTACTGAGGTGGTTCTTTGGCTGAGTTCAGCAATCCCAGTGCAGATCTTCCTTCCCTGCCATCAGCCTTATATTCCAGACCAAGGGGGCTCGCACCATTCTCACAGCAGTGGCCCGTGCTTGTCAGAAGTGCATGGGGCAGCAAGCAAGGGAGGGACAGCTGGCAAAGGGGTGATGCAGGCCACATAGCCTCATGCTCCCTGGTCACCCCCCTCCTGCCTGCAGGCAGGCGAGACCCAGCAGCTGCAGAGAATACGAGCACAGCATGAGATGTAGGCTGGGGGAAGCCGAACAGCAACACTCAGCCTTGGCTCACGTTCTCCTCTACTACCAATGGCAGGTAAGGTCACGTTCACAGCCAGCCAGGAAAGCCAACTGCTGCCTAGCCCAGAGTTGCTCACTGGGGTGGGCAAGGCTGCAGCTCCTGCCTTGCTTGAAGTTCCCAGCCCTTTATTTGAAAATCTCCTCAAAAAAGAGAGGGGAGGAAGTCCTGCCCCCGGCCCCTTTGTTGGACCCAGAAGCCTTGCCTGCTGGGCTTTCTGGGAAATGGGGAGCCGGGCACAATGCTGCAATTGTCCCTTCATGCTCAGTCTCTGGAAGACTGGCCAGGAATGCCTGGCGGGCTCAGGCTTTTTCCTTGGAAAGGAAAGGCTCATTCACTGTTTCTACTACCACTACCCCTGGAGGAAACAGGAGTTTCATCAATTGGACCACATAGGCTAGCTGTGGAAATGGGCAAAGAAAAATCCTGCTAGGATCGGCCGGAGGCATATCTCATATCCGTGAAGCCCAATGTACAAAGCTCAGCCTGGGAGGCCTGAGGAAAGGGCTTAAATTTGCTTGCTCTAGCACAAAGTTTTTGTAGTACCTGATCCCTGTACCTTTCATCCCATTGGGATGCTTTGGAGATGCTATTACAGTAGCCCGGTTTAGAATGATCTTTAGACTGATGCCAGCCTCTGCTCATGCTTTTCTTGGCATCTGGCATGAAACAAGTGGCCCACCTGTATCAAACTCCAAGTCAGCCAGCTTTGTGCTGTCAGATTTCCCGCATTTCCAGGATTTGAATAAAGCTTTAGGCATCGTATGCCGATAGCTCTGCTTGCCTAACTGATGTCCCAAATAGTTTGTGTTGTGGCAGGCAACTGATACTGGCTTCCACAAGGCTTTGACACCAATGCCTTAAGTCAGGCGGGCAGCCCTCAACGGAGCACGAAGCTCCTAATTGCAGGCAGGCAGAAAGTCAATGGAATGTGAAGCTCCTAAACATAACACCAAAGTGTAGCCAGCAGCATGAATAACAGGGAATAAGGAACTCTGAGTAATGATGGTCAGGCCTTGATAAGATTCGCTGCACTTTCTGAGTGGGAAAAAACAGAGGCCGAAGCAGGCACAAAGAAGTGGAAACTGCGCTCCACCACCTGTAGACACCAATCAAATAAAGAGCACAAAGCTCCAAAATGGCGGATCCTGAAACTGCGGTGTGCCAATCAAAGGCACTTCACCACCAGCCACTGTCCAGGGAGTGCAAAACTCATAAAGGGCTGTAAAAAGGGAGGGCCACAAATGTGGCCTCAAAGGTGTACCACCACTGAAGCTGTTAAGGAGTGTGGAACTCCAGAAACTGGTTTATCACTGAAGTCAGTCCAAAACAGGACCGCGAAGCTCCACTAGTCTAAATATTGGGCAGCGCGCAGATTATGATGGTAAAATGGCCACCCGACCAGCTCAATCGGGAGCGTAAAGCTCCTCCAAATCACCTCCAAATAATGGGGGAGCGCAAATCTCCACAGGCAGTCCCGCAGCTGTCTAGGGAGTGCTAGACTCCACAGGGGCTCTGGATGGTGATCAGTCAACGGAAGCCACCATGGTCAGAGGAAATATGTCCGAGAGACAGCTGCAAAGTCAGCAATGGTTGGAGCCTTGTTTCCCGCTGGGAAGGAAATCCCAGCGACTCAACCACTCATGGGAGTCAGCTGGCAACTCACAGTTGGAGACTCTCAGAAGAAACAGCCAGGAACAAATTTCCAGTCAGAAGAAAGCATCCAGGAAAAAAATGTTGGAATAAGCACTTGACATGTCCGTCCAGTCTGGAGGACTGAATCAAAAACTGGGAAGTCCTAGCAACAAAGGTGGTACTTACAACTTTGACAGACTCAGTCCTTCAACCGAACAGACAAGTACAATCCATTCCTGAATGCTGTCTCCACCACTATGGAGAACGGGGTGACTCCATCAGCCTTTCTCTTCCCCCCCCCCCCAGATTCCTTTTGCCAGCATGCACCAGGCAGGCTTGGCAGGCAGCATGATCTTTAAATGGGCTTTTATTTTATCAGCCCAAGGAGTGGGGGAAGGGGCTCGGAATGGTACATAGGAAATTGCCCTGTCTCTGCAGCATTAGCTCACCTGCGCTGCCCCACCTTGCCATGAGTGACGTTGAGTTGGCTACGCCCATTCAGTCACATGATCCACCTAAACCCTGCCCACCCAGCCAGTCACTAGGCAAACCAATTGTTAAATTACTTGAAGCCCACCACTGGGCCAGGGGTACAAATGCAGCAATCTTGTTCATATAAACAGCAAATTAAGTAATAAAATAGCCATCCCCCACATTTTTTTCCTTCCTTTCTTTCTTTCTTTCTTTCTTTCTTTCTTTCTTTCTTTCTTTCTTTCTTTCTTTCTTTCAGTGCCTTCGAGTCGGAGTCAGGGTTTGGCAACTGCAGTTTTCTTGGCAAGTGTTTGGTACAACTGCAGTGTTCACAAATCCCTGCAGTTTTCTTGGAAGTGGTTTTTCCTTGTCTCCCTCCTAGGGCTGAGTGAGAGGGATGGGAAAAGGTCACTCAGCTGGCTCTGTGTTTAAGGCAGAATTAGAACTCATGGTTTCTTGATTTCTCGACTGATGCTTTCAGCCACTGCACTAAACTGTCTCCTAAAATAGCTCTTATACCAATATACTCTAAACTACAAACAGATAGTATTACACCTGAGAAAATGTATTAAAAAGAAATATATATATTTAATATATATTAAAAAATTAAGAAAATAGAAAATCACACTATTTACTAAGACACAGTAAACTGGACAAATGTGGCATGCAGGCTACATTTATACTTAATGTACCAAATTGTGTATGATTGCCATACCTACTATTACAAATGCTCTTTTAAAAAAGTTCCCCAATTTTTAAAGCATTATTTTATTTTTGTACTTTTAAAAAGCAGCTTACCCAACAGTAATAACATCTATTATGTTTTGAATTAAATATTATCACTTAATGATTTTTGAAAGAAAGTAGATCAGTTTGGAGCATAAAATGTGATATACCTTTGGAAAGAATGAGTAAGTGAAAGTTGGGCAGCCATAAACTTCTCTGTTTTTGCCCCTTGTAAATAGTTTTTGCTACAAGCAATGTATAAAGCAGAAAGAGATAATGGGAAACAGCAACCTTATTTATTTTGCAATACGTGCTTTTAAGTATTTTTCTGACATGGAGCTAATTAGAGTTACAAATGCCTATTGATTAGGTATATAAAACAAACAAATAACAAACAGCATTGCATACAAAGTCTTTGTGTTTCTACTCCATGAAATTGAGTTGCTCTGTGTGTGAAGTGGGCAGTCTCTAAATAAAAAAATAAAAAAATTGAAGGCTTTACTGAACCTGTTTCACCACTTTTCTCATATTTCAGAATCCATGATCAAACAAGTTGCAGCCTGTCTTGGTGAAACAGCTTCGTTCAGAGTTATAATAATGGTGCCCCTTAATTTCTCTGTCAGGCCTAATACAAAGCCATTCATAACTTTAAACCTGAACAAGATTTTTAAAAAATTTCTTTGATACATATTTTCATTGAAGGTGTATAGTGATGAACTGAGTCCTTGCTGTAGATTTCAGATCGTGTTCCATATAAAAGTATGTTTTTCACTGTCTTTTCCTAAATAGATACCTTGCCTTTCCACTTGGCAGGAAAAATGAACCAAATAGCAATTGCAGATTTGTTTCAGATTCAGTTCAAATATTACAAATGATTGAACAAAGACAATTGAGCATTAATAGCACAGAATGTACTGCCACTTTGATGTACAAATCGGGGGTGGGGGAGCTATTTTGAGTTTTCAGAGAAAAGGTGGGCCGGTTTTTTCTTCTTTGCATAGCATAAACCAAAATCCCTCAAGGGCCATCTTTGCTTGAATATTCAAATAAAATAATCCAAGCATAGGATAAAGTCATCTTTTAAAAAAAACCCACTCATTCTCTCTCAAGGATTGACAGTATTCATAATTTTACTTGTAAACAGTTTAGACATTTATATTTTGGAAATTATATTCCTATTTATCCTTTTCTTCCTAGGTGTTTTACTTTCAAATAAACATGAAGAGGTTCACTCTAAATTTTATAAATATTTTAAAAAGCATTATGGTACAAATGATGGTAATATTACTTTGTTGCCAAGCCTAATATTTCTCATATATATATATATATATATATATATATATATATATATATATATATATATATATATATATATATATATATATATAGGTTTGAGCTGGTGAGCTGCATAGCTGTTGTTTGGCTTTGTGGTCGTGCTACATCTTCATAGTGGGTGTCAGTCTGCTGCATGAATGGATTGGAGGGGTTTGAAATGGCTAATGTTGCAGCTGCGGTCTGGCTTCTGGTCCTTGGTGGTGCTTCATGATCAGTGTGGGTTTGGGTCTGCTTTCTGGGTGGATGTGCGGTGGTGACATCCTGTGTGGACCTTGTGAGTGTGGGTCTGGTGTCATTCCTCGTGTTAGGGACTCGTTTGTCAATAAGGCGGGTTTCCAAATGGCTGGTAGGCGGGAGGTGTCATCTCGTTTGTTCATGAGATAGAAAACGCCCACACAGCATGAACAAACGAGATGACACCTCCCGCCTACCAGCCATTTGGAAACCCGCCTTATTGACAAATGAGTCCCAACACGAGGAATGACACCAGACCCACACTCACAAGGTCCACACAGGATGTCACCACCGCACATCCACCCAGAAAGCAGACCCAAACCCACACTGATCATGAAGCACGACCAAGGACCAGAAGCCAGACCGCAGCTGCAACATTAGCCATTTCAAACCCCTCCAATCCATTCATGCAGCAGACTGACACCCACTATGAAGATGTAGCACGACCACAAAGCCAAACAACAGCTATGCAGCTCACCAGCTCAAATCCCCCTGCAGCACAGCCTAGACTGGGCACAACCAAGCCCCCACCAACACAGGACACACCCCATCCAATCAGAGCACAGAAAAACCCCCATCCAATCAGAGCACAGCCAAGCTCCCACCCAATCAGTTCAAACCCCCACTAGCAGTTAAAAGGAAGAAACAGCTGCAATCACACATTGCTCCCAGAAGCACGAAGCTGAAGCCTGAAGATGATCACACATATAGGCTAGTGGGGGTTCAAACCCCCACTAGCAGTTAAAAGGAAGAAACAGCTGCGATCACACATTGCTCCCAGAAGCACGAAGCTGAAGCCTGAAGATGACGAATGAGACTTCGTCGAAACGTCGCCAAGACACTTCCAATTTTACACGGGAGAAAACCCGAACAACCAAAGACCTATATACAAACACTCGTGAAAACCTCAGAAAACAAACAAATATATATATATTTGTTTTCTGAGGTTTTCGCGGGTGTTTGTATGTAGATTATTTGATTATTTGGGTTTTCTCCCGCGTAAAATTGGAAGTGTCTTGGCGACGTTTCGAAGTCTCATTCGTCATCTTCAGGCTTCAGCTTCGTGCTTCTGGGAGCAATGTGTGATTGTAGTTGTTTGTTAAAAGGAAAACTATAAATAAAACATATATATATATATATATATATATATATATATATATATATATATATATATATATATGTTTTATTTATAGTTTTCCTTTAACAAACAACATATTTTATGGACAATGTAATAACTGGGTCAATATATTTTTTACATAGTGCTAACAATAATAATACAATTATATATACATAGATTTTGTCTTCTAACATTTAAACTTAATATGCTCATTATAATTATAATATATTCTTTTATGTATTGATGTATATAATACTATTTTCCCAATTTGTGCTTATTTCTACTACCACCACCACGCCACTTGTTGGGGTTCTTCCATATTCACCTCTGTCTTTAAACAGTACTTTTCTCTCTTTACAATTCTTTATCACTTTCTCCAAAAATATATTTAAATATCAGTTACATTTCTTCATACAATGTATTTGCTGACCCCTGTTAAATCACTAATATTTTAAATACTACTCAAAATTGCACCATATTTCCAATATCTCAATTTTCTATAAACATCAATAAAAGCAATTATTAATAAGATTTAATCAGTACTGGGATTATATCTCTAAGTCCCCTGAATTTGTAGTCCTTAAAAGCTATAAATTCCAGTATATCTTTTGCACACAGTTAATTATAATAATACATTTAAATATACCTAATCATAGTCTTCCACCTCCTAACCTTAGTATATTTGTGGTTATAATAAATTCTATTATATATCTGTATATGTGTTACTATTTTCCCAATTTATACTTTCTAACAGGGTGAAATGTAAAATTTGTTACTACCAGTTCTTGGGCGTTGTTTGGGGTAGTGGTAATGTGACTGGTCGGGCGTGGCCAACTTTTCTTTTTATTTTTAAAAGCATTTTTTCTACAACCTCTTTGGCCGAAGAAAAAATGCTTTTAAAAGACTCCTCTGATGATCCCAGCTGAGTTGCCTGATCATCAGAGGCTTTTCTTTTCTTTTAAAAGCATTTTTTTGCCTTTATAAGGAAAAAAGCCTCTGATGATTAGGCAACTCAGCTGGGATCACCAGAGGAGTCTTTTAAAAGCATTTTTTCTACAACCTCTTTGGCTGAAGAGGTTGTAAAAAATATGCTTTTAAAGGGTTCTGATGATCCCAGCTGAGCCGCGCAAGGCTCTTTTTTTTACTTTTAAAAGCATTTTTTCAGCCGAAGAAAAAATGCTTTTGAAAGTTTAAAAAAAAACTGTGATGATCACGCAGATCAGCTGGTCATGGGCAGGGGTGGGGGGCCAGGGATTTTTGCTACCGGTTCTCCGATCCACCCACCACCATTGCTATCATATCGGGCAATCCGGTCCGAACCAAGAGCATTTCAACCCTGCTTTCTACTTGTTTCTATTAGTTTTTAATACAGTCACAATATTGCAAGATACTATATCTCTGTCATCTCTCAGCCTTTTTAGAATTTCATCATTTATTGGCTTTTTGGTGATTCTTTTATATTTCTCTCTTGGGATCCTATATTTCTTTCTAACATTTTTACACTGAATGTTCCCTCTGCCTTACCCCTTATTTCCTTCTGCTGCATCATTTGGATACCCATCCAAAACCTTTTAATTACTTTCAGGAAGTCTTCCTTTTTCCTCTCTGTTTTATTGTAAGCTCTTAAAGAATTATCTTTTTGATTCTTAATATTTAGTGTTACTGTCTTTTCAATTTTTTTATTTTCTTGTAACTTTTTTAAAAATTTATTTTGTCATAACATTATATACAGGAACATATATTGAAAGGAAACAATAGGACAGGAACGATAGGCACTTTTGTGCACTTATGCACGCCCCTTATAATCCTCGTAGGAATGGGGTGAGGTCAATGGTAGAAAGTTTTTGGTTAAAGCTTTTAGGATTATGGGAAGAGACCACAGAGTCAGGTAAAGTGTTCCAAGCACTGATGATTCTGTTACAGAAGTCATATTTTCTGCAATCTAGATTAAAGCAGTTAATATTAAGTTTAAATCTATTGGTTGCTCTTGTATTATTGCTATTGAATTGTCTTCTACATCACTCCTTCTATTTTTTCATCTGTCTTCTGAATATTATGTTCATCTTTTTCCACCATTTGTTGAGGGTCTTCTGCATTCACTTCTTTATCTTTGAACAATCCCATCATCTCCTTATGATTCTTTATCACATTTTCATAAATATTTTTAACCATCACTAACATTTTTTCATAGACACTTATTGTCTCCTGCTGAGTAATTTTGTACTAAATTAATATATTAAATATTACTCAATAGACCTCTAATATTCCAGTATCCCAATATCTAAAAACTCCAAAAAGGTCAATTATTAATAAACTTTAGTCAATCCCAGAATTATTTCTCCAAGTCCCCTAAATTTTTACTCTTTAAAAGCTATAAATTCAGACTTTACAGTCTTTATAATTTCCAGTTTACACCTTCCCAACTGTCCAAATTTTAAAGTCTTTTCTTTTTTTTCTCTTTTTTTCCTTTCCCCCCTTCTATCACTTTTCTTCTTTTGCCTCATAGGATGATCTATCAAGTGATATTAATAAACCAAATCCAAGTTGGCCCACTAGGTTGCTTATACCTTTCAATGGACTTCAATATTTTTTTAGTATTTATAGTTAAGTTTGCCTTAAAGATCTTCACAAAACTCCCTAAACATTTCCAAGCATCCAAATTCCCTACTAAGATAAAGTCAAGGCCAAATAGCCTTCCAGGTGTTGTTTACTTTCTCTCCTTTCATCACTTTCACTTAAGTTTCCCACATTGCGGTAATCCCCTGCTCCCAATTCCAGCATTCAGCAGAGTGTAAAAGTCAAAACAGCTGATTGTCAACCAATTAGGGGGGTTACAGATAGAGTTTAGGAAAGCCGTTTCTCCCAATAATCACTTTTCACAATGTTATTCGACTTTTTCCAGGCTTTCTGTGTTTAAAGCATCCTTTAGATATTTCTTTTGAATCTGAGTCTTTAATCTTTAATCTTTCTCGTTAGTTTTTAGTCTTTAATCCTTCTCCATAAATCCAGTCACTGCTTTCTTAATGTTTGGAGATTGTTTTGGGGATTTTTTTTACTTGGGTTAAATCTCTAAGGTAAAAGTTGGAAGTTATCTCACCCAGTTTCACTGCTCTGTCCATGGACCACTCTAGCACAAGATCTTAATGTCCCGATTGTCCCAGTTTGTGACTGACTAAAATGCCTGTCATTCCTGCTGCTGTTTGGGAAACCTTTCTTTGGATTGAGGAAATTGCAGTTTCCTTGTGATTGATGAAGCACCTCTCCTTCTTTCATCACCCCACCAGGGGGGCTTGACCCCATAGGGTCTCCTGGCAAGCAGTTGCCGGCTGCTTTTCATGGAGCCCAACGGAGCTCTGCTGTTTTCCAGGCATTCCTACCGCAACATTAACCGGAACTCCTCCAAGCCTAATATTTCTGAGGATTGCTTATATTCTATACTTAATGACAGAAACCTCTCTCTTTGTCTGCTGTATTTAGCAAGATTTTAATTCTGACTATTGTGTTCATCTGTGTGGCTCTATTAATAAATACCATAACATAAATCAGTCTTTCTATCAGGCTAGCATTTGCTGGATAATAAGTTTCTTCATCCTCATTCAGCAGTGACAGATTGGAATTTCACTGCAAAACTTTTTGATAAGATGATCAGAAACAGAACAGAAATCCAAGATTTCACAGAGGAATATTGGGATATAGTTTCAGATTATATATCTGTGTCTGATAAAGTAGTGGTTTTGAATACTTTGTGGAGTATGATCAGTTAAAGTAAAGGTAAAGGCTTCTCCTGTTCTGTTGTATCTGATTGTAGGGGGAAATGGTCATTTCCATTTTTTAGCTAAGGGAGCCAGCGTTGTCCAAAGAATTTACAGCAGTCATGTGGCCAGCATGACTATATTCTGAAGGCAAACAGAATGCTGTTACCTTTCTATTTATCTACTCACATTTGCATGCTTTCAAACTGCTAGGTGGGAGGAGCTGGGGCAAGTAACAGGAGCTCACTCTTTATCATACAGTGCTCAAGTCTTGAACCCAAGTTGCCAGCTTTCCAACTGATAAGTTCAGCATCTTTAACCGTGGAGCCACCCATATGATCAATTATGCAATATGTTAAAAATTAAAAGAAAAATTAAAGCAGGGGAATAAAATTTTCTAAAGTCAAAAAATATTGAAAATATCAGTGGGGGTGTCAAGGGAGAAAAGTATGGATCACTAGATCAAAGTGTGAGAGGTCATGACAAATGAGGCAGGCAACCGGAGTACTTTTCAAAGACTTTCTACTACAAAAATTAATTATTCCTGACCAATAATTTTTTTTACTTAACTTTTGACTTGTAATCCAGAACAGTGGGAGGATACCGTATTATTTACTCATCTAATACTCATTTATTGTTTGGCATTTGGCCTATAATAATATGTAAACACACCACACACATATAATTCCTTCCATGTCTAATTTTAGATTCTTTGTGAATGCATCCATATGTGTAGTTGCCTGAGGCAAAATGGATGAAGAACACCATGTTTAATCAAGTGCAAATAAGAAAGTTGTAGCTCAAAATGACAGAATGAAGTGTATAACTCGCAGTATCCATGATAAATGACAGGTGTTTGCTAAGACTTCCAAAGAAAACTTAGTAACCTGTAACAGCCCTCCTATGAGCATGGCATTTTTATTATGTGCTTGAATGGGCCAAGAATGCAAAGTGATGGTCAGAGAAAACTCAATTTCTTTCCTTGCTAATCAAGACAAAGGGAAAAGCAAATAAATTGTGTGTCTGAGAGCTAATTTTCCTTTCTGGAAATTTTATAGTTTCTTTGATAGAATCTGCTTCATCGTTCATATATTGAACTCTCATACTGTGCTTAGCTTTATATTACAGAAAGGCAAGATTCAGCCTCAGAGCTAAAATCACTGAAACTTTATACATCTCAGCCACCATACTAGGAGAAGATACGATAACCCTATTGTTGAAGAGATTACATTTGCAGCAGCATTTTATTGCTAACCCCATATGTTTCTCCATCATAGGTTTGGAAGTAGTAGTACAGGTAGTCTGGACTTAAAATTATTTTTAGTGACTATCCAAAGTTACAATAGCACTAAAAATGTGACTTGTAGCCAGATCTCACACTTATAATCATGGTGACAATTCTAGGGTCCTGTAATCAAAATTTGGACACTTGGTAATCACAGATATTTATGACAGTTGCAATGTCCCAGGGACATAAGATTTCCATTTGCTACCATCCCACCCATCTTACAGCAACTAAATCAATAATAAAAATCAGATATGTTTAATGGCCATCTGATTTGGTTAACAAAAAAGCCAATGCAACCCTAAACTGCATTAATAAAGGTATAGAATCAAGATCACATGAAATGTTAATACCGCTTTATAATGCCTTAGTAAGACCACACCTGGAATATTGCATCCAGTTTTGGTTGCCACAATGTAAAAAAGATGTTGAGACTCTAAAAAAAGTGCAGAGAAGAACAACGATGATGACTAGGTGGCTGGAGTAAAAAACATATAATGAACATTTGCAGGAATTGGGTATGTTTAGCCTAATGAAAAGAAGGACTAGGGGTGATACGATAGCAGTATTCCAATATCTAAAGGGCTGCCACAAAGAAGAGGGAATCAATCTATTTTCCCAAAGGTCCTGAGGCAAGACAAGAAACAATGGATGTAAACTAATCAAAGAAAGAACCAACTAGAACAAAGTAGAAATTTCCTGACAGAACAATTTATTAGTGGAACGACTTGCCTCCAGAAGTTGTGGGTGCTCCAACAATGATGGTTTTTGAGAAGAGATTGGACAACCATTTGTCTGAAATTATATAGGATTTCCTGCTTGAGCAGGGGATTGGACTAGAAGACCTCAAAGTCCTTTACAACTGTATTATTCTATTATTCTGATTCATTCATAATCATAGCACAAAAAAAGGTTGTAAAATTGGATATACCACTTGCCTTTCAATGAAAATTTTGGGTCCAATTCTGGTCCTAAATTGAAGGCTACCTGTATATTTGTGGTTTGTAATATTCACTTTCTGTGAATTTGCCTTGCCTTAGTTTCTGAAGCTAATAAAGCACAATGGTAAACTGCTATTCATTTACTAGTAAAATAGTCATCATACTAATAGGGAAAGTGAATGTTTTGCAGAGGCATGTGGACACACATGTTTTTTCTCTTTCCAGAAAAGGAAGGAAGGAAGGAAGGAAGGAAGGAAGGAAGGGTTTCATAATAATATTAAACATCAAATTTCTGCCACATTTATCTGGATAAAAAGGTAGAGAGAGAGAGAAGGGGGGAATAGTAGACTTTTAAGAATATGGCATTCTAGAGAACTGCTTTTGATCTGGTTGTAGTGAACAATTCAAAAGACTGCTTAGCTTAAAGCAGGAGTTCTAAGATCTGTGTGGATCAGAATTATAGTCTAACATCATTCTAAGAGCCAGTGAAACTCCACCAGGATATTTGAAACCATTGACTTTTCAGTATTCCTTCCCAAATCAACTTTAAACTGACCTGACCTGACCTGACCTGAAGTCTAGGGGCTAAGTCAATAACATCAGGGCAGCTGTTCATACAAAAATTGCACACTTGCAATTTATTTGTCACAATATCACTGCTGCTGACCCAGGTTAGTTGGCGCAAGATACATTGCATCTCTGCAAAATTACTCTAAGGTAACTTTCAAAAGTAGATCCACTAGACAAATCTTTTGTAGATAAAGGGTTATTATCTGCCGTTGACATCTAAACTTGTTTGCTTACATAATTCAGTGCTGTAAATTTCTTCATATCTGGCAAATTCCATGGGCTTTATAAAATGCTTCTCTTCTATGATAAAGGGCTCTCGTTCTAGTCAATAAATTGGTGTGTGCTGGTGATTCATTGGAGACATATGCGAGGAGTAAAAAAAACCTTAATTTATGAGAAATTAAACTCAAATAATTGAAATACTGTAAGAGGTCTTTTGTTATCTACTACTTGGGATTCTTAGGATCTATTGTGTGCTTTATACTTTTTTAAAGTGGCAATGTGATAAACAGTCAATTTTATTGAAAAACAATACTTTCAAATCGTTGAATACTATGCTTTAAGAATGCCTTTTTAAAAAGTGAGATAATCTGTTAAATTCCAGAATGAGTTGCTGGCAAGGTAATAATATTAATATAGATATTATTTACATTCACAGTATATATTCACAACATTAAATTGTAAAAACAAGATGAGATATACTTGACTATAGAAAAGAATTGCAATTTTTTTTTATTTCTGATATAAAGCACACTGTAAATGATACAATACAATGTATTTAGTACTGTGGTTTTGTACTGGCTTCACAATACATACCAGCCTTTTCCTAATATCTTCCAGATGTGATCAGTTCCAATAATTCTTTTCCAGCAGTGAAAGGAACTTTCTGCTGGCTGATAATTTTGAGAGTTGAATTTAACACATTTAAAGCATGAGAAGCTCAATCTAGACTCTAGGTATTTGTCACTCTATTGTTGGATTTCATGAAATACTTTCATATATCTCACCAGATTTATACAACCCATTTGAGTAATCTTGCTTATTTTCTGGCCTCCAGCTGTTTGCCATGCATTTCCTTATATATAAAAAAAGACATTTATGAATATTACCCAAACAGTACTTGTGTATAGGAATCCTAAAATATTGATCACTTTAATAGTGCACATCATATATGTAAGTAAAGGCTTCTGACTATTCTTTAGTTATTTTCAAACCAATACAGCAACCTGCGTGCATCCATATTCAAGGAAAATGTGGCATTCAAAATGGGAAACTTGATCTAGGTTGTTAGTTAAAAAGCAGTGAACCAAACATGATTTATGATTTAAATCTATCTATTCCAAATCATGTCTGTGTTCAGTGTTTAGTAAAAGTTGCAAGAAATTATATAATTTGGATTATTTCCATATATATATATATATACGGAAATATATATGTTTTCTGAGGTTTTCACGGGTGTTTGTATGTAGGTCTTTGGTTATTCAGGTTTTCTCCCACGTAAAATTGGAAGTGTCTTGGCGACGTTTCGACAAAGTCTCATTCGTCTTCTTCAGGCTTCAGCTTTGTGCTTCTGGGAGCAATGTGTGATTGCAGCTGTTTCTTCCTTTTTAACTGCTAGTGGGGGTTTGAACTGATTGGGTGGGAGCTTGGCTGTGCTCTGATTGGATGGAGTTTTTTGTGCTCTGATTGGAT
Source organism: Ahaetulla prasina (assembly GCF_028640845.1). Lineage (NCBI taxonomy): Eukaryota > Metazoa > Chordata > Lepidosauria > Squamata > Colubridae > Ahaetulla > Ahaetulla prasina. The sequence goes on from NC_080542.1 coordinate 66,107,560, forward strand.
GGGGGTGTGTCCTGTTTGGGTAGGGGCTTGGTTGTGCTCAGATTAGTCTGAGTTGCAGGGGGATTTGTGCTGGTGAGCTGCATTGCTGTTGTTTGGCTTCGTGTTTGTGGTCGTGCTACATCTTCATAGTGGGTGTCAGTCTGCTGCATGTATGGATTGGAGGGGTTTGAAATGGCTAATGTTGCAGCTGCGGTCTGGTTTCTGGTCCTTGGTCGTGGTTCATGATCAGTGTGGGTTTGGGTCTGCTTTCTGGGTGGATGTGTGGTGGTGACATCCTGTGTGGACCTCGTGAGCGTGGGTCTGGTGTCATTCCTCGTGTTAGGGACTCGTTTGTCAATAAGGGAGGGTTTCCAAATGGCTGGTAGGCGGGAGGTATCATCTCGTTTGTTCATGCTGTGTGGGCGTTTTTCTATCTCGATGGCTTCTCTGATTATTCTGTTGTTAAAGTGTTCAGTTTTGGCGATAGTTCTGGTGTTTGTAAAGACAATACCTTGTCCTGTGGCTTTAAGGTGTTGGACCAGGGAAGAAGTTGGTTCCTCTTTTTTGACTGAGTTCTTGTGTTCTTCAATGCGTGCACTTATTCTTCTGTTGGTTTGGTTTGTATGTGGTGGGGCAGGCGGTGCATGGGATTTCATATACTCCTTGATTTTCTAACTCAATTTTGTCTTTGGGGTTTCCTAGGATGGTGGATATCTTTCGGTTTGTGCAGAATGCTGTCTTGATGTTATGTTTGTGGAGGATCTTGCTGATTCTGTCTGTGGTGCCTTTTATATATGGGAGGAGGGCTGTGCCGTTTTCTTGCTCTCTGTCTTGGATTTTAGTGGGGGGTTCTTTTTGGATTAGTTTGGTAATCTTATTTCTCTGGAATCCATTGGATGTTAGTACGTTTGTGAGAGTGTGTAGTTCGGTTTTTAGGTGTTGTTCGTCAGCTAAGCGTTTTGTTCTACAGATGAGTGTCTTGGCTACGGAGTTGATCTGTGCTGGGTGATGGTGTGAGAGTGCGTGCAGATAGCGGTTTGGGTGTGTTTTCTTCTGGTAGATGGTGTGTCCTAGGGAGCCATTGGGTTTCCTGTAGACTAAGACATCTAGGAAGGGAAGTTGGTTGTTAACTTCTGTTTCCATGGTGAACTGTATTTTGGGGTGTAGGCTATTGAGGCGTGTGAGGAAGTTGTCAAGTGTAAGTATATTCTTAAATAAGAATAGGTGTTAAATATGTTTATTCCTTTTTTATCACATATTGCAATTTGACTGTGAATAAATTAACTCAAGAAAGTATTAACCTTAAGAGCCAAACTATAAACTAATATTTAACTGCTGTGAATAAAATAAGGTAGCTACTCAATCTTGTGTAACATACAACAGAGTTATGCAATGTAGATTACAGGGTCAGCTAATTTTCTTGATTGCCTGCAAAGCATTAGAAAGAAATTCAGAGGAGAAATGGATGTATGATCAAATACATTTGACTTATATCTAAATTCAAATCACAATGTTAAAAGATACATGAAAACTGTTCCATATAGTCCCTACCCATATACTATTGTATGCATACATATTTGCTTTAGTTTCTCTGGTGCATACAGGTCAGGGATGAGTTCTACTTACCTTTACTACTGGTTTGCAGCGGGATCATGGTGCATAAAACTTCTAAGTCAGGATTCCACTGTAATATAAAATAGTTTTTATAATGGAAAAATAACAATGAGTATTATGATTGATATTATTTGTGTTCTGGAGGATGTCCCAGAAGTTGACTGGCCCTGTCATAGGTGGGTTCTACTTACCTTTACTACCAGTTTGCAATGGGAACACATGCACAGAAACTTCTGAGCATGCGCAGATCATCAATTATGACATCCGGGTGAGTGGGTGGAGCCTCTGGTCACTTTTACTACTGATTCGATAAAACCGGACAGAACTGGGAGCAACCCACCACTGGGCCCTGAGCATGCTTTTGGTTTCTGTCAAGTTTTCATGGAAGTGGGAAATATTTCAATTCCAATAGTTTGTCAAAGATGCATGTGACTTTGTGCCACCTGATAGTTCATTCTGCTTTTATTTTCCATTGCCTTGTATACCTCAATATTCTTCCTCTACCTTTATTTATTTATTTATTTATTTATTTTTTCATATTTGTATACCGCCCTATCTCCCTAGGGACTCAGGGCGGTTCACAGGCAATTAAAAATACATATAAATACAAGTTAAAATAACAGTTAAAAAACTTATTCTATAGCCCATTATTAAAAATAATATAAAAAATAAAAACCCGTTTAAAACCAATAAATTTAAAATCTAATCCAGTCCCGCGCAGATGAATAAATATGTTTTGAGCTCGCGACGAAAGGTTCGGAGGTCCGGAAGTTGACGCAGTCCTGGAGGGAGTTCGTTCCAGAGGGTGGGAGCCGCCACAGAGAAGGCCCTTCCCCTGGGCGTCGCCAGACGACACTGCCTAGCTGACGGCACCCTGAGGAGTCCCTCTCTGTGAGAGCGCACGGGCCGGTGAGAGGTATTCGGTAGCAGTAGGCGGTCCCGTAACCTCCTTAGGTTATCAGTTTATTCATCTCCAATTTAAAAAAAAACCAGCCAAGAACATCCCATGGTAAGGCAGTGGAAATATGAACCATATCTTTGTACATTTTGTAAGCCAGTGGGTTTGAAAGGATGCAAAGGGTTGTAAAGAAATTAAAATAATTTACTGATGTGACCTGAAGCTTTGTTGGGAACATACAAACATATGTCAAAACAATTAAGCTTTCTTACCATTTTTGGTAACACCTATTAAAATTTCTGAAATCTTTATAACTAACTGCAACTTCTGTTACAAATTGAAGAATGAGGATTTAAACATATCTATTTGTTTAAACAGACAAGATCACTGTTGTAAATTCACAAATAAAATACGGTAAATTAAATTCTGAATATTAAAACTACAATATAAAATATAACAACATACAATGGAAACAAAATAATAGAAGTGTAATATTTATCAATAAAACAATTCACACTAACCAAGTGTTCCATTACCAAAATAACAACCCAGCCTCCCACAAGAGTATATAAGAACATTATTCAGACAAGCAGAAATATGTCACAGCAAGCCAGAATACCAAAAAGAAAAAAAGAAAAAAGAAAAAAAGGGAAAAATACTGCCTTTACAACATTTTTCAACAAAAGGGATGTCACCAGAACTTTAACAAAAAGCATTTGATTATTCAACCCGCTACAGCACAAACAACGAACAACATTACCATACATCAAAAACATCTCAGAATCAACCAGTAATCACACAATATTGCCATAGAAACCAAATCAACAAAAGTCCTCCAAAGTATGTTATGTAAACCAAAAGACCCAGTTCTGAAGAAGAGAAAACAGGAATTATCTATAACATGTAGATAAGGATTGTAACAGTCAATATGTAAAACATGCAGTTGGAAGACTAGCAGAGCGCATCCATGAATACCAACTTGTAGTCATAAAACACAATGCAAATTTATTAATCTCATTACACACAGGCACACTCAACCATATTTTCCATTGGAAATTGTGACCAAGCTAAATCAAAACAAATTAGGAAATTTCTAGAAACTAGGCATTCAAATAAACCAGATATCAATAGACACATACAGTAGAAATAAACCAAATTTACAGATCATTGAAAAGAGATAATTAAAAAAGCTAAGAAAGAAACAAAAAAGACCAGAACACATCCTCTCCAGAGCCAATACCCAGATAAGCATGGATTAACACTAGGCAAACAATCAAGCAGAAAACAATAACTTAATCAAATAACTACCAAGGAGAAAAATCACATCCCACCAACACTGGGCAAACCAGTTTATTTAAATAAGCAGCAAACTCCACTTGCATTGATGATACTATACTATCTAGTCAGATAATAAGATGTTTTCAAGCAAACTATCAAATTCAGAGAACACCAAAGATTCCATAGTCCAGCTCTGAGCTACTTATATTCTGTTTTATTAGAATTATCATTATTTCTTCTCAAATCATTTTACCATTTCTATTCAACCATTTTACATGGTAAAAAGAAATATGTCGATCTGCTAATCTAAATATAGTCCGAACTGCTAAAGCCTCTGTCATCATTTTCCTTCTCCCAGCTTTTTAGTGACACTTTTAACACATCAAACAACAAGATCTGTCTATCCCAGATCCTTCCAAATCCACTCAACATCTGGATAACTATGTGACAAGCTATAATAATGGCATAATCATTGAATGCAGTTCTGCAGGTTTCCTGGAATTTGGGGAAGTTTTAGGATGTTATGATGAGTTGGTGATGTGATTTGGAGCAAAAATTCTTCAGTTGTGCTAGGGTCTGGAAGCCAGAGCAGCAATGATTGATGGTTGTGACATCTCTGAAAAGTAGCAACTTTGCAAATCAAGCACCTTCACACACGACCTGAGATTAACTCATAGAATCATCTGTTACAACGTCCTTCCTGTTGAAGACTATTTCAGCTTCAATCACAACAATACACGAGCACGCAATAGATTTAAACTTAATGTGAACCGCTCCAATCTTGATTGTTCAGTAACAGAGTCGTTAATGCCTGGAATGCACTACCAGACTCTGTGGTCTATTCCCGAAATCCCCAAAGCTTTAATCAAAAACTATCTACTATTGACCTCACCCCATTCCTAAGAGATCTGTAAGGGGCGTGCATAAGAGCACCAGCGTGCCTGCAGCGTTCCTGTCCTAATGTTCCCTTTGATTGTATCCAATTTCATATAGTTATTACATACTTATGATTATATATATGTTTATATATCATATAGTTATTTCATGCTTATGCTTATATATAATGTTGTGACAAATAAATAAATTAATTAATTAAATTAAATTCTAGCATTTTGTCAAGTTCCATATTATTTTGTCTCACCTGATAGTTCACTCTGATTTTATTTTCCATTTTCTGGCATACTACTGTCATCTTCATGGCCTTCAACAGCATACCAGAAGAATTCTTTGGGTATCAGAAAACTGCTACAATCTACACATGAAAAAATGTGAAGAGATAAAGACAATTTTAAATCTATCAAGGTACAACATTTACAACACAAATGATGGTCAATATATCAATATAAATCATAAGGATTGCCAGCAACAAAGTTACAGTCATACAGTCATAAGTGGAAAGAGATTGGTGATGGGAACGATGAGAAGATTAATAGTAGTGCAGATTTAGTAAATAGTTTGACAGTGTTGAGGGAATTATTTGTTTAGCAGAGTGATGGCCTTCGGGAAAAAACTGTTCCTGTGTCTAGTTGTTCTGTGTGCAGTGCTCTATAGCGTCGTTTTGAGGGTAGGAGTTGAAACAGTTTATGTCCTGGATGTGAGGGATCTGTAAATATTTTCACGGCTCTCTTCTTGATTCATGCAGTATACAGGTCCTCAATGGAAGGCAGGTTGGTAGCAATTATTTTTTCTGCAGTTCTAATTTTCTTCCCCCTGAGTGAATTCCCCATTCCTGACTACAGTTATTAAAAAAAGAGCTAAGAAGGAATAAGTAATTTCTAGCAAGTTTACAAACTGTTTACATACATTTGTTTGCCATTTAAATGAAATAGAGTAAATTTAGTTAGGAGCAAAGTTTCCAGATTTAAAACTGAATCCAATTCCTTGGTCATTTTGAACCTACTATGTTCTTGTATAGTTGGGAACATAGTAACTTATCTTTCCTGTTCAATTTGTACTAGATTCTCATGCAGTTACCTGGCTTTGGTGGTGAGGACATAGCAATAGAAGTCTTTTGTGTAATCTGGGATATTGCTAAAGCAACATCTGGCCACAAAGTGTTCCATGGTTCTGAAGTGAATTCATTGATGAACTGGAAAAAGAGAAGCAACACTAGGTCTCTTCTAGATTAAAATTGGATCTGGAGAAAAAAATGTTATAAACATTTATTGACTCTAATGAATATGCATGTATTTTAGAGCAGGAATTTCAGTTTGGGGGACTGATAATCATTCTCATGATTTTGAATATGTGTATCTTGGTTATTCTTACAAAATGGCAATATGTAACCATGGGGCGGTTACATATTATCACTAAATGCAGGCAAATGCAAATCATGTGTGCTTCAGAAGCCTGTTACCAGCCTCCTTTCTCATGTTACTCCAGCATCCTTGTAGCATCCCATTGTACCCTCACTTTTTTTCCTCTGATATGGGCTACTTGTAAAATAAATATAAAATGGGCAAATTGGCCCAGACATATAATGGGGATTATGTTAAATGCTGGCAATCTGCTTACTAATTTATCAATTTATTTAAAATGTATTATAAAAGTAAATAAATGCATTCACATACATTTATTTCTGTTGTTATCTAGACTTATAACACTTATTTTATATATTTGAGCCCTCCCTTTCTTATCTTTGAATAGGAGAAGGCATAACAATTTGTACTTTCAAGAAGAAAATATAGCCTTCCACAACAGTATAAAAGTAAAGGTACATTCTGCTAACTACCTACCTACCATTAGCTTCTTCCAGGTGTTAATTAAAAATGTGAAAAGATGCTGTCAAAATAAAGCAGTCTTCTGCTGATACACAAGTGACTGAATCTGAAGAGACTTTGTACTGTCGATTCTTAATCCCATTTAAGAATGCATGTTTGGTAACTAAACCTATCAACTAATAATACAAAATATGAGTGGTACAATATAATTCTACTGGTCTTACAATCATATTACACAATTCTATTACTAACTTCAGTACCAGCACACCTGTTTCTAGATTCAAATCAAAATGCTGGTGCTAACCAGTAAGGCTTGAGACCAGAGTAACTGAAGAAATATTTCTTTTTATATACCTCCACCCAAGTCCAACAATAAGAGGTCTGGCTCTGGATGTCCCTGCATGCTAAGGAATGGCAGCTAGACTTGGTATTGGAATATAACAATACAGGAGGTGGATGCATTCATTTGATTCCTACATCTGGATTTTTTTTGGAAATATGGGAACAAATAATATTGTTGATAGCTATAATATTAACCATATGTTTCAAATGGAGTAATAAAAATTAAGCAACAAAATAAACAGAAAAATAAGTAGCAGTCTGCAAGTAATAGGCCTTTAATTTCCTTCTGGGAAGTTCTAAGCATGTGTATTCTGGCAAAGCAATATAAGTGAGTAAGCACTTCCAAAATACATGCAAAATATATTTTTGTATACCAGGTTCTGAATAAAGTTAATGAATGATGTGCTTGATCATCGATTTTTTTGGAGTGACATGAAGGTGAGTTTAAGTTTAACAGCAAGTTAAATATTTTCTTTATTTTAATTTTAACTTTATTTATTCAGATTATCATTTGGCTTGCCACATAAAGAAAAAAGGCATAATAAATCATTAGTGGTCTGACACAATCCCATATTAGGGTTAAAACCTGAACATTCAGCAAATTCATATGGAGGACTTTTTCTTGAACTTTACTATTTTAAAATGCAAGATGGATTTTTTTAAAAAAAATATTTCCACATGTGGGAATATTTAAACTGTGGGTTTAAAGCAATACTTTAGGGATAAAGATTTAATCGGTATTTTTCAGGTGATATTAATATCATGCAACCTCTAAAATGAAATTTCTCTTCACCCTCCCTTTCTTACAACTTGAAATGGCCTACTTCTTACTATGTATGTAAATTAGCCCTATGTCAACTTGTAAAGCACTTCCATGTCTGTTATCGAGTTATCGGAAACCTGACACCCTAAACGCAGAACATTTGATACAATAAGTTCTTATGAGGCTTCTACAGGATGTTCGGATCTCAGTTTGAAACATAATTTGAAATAAAACAAAGTCTGCCTTTTTAAATACCTATATTCCTGGTTTTCTGTTAGGCTCCTTTACTTGCCATGATACAGTGATATATAGCCAGATATAAATCATTAGCAAATTCTAAACAGTGGCATTGCAGATAGCCTTACTTTGTTTAGATTTTTCTACTTTCCTTCTGTTTACATCATGAAACTATACCATTATTCAAGGGAATTATGAATTTCAACTCTTCTTGCAACTTACTAAGAGGACAAAGAAGTTTCAAAATCAGAGTGTTATGTGAAGGTTTGATGTTTCTGTAAGCGCATAGAGAAAGAAGGAACAAATCATATTTGACAAGTAGTCCAAATTTTTGTATGTATAAAATAATTGTTTATAACTCAAATTTTCAATGGTAAGCTATAATATGCACCAGCAATCCCCATTTTTTTTGTCTACTGATTGGCAGTGGCAGTGGTGATGGCGGCAGCAGGGAGGGGGGATGCTTTCATGCATGCAATCTAATACCACACATGCACACACTAAGCTCTGTGCAGTCACCCAACTGCTTGCAAGGACCGGTTCTCAACTGGCTGTGGATCTGGGTGTTGGGACCATACAAGGGGCTTAGCAAATATAGAACTGGGCAAGAATTCCCAATCAGCTGACACCCAGGTCAGAAAACTAGGCCTATTCATTTTATGTGAATATAGGGGGAGTTTGTTGCAATTCACTCTCCAGTTCTCTAGTATTATTTGGGAAAACTACAGTATTTCTTGGAGTGACTAACCTAGATTCTCAAAAGAAGCAAGTACTTTGAGCATGCACACTGGCTTTGAATGAACTCCATTACTGGAGATTCTGATGGTTGATAGGTCACTGTACAGTGTAATTGGTGCAGAAGAAATCTCTCACTGATTCCCTCTCATCATCATTCTAAATAACAATAACAGGCTATTCTTGAAATATAATTGGATATTAAATGAAATATAAATGTGTATAAGTAGTATTTCCACCCATAGCAGATTACCTTATTATTTCTGTTTGAGTAACTACGGTAAAATTTTAAGGTTCTTTTTATTGATATACAAGTCATGGCTTACAGAACGGTTCATAAACACAAAAAAAGTAACAATGTGTTTGAAAAACAGAATAGTTCCAAATACATTTTATCATCATCATCATCATCATTTTATCTAACACTTCTATTATTGTTATTTTTCCAAATTCTAGTTATTTGAAGCATAAGACCAGGTGTAATTTGGCAAAACAATGAACAGTAATTTTTAAGATGGCTTTTCCCACTTTTTAATTGAAGTGAGTCGGTCCAGAAGATTAATGGTTAATCCTGGCTATTTTCTTACTGATTTTTTTGAGAACTCGGATTTCATCATCCTATTTTTTGTTTGTGTGTCTGCTTTTTACTGTCCTGGAATCAGAGTTCTAGTACTTCGCTAGAAAAAAAACAGTGTTTTTAATCAAAAACTAGTAATATTTAACCTGCTAATCCTTCCAGAATACACAACAGGGAGATAAAGTTAATGAACTCAACAAATGGAAGCCAGAATGGAGTGGCAGTGATTGGATATGTGCACAAACAAACAGCATATATAAGATAAACTCTCGTTCCACTCCATTGTACTTTGGGGTTAAGAATCAGAATCAAAAATGAGGCATTGCAAGCTTTTAATTACATTACTGTTAGGAGATACAACATGATAGCCATGTATTCAATAGAAGTCAGTTCTTCAGAATTAGAACTGTTGCATAACAAAATAATAAATATAGTCCAAAAACAAATGATATATATAATATTACAGATACTAATCAAGATGTATAGATTCTATCACATTCTTTCTTATTTCCAAAGCCATTTTTAATTAATGCTTCCTTTTTCCCTTTATGTTCCCCTTCTTTTGCATAGGCATGGATAGGTGGCAAACCTAGCTAATCTTGGCTGAACTCACAAAACTAGGAAAGCCAGGCCTGGTTAGTAACTGGAACAACTAGGAAATTCATGGCTGCAGGCTATTCTGCAAAGTTGAGATAGCCTCTCAGTGCAACTATTGAGATCTTGACTGCCTATATTTATTTGGCAAATTGTGATCAGTACCCTTCTGTTTTTCCTTTTTCACTTCACAATTATTTTATTTTATTTATTTATTTTGTCGAATACATATTAAATAATATATATAAGCATGAACTGAATACATAAAATGAATACAATTAAAGGGACCATTAGGACAGGGACGGTAAGCATGCTGGTGCTCTTATGCACACCCCTTACAGACCTCTTAGGAATGGGGTGAGGTCAACAGTAGACAGTCTTAGATTTTGGGGATTTTGGGAAGAGACCACAGAGTCTGGTAGTGCATTCCAGGCATTAACAACTCTGTTACTGAAGTTATATTTTCTGCAATCGAGATTGAAGCAGTTAATTGGAACATTCACTTTAAGTTTGAATCTATTGTGTGCCGTGTATTGTTGTGGTTGAAGCTGAAGTAGTCATTGACAGGAAGGACATTGTAGCAAATGTTTTTATGAGCTATGCTCAGGTCATACCAAAGGTGGCGTAGTTCTAAATTTTCTAAACCCAGGATTTCAAGTCTGGTGGAATAAGGTATTTTGTTGCGAGCAGAGGAGTAGAGGACTCTTCTTGTGAAATATTTCTGGATGCACTCAATTGTATTAATGTCCGATATGCAGTGTGGGTTATAATATAATAATGATTAATGGTTAATGCGATTTCATTTTATCAGATTAAACTAAACCATAATTTCTATAATCATGGTTTATTTTAATAAACTAAAATTAGCTGTTTGCATAATACATTGTTGAAAGGCACGTTTTAGATTCACAGTCACTGGCTTAATACATGCACTAATAATAATCAAACAGACTTCATTTTTGGTCAATCCAGTGTGTGAACCAGCCAATTTCAGTTAACCATTTCTATTCCTTTACTACAACGAAAAGTTCCCCGGTAGTTAAAACTGTTTATTCCAAAGAAATAGAAGTGGGACTCTTTCCACTTCCTATCAAGCCTCATCAACCCCATCAAACTGTAAAGAGAAGAAGTAACTAAAGAGTAATTTTTTTAAAAGAAAAATGGTCAATGTAGACAGAAAACTAAGACCACTCTGATTCTCATGTAAGAACTGCACAGTGAAAGCCACTCCATCCCCAAGGAAAGTTGCTCATAGACAGCTTGGCTAAGACTCAAAGTTTCTATTGCTTTATGAGCTGAGCTAAATAGCCCAAGCATGTGTGCTAAATTGGTTACCACCTTTAAAGCGCTCCATGGCTTAGGACCGGGCTATCTACGGGACCGTCTACTGCCGGCTTCTATCTCCCATCGTCCGGTACGCTCCCACAGAGAGGGACTCCTCAGGGTGCCGTCAGCCAAACAGTGTCGACTGGCGGCCCCCAGGGGGAGGGCCTTCTCTGTGGGAGCTCCGACCCTGTGGAACGAACTTCCCCTCGGACTTCGATAATTACCTGACCTTAGGACCTTTCGCAGCGAACTTAAAACTTATTTATTTCGTATGGCTGGACTAGCCTGATTTTTATTTTTATTGGATGGGTTTTTAAAATTTTGTGATTTTACGGGGGAGTACGTTTTTTAACATTTTGGGCATTTACATTAGTTTTTTAAGGGATGTTTTTAATTATTGTGTGTATTTATATTTTATCTGCCTGTTCACCGCCCTGAGTCCTTCGGGAGAAGGGCAGTATACAAATTAAAATATTATTATTATTATTATTATTATTATTATTATTATTATTATTATTATTATTATTATTATTATTATTATTATTATTATTAAATTACTGTGCTCAGACTCACTAAATCATTTCATGGGTTGTATCAGGTCTGTTGCCTCTGTAGGTTCTGCCAAGTGAGGTTGGTGAGCAAATGGTACCAGAACTAACCAGCAATTTGACCATAGCAACTGTGTAAAACCCTTTGCAATAGGCTATTTTGTCTATTCAGAAACCCAAGTGCCAGTGCAGCACTATGTGTCAAGCACAGTTATAAACACAGAGAAAATCTATTAGTCCTATGCCAATTTAAATCAGTCAATGTTAATTGCTGTTAATTGAGCAGTTGGAAAATTTTTATGGGTGGCATGGCTGAGGCTGGCAAACTGGGGGATGGGAGGAAACTATGTGTGATGTAAGCTAATGTTTCTATTATAGTTTACATACAAATGTTCTGAAGTTTTTAAACTGAGAAGTATCTCATTGGGATTCAATCTTAGGACAATACTATTATTTCCTTCTTTGGGTAACTTTATTTTACCCTGGGCTCTCATGTCTCATGTGGCTATGTGCACACATGATTAATGCTATTTTCAGAGTCAGGTGAAGTCTTTGTGTCAGTGGTGTTTTCCATATAATAAAATATAACTCACATAAATCATGAATCAGATTGGAACTGTGCTAAAAATGCTTCTTAATAAATCCAGGAAGGAAAAAATGTGATCTATGGCACTGTTGCAACCAACTCTTCAGTACAAAGTAATGCTATTCAGTCTTATTTTAATTGTATGGAAGCTTTCTGAACTCTTTTGTCAAGAAATCCAGGGAACTATCTTTTCTTATTTTGGTTCCAGACAAAACAAAAACTAATCTTCCCTTATCGAGGACTAAAATTATCATTGCTAGGAGATGCAGTCATAAAGTAGCACCACATGATCATTGCTTAGCAACAGCAACCTAGGCAGTTATGGTTCTAGTCATAATCACAAGGTATGCAGGGAGCCCCAGGTAAGGAGTATGAGCAGGCTGCAGGGAACAAGGGAGGCTGTGCAGGAGTTCGGGAATTGCTGCAGAGCAGTCCGAATACAGGGAGGCCAGAGAAAGACAGTGTGGATCATATACAAATATGTGTGCTAGTGCAGGGATCTCAGTGAAGGAAGGTGTTGGTGGGTGATGTATGTTCAAGGTCAAGGAGACTGGGGAAAGAGGGCAATGGTGTGTGTGTGTGTGTGTACGTGTGTGTACAAGAAGGTCCAGGAAAAGAGGGCAATGGTGGTTGTATGAGAGCAAAGGGGAAGGAGGGCACAGTACATACTACCAGAGAAAGGGCAAGGGAAAACTTATTGTAGCCTGTTGTGACTTTCCCCTCTGGCTTGACTTTGCTGGTTAGGAAGCCAGTTGAAACGATTGGCAGCACTGATAACCTGACTACAAGATTCTGCAATTGACTATAATTGCTAGATGGTCACAAAAAACCTGGATTAAGTTCACTTGACTCAAAAGGCATTGCGATGACTAGAATTTTGAAGATAGGTTATTCAATACCATGGTAACTTTGAACAGTCATTAAATAAATGATTGTTAATCAAGGATTATCTGTACGCATTAAATAAATTCATGTGACAACAGTTAGAAGGAGGTGTCTCTGTATGACGGCAGTGAAAACATTGTGAGTCCATTCAGAGGGAGGATAATGAGATCTAAGACTAGATCTTCAACCACAATATCATCAAGTACATTAACTAAATCAAAGTTTGGCTTGGGGTTTGGTGTTGTTTTTTTGTTTGTTTGATTTTGATAACCAACTGGTATCACTTAATAATTACAGGAAACATTGGTGGAAGAGCACCAATGTAAATTGTTCTCCTGTAGTTTTTTTGTTTGCAGATTTATTCTTTTTAGGATTAGAAAAGACTAAAGATTTATCAAAGAGTGGATTTATCGAATTGTGGATACAGACAATCAAAATGATTTAAGTCAAAATATCAAAGATTTGTCAAGTTACAGAAGATAATATCTGTATCTCCAATATTTCAGAGGCTGCCACAAAGAAGAGGGAGTCAAGCTATTCTCCAAAGCACCTGAGGGCAGGACAAGAAGCAATGGGTGGAAACTAATCAAGGAGAGAAGCAACATAGAACTAAGGAGAAATTTCCTGACAGTGAGAACAATTAATTAGTGGAACAAGTTGCCTTCAGAAGTGTGAATGCTCCAACACTGGAAATTTTAAAGAAGATGCTGGATAACCATTTGTCTGAACTGGTGTAGGGTTTCCTGCAGGGGGTTGGACTAGAAGACCTCCAAGGTCTCTTCCAACTCTGTTATTCTGTTATCTGTAGCTCAAGATTGAACTGTGGAGTCCTTGATGTTCTCTGAACGTGCTTGTTTGCTTGCAAATGTTTCAATACCCAACTAGGCAACATCATCAGTGCTAGTGGGATGGGCTTTACTCCCTGTTTATACAAAGGGCTTGCCATGTCAGTGTTGGTGGAGATATGGTTTTCTTTCTCCTTGGTAGATCCTTGTATAAAAAGGGAGCAGACCTCACAGTTGATGATGATGATAGCTATTACTCAGCTGATTGGTCCTGTGAAGTAATGAGGGATAAAACTTTATACTTTTTATACAACATATGATGGGACAAAAAAGGGTCTGCTTACGGCAACTTTTTTATGCAACTAATAATAATTTTGAGGCCTTTGAACTGTGGTGCGGGAGAAGACTCCTGAGAGTCCCTTGGACTGCAAGGCAATCAAACCAGGAGTGCTATTCAGCAGGTTCTGACAGGTTCTGGAGAACTGGTAGCAGAAATTTTGAGTAGTTTGGAGAACAGGCAAATACCACCTCTGGCTGGCCCCAGAGTTGGGTGGGAATGGAGATTTTGCAGTATCCTTCCCCTTCCATGCCCACCAAGCCACATCACACCCAAGCCATGCCCAAAGAACTGGTAGTAAAAAAAATTGAATTCCACCACTGAATCAAACTGGTCAGTCCTAGAGGAGATCAACCCTTACTGTTCTTTAGAAGGTCAGATCCTGAAGATGAAATTCAAATACTTTGGCCACCTAATGAAAAGGAAGGACTCACTGGAGAAGAGCCTAATGAACAATTGAGGGCAAAAGAAGAAGAGGATGACAGAGAATGAGGTTCCTGGATGGAGTCACTGAAGCTGTCAGTGTGAGCTTAAATGGACTCTGTGGGATGATAGAGGACAGGAAGGCCTGGAGGAATGTTGTCCATGGGGTCGCAATGGGTCGGACATGACTTCTCGACTAACAACAATAATTTATGGCCCTCTGATACATCAGTTGTTGATGAAAGAAAGACAGTGCTGTGTGAATGAGGCAGAAAATGGGTTTTGTCAGGACATGTTTGAGCAATGCCTATTAACACGCTGAGTTCTGTTACGTACCCAGCTGTAAACTAGAACAATTTTATAGAAAATAACTGTGCCATATTTGATCAGTGAGAGCTATCCTTGGCAAATAGCTTAGTTGCAGTATATAGAAGTTATTCCTTAAACATCATAGGAATGAAGAAGGAAATGTACAGTTTGTATTCTGATAGTTTGTCAAGTACATTCCAGGGAAAGTTAACAACTAAAAATTTAATAATTTCAATTCATATTTCTGGACTTTGTTTATTCTGTTACAGCTTTGCTCACAAGCTGTTGAAAAAAATGTGTGTATTTTTAAAAAATGTAAAAACTAAGCATACCCTTATTACATTATGTGCTAAAAATTACCTCAACACAATTTGGAGTTTGCATTAAATCTGGTTAATTAAACTTCCTGTAGATTATCATGAAAGCTCTCCAGGATGCAGAGGAAATATGCAGCATCCTGAGTCCACTTCATAATTCCAACAGATTTGACTCTTGCTCATTAATGTGAAAAGCAACTATGAAAAGCAACTATGAAAAGCAAAAACATTAATGTGAAAAGCAACTATGAAAAGCAACCAGTAACAATAATAATAGAACACAAATTATGTTCAGCAACCCAAAAAGACCTAGGCTTTGGTAAACACTATATAATTGCCAAAACTTCACCCTCTAAATCTCATAAATGGCTCAAAGCATCTTTTCTGCTTTCCTCATCAGCCACCAGCCTTATCCAGATTTCCCCATCAGCTTTAATTAGGGCCAGCCATCTCATTCCAGATTTTTGAATTTATTAAATTTAATTAATTTAAATTTACCAAATTTACCAAAACTAAAGCAAGGGAAATGGTACCTTTAAATAGTATACATATCTTAAATCTGATTTGCAGATCATATTGTCATTATTATGTATGATATATGGTGTATAGTTGTCAGCTGAAGTTCTCATTCTGGTCCTTGGTTGGAGCAGTAAAATACTCTCTCCTAATTGGTTGTTTGGCTGATCAGTTTTATATAAAAGGAGCTGTGTCAGCCAGGGAAGGTGGTTGCCTCACAGGCAGTATTGAATAAAGAACTGTAGGAAATCACGCAGGCCTTGCCTCCATTCTTCACCCAGAACATAACAGTCATAAATTTGTTTTCTCATATTTTATCAAATAATTCACATATATATTAAGTTAGAAACAATGGTCCATCAACCAGTTTGTACCACACGCTATGCCATAATGAATTTTGGGCATGTATAAAATATATTTGTAACTGAAAGTTGATTAAATACATTTTAATCCATATATAGTTGTTCACACACACACACACACACACACACACACACACACACACACTTTCCCTTAACTGACTTCAAATGTATACCTCCTGAAATTACTCAACTTGTAATAAAACTACTTAATTATTAATAAGACATAGCTACAGTTGTTCAGTTTTTACAGATTAGCAGAGTTGAAAGGGACCTTGTACTGTAGGTCGTCATCTAGTCCAACCCCCCCACCCAAGCAGGAGACCCTACACCATTTCTGACAAATGGCAGTCAGTCTCTTCTTGAAAGCTTCCAGTGATGAAGTTCCCACAACTTCTGAAAGCAAACTATTCCATTGGTTGATTGTTCACACTGTCAGAAAATTTCTCCTTATGTCTAGGTTGAATCTCTCCTTGTTCAGTTTCCATCCATTATTCCTTATCTGGCCTTCAGGTGCTTTGGAAAATAGGTTGACCCCTTCCTCTCTGTGACAGCTTCTCAACCTGTACTACTGCAAATTACTTGCTGCTGACGGATATACTTCCAATATGAAGTTATCTGGGAGAGAGATGTAATCCCCATTTCAAGGTTAGCAAACAGCTAACTTGAGGTTTAGCAGCAATTTAAATAATTTGTCTGTCCATAGCTCTGGACAGAGAAATCCACCCTTTGCTTCCAAAGCTGACATTTTCAATGATTGTTTCAGTGATAAATAGAACATAATTTGGAAAGTATATTTGATGTTATTAAGTATAAGAATGAATTAAAGATGAATATCTGAATGCATTCAATCTTGCAAAGACAACAGGAATATAAAAGCAAAAAAAATGGCTAGTATAATCCTTGATTAGAAGACTCAAGTAGACTAAATCAGACATGTTTTTTCCTTATTTGGTAAAAGAACAAGAGTAGCTCAGCTATTCCATCCCCGTCAAGAAAATGTCAGACAGATCTTGCTGCACAAACATCAACTGAACCCATTTATTATGCTTGTTTCTCCTAAGCTAAACCAAAAATATACATTTTTTTCATTCCTGCATTCCTTCTCCTTTCACCCCCAAATGCTCCTAGGGAGGATATGCAAGCCATTCAAAACCTGACACAATGCTCAATTCACTATTCTTATTTTTACTATACTACCTTTTGATCTTGTTTAAGCTTTCTTACATTCTAAATATTCACAGAGCCACTCTAGAAGTTGTAGCTCTGTATCAGTCCCATGCTGATTATTTTCACAAGATGATATTTCTAGCATTCAAATTTAGGTCATGTGCTCACCAAAATGATTTCTCCCACAGTACTTTTCAGGAATCCAAAACTTTATTTTAAATAAAATAAACAGTACCAGCTCTTTTACCTGCATGTAGCATTAGTTCTTAGAAAACAATTTAGTTGCAGCTCAGTCTTAGAAACAGAGAACTTAGTTCTCACATCATAAGGCACAAAATTATTTATATAGTTTGAATATTGTAATATTTTTTAGTAGATAGAACACTTAGAGAAGGCAGAAAGTTTATTTATTGGCTGTTGACTGAGAAAAATACTATTAGCATGTTTCCTTAAATCTTTTCAAGCAAGCAGCAACAGAAATGTAAGTACTTTTTAATGAAAGCTTGAATGCTTTTCAATGAAAAGGTTCTAAAAGAATTATCTTAATTGCAAAAAACATATGTGTTGGAGCAATTAAGAATCATATGTGATCATATTCATACCATACAATAATACATATTGTTTTTACTGAATTTTCTATTTTGTTTTATTTCATAAAAAATTGGCAGATCGGAAAGCAAGGTGTGACAGTCAGTCTCATTCTCTTCTCTGAGACTGACTCTTCTGCAAATGTTATCATAAAAAATATCTCTTTGTTTTGCAGAAATGATAAGTTGCAATCTATTGCCTATGAGGAATAATAAATGCCACACCTAGGGGTGCTGATATGAAAGAGTAAAGATCAATCTTCATATTCATTACTAAATTGCCAGTATGGAACTTTTACTGAGAGAGATTGCAAAGACTAAAATTGAAGGGAATTGCTAACCTGCGAGGTATCTTGACAATGCTATTATTTCAGATATGAGGGAAAACCAATGATCACTGCTACTTTCAAGGGTTTAGTACTTAGCCCAAAAAAATTGTCCAGAAACATCTGGAATATTTGTAGTTAATATTTTGGCACTAGAATTTTTACAAATATGATAAAAAATAAACATTAATTATAATACTTTAATTATTACAAAGGCAGTTCTTCTAATTTCCATGAATGCATTTTAAGATTATTTGAGGATATTTGAAACAAATGCACCAGTTCTGGAAAGAACAATATCCAGAATCAGAAATAACAGAACAGGGACTAGCAGATCAATGTCGATTTATAATATGAAATAAAATATTCACAGAAGCAGAATTGGAAGAACTGCAAAGGTTCACCCAGGGCAAAGAAATCAAAGCCTTTCCAAAAGTAACTCAGAATATAGATGCAACCAAGGAGAGTTGGTAGTAGAGGAATCCAGCAGAAATATACAATTGTTTTCATTTAGAGATAGGGCACCGTCTCCTCTGGCTTAGGAAGAATAAAACCATCTGACAAAAGCAGTAAAAGAATTGAAACAAAGAATAACTGAGCATCTAGAACAGCACAAAAATATCAGAATGAGGCTGCCTGCATTGAAGCTTCTGCCAAAGAAATAGCTAGCACAAACATTAAAACATGCAAATAATGCAATATCAATATAAAGTATAAGCACCAACTCACTGCACGAAACAAATCCACTAAAGTACAGCACAGCTGCAGTTATAACTGAATATCTGGGATGCAAAATTAATAGGGAAGAATAAAACTAAACAGCCCACCACAAAAGTGGAAGATTAGATTGGAACATAAGATCAGCAAGTTGAGATCAGATACAAGCAAGCTAAGACAGATGAAGGAAAAGAAGCTGAAGAACAAGAAGACCAAAGAATACATAATCAAGAAAGATCACTTAGAAACAAGAAAGATCAAGGAAGCACTGGAAATAATAAAGCAGCAAGTAACAGTATAGCCAAGAAGATTAATAGGTACAAACCTTGAATTGCAAATTAAAGGCAGAACCTGCAATTTCAATCCAATCCAATGTTTCTACTAACCCATCAATAGAGAAACTGCACTGAATCAATCAGTATCTGAAAAGGAAGAAACAGTGCAGTTCTGGATGCAGAAAGAAATACAATATGGATGCAGCTTGGTTAAAAGAGGTGGATAAGATAAAAAAGAAGTTGAAATGAAAGAACTAGTAATAACAGCAGAAATGGTAGAGAAAACAGCAAGGAAGATCAAGAATTGGTCAGCACCAGGTGAAGATGAACTGCATGGTTTTTGGTTGAAACATCTAACTGGTCTCTATCTACTCATTGCCAAGCAGTTTAACAACATACTACAAAGAGGTGAAATTGAAGAGTGGTTAACAACTGGAAAAACCTATCTGATAATGAAAGATCCAGCAAAAGGGAGAAGCACCAGGCAACTACAGGTCAATTACCTGCTTACCAACAGCTTTCAGATTGTGAACTGGTGTGGCAGCCGATGTAGTCCAACAGCATCTAGATGAAAACAATCTCTCTCCACCTGAGCAGAAAAGAAACTGCCCCAATAACAGAGGAACAAAAGATCAACTCCTAATTGACAAAATAATTTTAGAAAACTGCAAGAGAAGAACTGCAACCTGAATGTAGCATGGATTGACTTTAAAAAAGGCATTTGACTGTCTGCCACATGACTGGATAATCAAATGCCTAGAAATGATAGGAGTCACTACAAACATCAGAAGGTTTATGCAAAGATCGAAGGCACAAAGGAAGACACAGTTGCAGGTCAATGGTGAGAGACTAGGAGAAGTTACTATCAAGAGAGGAATATTTCAAGCAGATTCACTATCATCACTATTACTTGTCATGGCACTGTTTCCTCTGCTAACAATACTGAATAACTTGGGTCATGGCTATCAAACATCAAAAACATCTGCCAGATATTGCAATGGAGTTTGGATTGGACAAATGTGCCATGTTCACTATCAAACAAGGTAAAATAGCAAAAACTGAAGGAATTACGATGACCCATGAAAATAACATTAAGAATGGATGAAGATGATTACCACAGATACCTGGGTATCCTTTAAGTTGACAACATCAAACACACTGAAGTCAAGAAAAAGATTAGAGATAAATATATCAAGAAAGTGAAGAAGATCTTAAAGTCCAAACTCAATGGAGGAAATACCATCAAGGCAATCAACACCTGAGCAATTTCAGTCATTAGATATACAGCAGGAATAGTGGATTGGACTCAAGCAAAGCTAAAAGCAATGGCTAGGAAGATCAAAAAAATAATGACAATGATGTCCTTTATCCTCACAGAAATATTGACAGACTCTACCTACCAAAGCAAATATGTGGGTGTGGAAAGTTGCAAGTACATCAGGTGGTTGAAGAAGAAAAAAGGGCTTTGGAGAATACCAGAAGGACAATGAAGAAGATGCACTGAAGTTAATATGCCAGGAAGGCTTGCTGACTACTGGAGAGATCAAACTGCTCTATAAGAAAAACGAAATGAAGAAGAGAAGCACTACATGCCCTGTACATTACAAAAAAAGTAGCAGGGAAAGCAGATAGTAACAAGACTTGGCAATGGCTAAGAGCAGGAAAGTTAAAGAAAGAGACAGAGAATTTAATTCTAGCTGCACAAGGACCAAACCTTAAGGACAAATGCATACAAAGTCAGAATTGAGAAGACAGTAACAGACAGTACGTGCCACTATGCAACAAAGCTGAAGAAACAGTGGACCACTTGGTAAGCTGCTGCAAGAAGATTGCACAGAGTGACTACAAGCAACGGCATGAAAGTAGCAACAAGGATGCATTGGAAGATCTACAAGAAATATCATTTGCCTACAAGCAAGAGCTGGTGGGGCCATAAAATAGAAAAAGTCACAGAAAATGAAAAAGTTAAATTGCTGTGGGACTTCAGAATTCAGACAGACTGGCAACTGCCACATAATACCCCAGATGTAACAGTGGTCGATAAGAAAGACAAAAAACTGGATAGCGGATGTGGCAGTGCCTGGAGACAGCAGAATAGAAGAGAAACAACTGGAGAAGATAACAAAATACAAAGGCCTACAAATAAAAATAGAATGACTGGCAAAGGCAAGCAAGCGTATTACCAATAGTAATAGGCACCTTAGATGCAATCCCAAAACAATTGGAACAATTGAACATCGTAGGCATTGACAAATTTACCATCAGTCAATTGCAAAAGGAGGCATTGCTGGGGACAACTTTCATCCTGTGACAATATCTGTAACACCATCAATCATCCAGATTTGCCTATCCCAGGTCCTTGATAAGGACTTGATAAATAGACAAAAATGCCAAATCCAGTCTGAAAACCTGGTTGACTGTGTGGTTAATCATCATCACTATCATCATCTTCATCATCATCATCACATCCATCACCACATGGTCACTCAGTTTGACGAAATGCTTCAAAATGCAACAAGCAAAGAATGGTTAACTGCTGGTTGAACATACTTGATAATGAAAGATGCAGAAAAGGGCACAGAGCCAAGCAACTACTGCCCAATTACTTGTCTGCCAACAATGTTCAAACTTTTTACAAGAATACTAGCAAATTCGGTATTCAGTGATCTGATGGAAAACAGTTTGTATCCAGTAGAACAAAAAGGAAATTACAAAAAATCAAGAGAAACAAAAGTTCAGCTCTTCATTGACAAAATGATACTAAAAAATGCAAAACAAAAGAAAAATGAATTTAAATATGGCGTGGATTGATTACAAGAGGCATTTGACTCATTATCCCACAGTTGGATTAACACCTGTCTGGAAAATTTTGGAATCAGCAAAAATATCTGTACATTTTTTGAAAGCAAATATGCAAAAATGGAAAACAGTTCTAACAGTAAATGGGGAGAACAATGGTGAAGTCAACATCAGATGAGGAATCTTCCAGGGGGACTCACTACTGTTCAACATCACATTAATTCCACAGACAATAATCTTATGAAAAACAAAACTGGGATATCAAATCCATGCAGTGAGGGAAAATGGAAAAAAATAGAAGGAATAGAACTGGGAAATGGAAGCATTGTGAAAGCATTAGCAAAGGATGATGGTTACAAATACCTAGGCATATTGGAAGCAGATAACATCTTGAATGGAAAAGTCAAAGAGTTAATGCAAAAGGAATAAATCAGGAGGGTCCACAAAATATTAAAATCAAAGTTGAATGCTGGAAACATAATTAAAGCCATTAATACATGGCCAGTTCCAAAGATACGCTACCCAGCTGGAATCATCAACTAGACTGTGGCTGAACTGGAAAACCTGGACCAGAGAACACGTAAACTTTTGAATATGTACCACGCTTTACATCCACTAAGTGACATCGACAGGTTGCACCTGCCAAGAAGAATAGGGGGCAGAGCAAATCCATCAAACTGTAGAAGAAAAATGAAGTTTGAATGATTATGTGAACAGAAGCAGAGAAAGATTGCTCCAGGCTGTGAAAAGGGAGAACATTATAAAAACAATAGAAACAAAGGCAGAATATAAAGGAAAACAGCTGGATGACAGATTAAACAGAGAGAAAACCAAAGCTTTATATGGACAGCACTTGAAAAACATTGAAGGAAAATGTGATAACAACCTGACATGGGCATGGCTTTTACCATCAGGCAGAAGACATAGAAGTATAACCAGCTAGACAAATAGGTTTAAAAACAGCTTCTATCAGGCTGTCAGAGTCAGTGTGAAATGAAAAATTTGTTACTACTAGTTCTGTGGGTATGGCTTGGGTGGGTGGGGACTTAATGTGACTGGGTGGGCATGGCCAAAAATTATTTTTTACTTTTAAAAGCATTTTTTCTACAACCTCTTTGGCGGAAGAGGTTGTAGAAAAATGCTTTTAAAAGGCTCCTCTGACGATCCCAGCTGAGTTGCCTGATAGTCAGAGGCTTTTCTTTTAAAAACATTTTTTTTGCCTTTAAAAGAAAAGCCTCTGACAATCAGGCCACTCAGCTGGGATCGTCAAAAGCTTTTAAAAGCATTTTTTACAATTTCTTCTGCCAAAGAGGTTGTAGACAAAATGCTTTTAAAAGGCTCTGATGATCCCAGCTGAGCCGCACGATCATCAGAGATTTTTTTTTTTTACTTTTAAAAGCATTTTTCCGGCTGAAGAAAAAGTGCTTTTAAAAGTTAAAAAAAAACCTCTGATGTGGCTCAGCTGGGCATGGGGGGAGGGGGCAGGGATTTTTGCTACTGGTTCTCCAAACTACCCGCCACCATCGCTACCGGATCAGGCAATCCAGTCTGAACCGGGAGCATTTCACCCCTGGTCAGACTCCTAAACACAATATAGCACCACAAACAGATTAATATGATGAATTTCACTGGTGCCAGTGTGTAATATGTAGATACCATGATATAAGGTCATATATCAGAGTAATATATATGCTGCACAGAATATGACATACGTATGGAAACGTATGACTAGGGTGGTTTTTTTTCCTGACTTCTTGTGTAGGGATTATTCTTTGTATTGTTCATGTTGTCTTGTATTCTTGTATGAAGTGCACCAATAAAGGCTTAACCAATTTCTTTGTATAAATGATGTACAATGATAATAAAGGCTTTGAACTTTGAACTTTAAGTTGGGAACCATCAAAAAAGAAACAGAAGATTTAATACTTGCTGCTTAAGAACAAGCACTACAAACTAATGCCATGAAAGCAAAGATACAAAAAACCACTTACAATCCAAACTGCCGACTTTGCAATGACAAGTCGAAACTGTTTCACATTTAATATGTGAGTGCAGAAAAATCACACAAACTGATTACAAAGCTAGACATGACCGAGTTGCTAAATTAATCCACTGGTCATTATGTAAAAAATATGACTTACCTGTATCCAAAAAGTCATGGGAACATAAAGTAGATATCACTGTACCAGGAGGTGCCAGAATCAAAGAAAAAGAACTGAGAAAAATCATGAAATATTGCGACCTGGCCATCACATAGCTATGGATGAAACATGTAACAGTGATACCCATTGTTATCAGGGCACTTGGTACCATGTCCAAGAATTTTATAAGACATATCAACAAATTGCAGCTTCCTGCAATAACACAACTGCAAAAAACTGCCCTATTTGGAACATCATACATCTTAAGAAGGTACTTGGTTGATACCTAGGATGTTGGCAGCAAATCAACCATTAGCACCAGTCAATAGTATTTGTGATTCATTTCTGAATGTTCAGTTGACTGAGTTTCATGTTTAATGAATAAAGTAAATAGTAGTAGTAGTAGTAGTAGTAGTAGTAGTAGTAGTAGTAGTAGTAATAATAATAATAATAATAATAGCAGCCTCTGCTGAAGGAGGTGAATAAGGAAAAGCTCTTGAAAACAACAAGATTGAAAGCAGAATATCGAAAGGAAAAAACTGAGCATCTACGTGGATAAAGACACCTAAGCACAGTCAATACTTGAAGGACATTAAAAGAAAGGTAGATACAAAGGTTACATGGAACTGGTTGAGATCAGGAGTGCAGAAGAAAGAAACTGAAGGCTTCATTTTGGCTGCCCAAGAACAAGCTTTGCAGACCAATTCCATGAAAATAAATGTTAGCAACAAAAGCAAAGGTCACTTAGTTCTTAAAGATCTGGAAATCCAACAAGTGTCAGACCTCCCCCTTAGGGGAGGAAAGCCTTACATTCCATTTGGTTAAAGTAAAGGGTTCTTTTATGAAGAGTGTTGGTTGCATTAAAGTCAAGCCAACTCTGAAATTATCACACCTGCTGGATACAAAAATAAGGTGTAGGGTTTGCCCCCATCCCATTTCTCTCCCCTTGATCAGTCCGTTTCCAGCCAATCAGAGCTTGCCAAGATGTTTCGAGAACTGAGGTATTGGGGGGTGTTCTGCATATTTCTCAGGGTGCCTGGCCATGGGATGCTGGTACAAACAGGTTTCAACTGCTCTGGTCCTTCTCACCTGTCATTCCCCCTCCCAAATTCCTATCACGTACACACAAACCTTTATTGCCCTTTCATCTTTTCCCCGATTCTTCCCTCTTTTCTCCTCTCCCCCACCTTCTTCTTTTTATGGCAGGATGTCATAAAAAGGATGCCTTGTGAGGCCCCAAGCCAAGCCAGGCAGATCTGACAACAAGATTGGGCTGCTCTTCCCAAGAATATTTGAGCAGTCAAACTCTCCCTTTTAAAGCAGCAATATATTTATACCAAATAACCTTCCCAGAAATCTGAACGGCATTAACTTTGGCACACTGCAAGGCAATTCCCATAGCAGGGCCAATATATAAAAATACCATGTGAGCTGAGTCTGTGCCCTTGTGATCAAGAGGCTATTGAAATTATAGCTCACATCCTGCTATACTGCATTTTCTGTAAGGACTCATGGACTCAATTTGTAACACCTTACCTAATAAAATAGCTACAGTAAGTATCTCTTGGCCAAGCCATTGTTTCAGTACTCTTGAACAGGAATCTGTGATTGGTATGGAGAGAATTATGGCTTGATATACTGTATTTAGAATATCAAAGATAACATAATATCAATCTGAAATATGTCTTCTTCTTCAAATGTGAGCAGTGGTATTAAAGACCACTCCATCCCACTCCCTATTTCGGTTACCATTCAAATATGCTATTACATTTGGAAAAGTAGTTAAATTAAAGGCAGTATTTTAATTCTACAACTGGACTATAATTCTAACTCTACTATGTTAATTTCAATGAAAACCACAGTTTAAGTTTGGAAATTGCTAGAGTATTTTTTATTTGGTTTCTTGAAAGAAGATTAAGCCATTAATATCTGTTTAAAGTGAGCAACTTTGACTTATAGACCACAGGAAGAGCATTTCAAGTAAATTAAAATACTGTGCACATTATTTTACTTTATCTTCAGTAGATACTGTTGAAACTTACTGTAAGTTCTCACAGCAGATAAATTGTTAGACTGAATAAAACATTCTGAGCTTGCAACATTATGAATTCAAAACACAATGCATACTTCTAGCATGTTCTGAAAAAGAAGAAAAGAAGAAAAGTGAGGAACATTTTCAGGGAGGCCTTGAGGGATTAGCAAATGGTATTTTGATGAATATATTCTGGTTATGTTCCCCTGGCTGCCATTTTCTGAATGAATAAGACCTCAGCAGCTATTTTACCAAAGATCTACAGTAAGTTTTCAAAATTTCAGAAGTGTTCTATGATTGAAAAGAGTTAAGGAAGTCTTGGAAAAAAACAAAAATGGCATTGTTTGTGATGGGCTATTATTCATCATCTTCGTTGTTATTGTTTTAAATAGTTTTAAATGGGAAAAGTAAGTATGCTCAGTTTTGTTTTGTGGGGTGTTTTCATACTTGTTTTGTTCCATCATCTTTTTGTTTGTTATAGGTGAAGGATCTCCATTAAATTTCATCTGATTTCAAAAGACAGAACACTTATGGAACAGAACCAAAATAAATGGTATAGGAAATACATGTTACATAAACAGTGTTGCAGGAAATAGGGAACATGTATCTTTAAGAGTATTTTATATGTTATTTAACAGTTATGAAAGACACAAATTAAAAGGATCAAGACCACAGAAGTTTTAAGAGCTAGAATCAGGTAGGAGAAGCAGATTTGGAAAGCCCATATAAGAATTTAAGAAAATGTCCTGCATGATTGTTACAAGTAGTAGGGTGCATGCAGAAAATGAAATATTGGTACTTTAAAGCATTTCCATAAACATTTAGTTATTTACAGATAATACTACAATATATTAAAGCTACAGGAAAAAAATTACATTGGAAAACAATAGTGAGAATTGAAAATTACCATAATAACATTTTGCTTGACCAGAGTTAGACTTGGAATTAGAATGCTTATTCCTGAATTCTTCAGGCATCCACTAATGTTAACAATATTGCATCCAAGAAGCTGAGATGCTACTCCAATAATCTTCAAATCTGTACATAATGTTTGTATAAGTGCTAGAATTGTATCCCGCAAGTTTGAAGCCACTTAAATGATTGAGTAATTGAAGTTATTTCATCCACTGATTACCTTTAAAACTATAACATGTATTTCATTGCTTTCATTCATCTTGCTTACATAACATTATGCCACCATGTTTTTTAACCTTTAGGTTTGCTATATGAATCTTTATCATTTGTTTGATTTGTGTATTTATTTTATTTAGAATATTTATATGTCTGCCTACTTGTTCCCATCAACGTTAGGCAGTTTATAAAACATGGCCATTTTTTTGAAGTAAAGCTACAAAAATATCGCTTGTCTCCAAAAAGCTGTTGAATAGCAAAGATATAGAAGGTGTCACGAGATACTGAGGTATGGGAGCCTCTGTACAGCTACATGAAAAGACCTTCTACCTGATGTCTGTAGGAATCCAATTGTGTTCATTTGAGAATATATGCACATAAATAGAATGCATATTTTAGTTTTGGAGAAAGAAAAGAATTTGTCTCAAAAATCCATTAATCTTCAGCTTAAAAAAAAAATCTATTTTACAAGCCATCTAGAATCATTTGGGAGTTAGTTGGTACCTAAATCCCAAAAAATAATAAAATAAAATACTGAAATATATGATTATCATTTACAACATTTCCATGCTTTCTTTCCCCATCTATGTTTTATTTGCAAGTAAGCATGAATAACATACTATACTAATAATATAATATACTAATTATATCTCAGTATAAGTGGGATAAAAAGTGGTATTGGACTTTAAATGAAGTGAGTTTGCTTTTCTTTCATGGGGACAAAAGGGGACTCTTAAGACCTGAAAAAAATTGTATCTGCAGCACTCCAGCAGTGAACACTCTAGTAATATATTGACAATAGAGGAGGAATCGCTCTACAGTTTCTGCCATCTATCCTCATGATGCTAAGAAAGGGAAAGAGTTTTCTGCCAATATCTTTGATTAGGAGTTTCTTGTATTCCATATGTTTTGCCTGCATGGTTCAATCCATCACCTCGTTATAAAAAGAATTGTGGGAATAAGGGGATGAGAAAGTGATTTTGTTTGACCCCTTGGAGACTTCTGCCAGCTAGCAAGGATAGTGACATGCCATATATCACTGGCATTCTCATTCAGTTTTATATATAATATAATTTCTATAATTCCATTGTGGCTACTAGAAAAAACATAATTCTATATATAGAAGTAGTTACCAGAATGAACAAATTAAATATTTGCTGTTAAGTGTACTTCCAAAATAAAAAAAATTGGATCTTCCTCTGTCCTTACAATTTAAAAAAAAAATTGATTAGAACTCTGTTACTCTATTCTTGGTTCAGCAACAGGAAACAGGACATCTGAACACCCCAGTTAAGGACATCAAGCAAACAAGACGTAAGTGACATGGTCCAAAGTTCTAGTGTTGGACATAAGTCAAAGCAGATGTTTTCATTCCTTTTCTTCTAAGTACATTGACCTGTTTCCAGAAGATGCGCCTACGTCTATGAACATCTGTGTTTGCATTTAAACACAGGTTAAAAGAAAGTACTTTGTTTACAACCTAACGGTTTGTATCTAGTGCCCCAGGTCAAGTAAATAATACATCAGGGACAATTTGTGCTCATTTGTCATTTCTTGGAAGTCTGGATTTAAGCTTATCTCCAAAATTTAAGTTTACTCTATGAAAGAGATGATACGAAGAACCGAGCTGCGGTACAAATGAAGAGAAAGTGTGAAAATTTAATTTGAAGAGCAAAAGAATAATAATGCCTTATGATTTCAATACAATATATTGTTGCCTAGATTTCTGACCTACAACCAGTGGTTGATTCCACTCAATCAAAATACATTAGAAGCTATCAAAAGACCAAGTGGTCAGGATACCCATCTAACCAAAGGATAATATACAACTGCTGAAAAAACAAGAGAAATAAACAGATGTGGTGGAGATATAGAAAGTAACAAGAAGAGAAGCAAACACAGCATGAGAAATGACATCTAGTTTAGAAAGTGTATGCTTGTTAACAGAAGTGCTATTAATGAGTGTCTTAGAAAGGCGTCTATCTATTTGCCCCCCCACCCCCGGCTATGTTTTGCTATGTTCCTGTTTAAGTATTGGAATATATTTCATCATTGCTATTTCCCTTTTTTCTCAAGGCTCAGTACCAGTATAGGAATTACTATATCAGCAATGCCACGATACAGATGGGCATCTTCTCTGTGCAAGGAGTCATATTGTAATAGAGAATGATACAAAGAGAACAGAACTGTGTCATGTATAT
Organism: Ahaetulla prasina; assembly: GCF_028640845.1. Lineage (NCBI taxonomy): Eukaryota > Metazoa > Chordata > Lepidosauria > Squamata > Colubridae > Ahaetulla > Ahaetulla prasina. Next base: position 66,137,067 of record NC_080542.1, read on the forward strand.
GGCATGGACAGAATTTAAAAAACAACTTTCTGAGGTGGAGACAGTTTTTGGAAGCTAGATAAAATTTATGCAAGAGCTTTCTTTTAGCTTTTATGTGATTCTACTTAAAAATGGCAGGAAAGCCCGTTGTTCATTTTCAACAGAAGTGGTGAAGGATTCACTGGAGGCATCAAAACAGCATGAGAAACTTTTCAAACTGCATGTCTACTTCTTCCAGGCAGCGATAAATCTATTGGAGTCTTGTTTTCTTAATCTCGAATTGATGCTGTTTATGAGATACCATATTTTTCAATCTATAAGACACCCCCCAAAAAAGTGGGTGGAGATCTCTATGCATCTTATATGTTGCCAAAGCAGTGCCAGGCATTTTCTGCCCCCACGTGCCCTGTTTTTTGGCCCGTTCTGATAATAGGTGGCAGCATTGATCGGCGGTGATAGGTGGCAGCGATTGGTAGCGATAGGTGGCGGCGGGGGCCCCCACTACCTGGGATGGGCCAAAAATAGGACATGTGGAGACCGAAAACAGGATGTGCAGAGGCTGAAAACAGGACATACGGAGGCCAAAAATGGGGCATACATAGGCCAAAATTGGGTGTGCTGAGGTGGCGATATGCGACCGTGACAATGAGCGGCACCGATCCAGACACAGAGTCAATGGTTGATGACACATCTTTAAATGTTCAGTTGAGTGAGTTTCATGTTTAATGAATAAAAGAAATAATAATAATATAATCTCTTTTTAAAAATGTTTTGATAGACTGCTAATCTGTAGCCTGCTAATTGCTCAATCCTAGTATATAGTTTATGGCCAATCTAGCACAATGAAATATCACATATGAATCCAATTATTTGATTAATAACTAATTCATGTGTAAGAAGAGATTTCCAAAATTTCTGCACAAAGTAGTGGAGCAACCTTTTCCTAGTAAGTAAATAGTAAGAAAAAGATATTGCCACCTTCTTTCTTTTAATTTATTTTTCTTAATCTCAAAACAGTCGACAGAATTACTTTTTACTATTCTCAGAATTCCAATGTCAATGTTCTAAATGAATTTGAAGAAATGAATGTGTGTTGCTCAGTGAGAATGCAAGGACATTCTGGTTTATTTTATTGATTTGACTTTCCTCGGTATTCAATGTTTACTCCAATTTCAGTTATTTTTTTACCAATATATTAAAGCATAGTTTACCAATATAATATGTATCTTCTATCTGGGAATTGCAGAAGAAAGTACTACCAAAACATTTCTATTCCTTCCTTGATCGGGATGCCTTATGCACGGTCACTCACGCTCTGGTTACGTCTAGGCTGGATTATTGCAATGCTCTCTACATGGGGCTGCCCTTGAGGTGCACCCAGAGGCTGCAGTTAGTCCAGAATGCGGCTGCGCGAGTAGTAACGGGAGCCGCTCGTGGCTCCCACGTGACATCGCTGCTCCGTAGCTTGCACTGGCTTCCTGTGGTCTTTCGGGTGCGCTTCAAGATTTTGGTAACTATCTTTAAAGCGCTCCATGGCTTAGGACCCGGGTACTTACGAGACCGCCTGCTGTTACCTTTTGCCTCCCACCGACCAGACGCCGACAGAGAGGGTCTCCTCAGGGTGCCGTCCGCCAAACAGTATCGGCTGGCGGCCCCCAGGAGTAGGGCCTTCTCTGTGGGGGCAGTGACGCTCTGGAATGAACTTCCCCCCGGTCTGCGTCAAGTGCCCGATCTTCGGACCTTCCGTCGTGAGCTCAAAACATATTTATTCATTAAAGCGGGACTGGCATAATTAGTGATGTATTTTAATTGGGTTTTTAATATTTTTTAATTTTTTAATTTAAATTTTAATAATCGGCCTTTAAAATTTGCTCTTTTTAATTGTTGTTTTAAACTGTATATATCTTTGTTTTTACTTTGGCTGTACACCGCCCTGAGTCCTTCGGGAGAAGGGCGGTATAAAAATTTAATAAAATAAAATAAAAATAAAATACAGTAATACAGCCAAGAAAACTGCTTGACTGCATCTATAAAGTCATCAGAAATCTTTTCATTGTGTATCATTCTCAAAATAATTGCAGAATGCTGGTCAGTAACTGAAATAAAGTCACTGTGTCCTTTTTCAAATGCAATCTTCCATTTGTTTTTCTGATGTAACAATCAAATATTAGACATGTGAAAAAAGGGAGCAGGAACTTGGTATTTCAAATGTTAGGGATATTGTCTCTGCTATTTGTTTGTGTGCTGCCAATTCAAAGAGCAAAGATATTTAACTAAGTTAATAGCTGACTTGGTTATTACAACAGACCCGCTTGAACTTTAAAAAAAGAATAATATTTTGTTTTCAAAATCTAATTTTATTGAAGTCACTGATAAGCAATTTGGGTAATTATGAGAAGTTACAAAGTAAAAAATACTGGTGTTATTCTAAAATCAATAGAAGTAAATGATATCATTTAACACTGGAATTGCAGTAAATAATAAGTAAGTCTCTAAATGTTAAATCTAATTGATTTATTATAGGATTATTCTTAAATACTATATATATATATGCATGCCAAATACCACTCACTCATCATGAAATCTCCAGAACCGTAAAACCTACAAACTTGAAATTTGGCACATATGTTCCTCTTGGCTTTTAGGTGTTCGCTAAGAAAGGATTTTTCAAAATGATCATCAGATCATTTGTATTTCATATACAGCATTATATTCACATACTCTGATGCTAAGGAGCTAGACATTCTACTCCCCGTCCCCATCTAAAAAGAAATCTGTCCAAAATGCCAGTAGCCTTATATTAATATGCTCTAATGCTACCGATTTGCTAAACCGAGCGTGGGCGTGGCCAGCGCATGACTCATCCGGCCTGAGGGCTGGGACATTCTGTTCTCCCACCCCCTCTATTCCAACTGCCAGTTGCCTTATATTAACACATTCTGATGCTACGGAGTTACACATTCTACAGAGGCGACCGTGACGAGTGCGTAAGTTGTGGAGGCCAACACCAATGACAGAATTGCAGGTTCAAGGAGCAATTTGTCGGCGGTGTGAAAAGAAAGACATATAGCTCAGGCCTGCCGAGCCTCCCAACCTTCCCGCCAAAATTTCAAACCGGTCAATCAACAGGGCGCCGGTTCCGCAAAGCAGCCAGGGATTGGCCAGTTCAAAAAAGGCGCGAAGTCGAATCACACCACTGTGCGAGTGGGCCATGCATCGACATGACTAGAAAAGAAAATATTCACTAAGACCTACATTGAAGGAGTGCAGTGTAAAATGGAGGTGGATACCGGCTCATCAATCACGATTATGTCCTGGGACACGATCGCACGGGACCTGCCAGAAGTCGCGAAACGACAGCTGCAACCCCAAAAGCTGAGAGTGCAAGACTACCAGGGAAACCGGATCCCTGTTAAAGGAGCCACAACGGTCAGAGTAAGATATGGACAATTCAAGAAAACCCTGCTGATCACCATCGTTGACGGAAGCCAACCCAGCTTACTGGGACTGGACTGGTTTCGAGCCCTAGGAATGGGCATAACCAGGATCCACTGCAATGGAGTCAACCTGAAGGACGAATTGTTGAGGGAATTCGAGGATGTTTTTCAAGACAGCCTGGGCAAGTACGTAGGGACCCCCATCTCATTCAATTTAGACCCCCAGGTAGCTCCCATTAGATTAAAAGCTAGGAGAGTTCCATTCGCTCTCAAAGCCAAGATAGACAGGGAATTAGACAAACTAGTAAACCAGGGAATACTAGTCCCCATCGACCATGCAAAATGGGAGACACCAATAGTGACCCCAGTCAAACCGGACGGATCGGTCCGTATTTGTGCTGACTATAAGGCAATGCTTAAACAAGGCATTGCAGAAGAGTGCTTACCCCGTCCCCATAGTGCAACATTTGTTGCACTCGTTAGGACAGGGACAGGTTTTTGCCAAACTAGACCTGGCTCAAGCCTACCAACAACTACCAGTTGACAATGAAACGGCCGAAGCACAGATGATTGTCACACACCAAGGCGCTTTTAAATGCACTCGACTTCAGTTCGGAGTTAGTGTAACCCCCGGGTTATTCCAAAACCTAATGGAACGGCTCCTACAAGGTCTACCGGGAGTAGTTCCATATTTCGACGATGTACTGATATCAGCAGAAAACTTGGAAGAATTAGGGGTCAAATTGCGGAAGGTTTTGGGCATTTTCAGGTCTGCGGGGCATAAAGTTAAACTCAACAAATGTCACATAGGAGTTGAATCTGTAGAATTCTTGGGTTACTGGATAGATAAGGAAGGCATCCACCCAACGGAGAGCAAAGTGCGAGCCATTAGAAAGGCCCCACCCCCAAAAAACAAAACAGAATTACAAGCATTTTTGGGGCTTGTAAACTTCTATGCGGTATTTTTTAAAAATAAGGCAACGGTAGCCAAACCGCTACATAAACTGCTAGCGAAAAAATCTGTTTGGACTTGGGGCAGGGTTGAGGCTAAGGCATTTGAAGGCGTTAAGAATCTTCTGTCCAGCAATAGCCTTTTAATTCAGTACAATGGGACGTTGCCACTAGTACTAGTTTGTGATGCATCATCCTACGGGGTAGGGGCTGTCCTAAGCCACAGGTTACTGAATGGTTCAGAAGCCCCTACCGCATATTTTTCCCACACGATGTCCGCAGCAGAAAGGAACTATAGCCAACTAGACCGGGAAGCCCTTGCTATAGTCTCTGGGGTTAAAAAATTCCACGAGTACCTGTTTGGGCGGCAATTTGAAATAGTCACAGACCACAGACCTTTATTGGGACTCTTGGCGGGGGACCGTCCAACACCGGTTGCATTATCACCCAGGCTGACCCGTTGGACTATTTTCCTGGCAGCATATTCGTACCAACTGTCTCACCGACCGGGCAAGGATTTGGGACATGCAGACGCTTTAAGTAGATGCCCGTTGCCAGAGACTATTGAAGACCCGAGCCCAGGGACGCCTGTCTTGTTAATTGACTCTTTGGACTCTGGCCCAGTCACATCCACGGAAGTGACTAGGGCATCTTACAAAGATATTATTGTAAGGACTGTGATCGGTTGGGTGCAGAGGGGATGGCCCGCTGCACCGGGGGATCGTTTCAAAGAGTTTACAAAGAAGTGTTTGGAACTGTCGGTACAAGGGGGTTGTCTATTATGGGGGGATGGAGTGGTTATTCCGGAGAAATTACGAGGGCATGTGTTGGAGCTATTCCATGTGGGCCACCCAGGGATTGTGAGGATGAAAAGCCTAGCGAGAAGTTATGTGTTGTGGCCACAAATGGACAAAGACATTAGCGACCGGGTAGGGAAATGCCAAGCTTGTCAGGAATCAAGGCCACTACCCCCAACAGCCCCCATCAGGGAATGGGAGAAACCCCAGGGTCCGTGGTCCAGGATTCACATAGATTTTGCTGGGCCGTTCCATGGGCAGACCTTTTTAATTGTGGTAGATGCCTACTCGAAGTGGTTAGAAATTTTACTCATGAAAACCACAACAGCGGAAGCTGTAATACAGTCTTGAGGCATCTATTTGTGACACACGGGTTACCCGATACTCTAGTGTCCGATAATGGCCTGCAATTCACGGCGACCCAGTTTGAGGGGTACTTGGCAGGAGAGGGCATCTGACATATCCTCTTGGCACCTTTCCACCCGGCGATGAACGGACTTGCAGAACGTTTCATACGCAGTGCCAAGGAAGCGCTATCGAGAAATAGCCCAGGACATTGGCAATCCAAAATTGATACCTTCCTGGCAGTCCAACATAGAACGCCCTGTGTGACCACCGGCCGCAGCCCATCGGAGTTATTAATGGGTAGAAGACTCCGGTGCCCCCTAGATCGGTTAAACCCAACATACTCCTCTGACGGGTACCAAAGCACGAAAGGAAAAACCAGAACAATGACAACAGGTGACCCAGTATGGGCACATAATTATAGTGAGAGCCCAGCGTGGCTTAGGGAACAATTGTAGGACTGACGGGCCCAAAGTCATATTTAGTGGACATGGGGGATGGCCGAGTGTGGAGACGCCACATAGATCAATTACGAAAAAGAATACAAAACGATCCAGAAACCAAACAGCTAGACCCTGACTACCAAATATTTGAACCAACAGCTAGCTCAACCCCGAGGCGGTCGGAGAACTTAGCTGAGGCTGAAGAAGTCCAGCGACGCCAACTGGTTCCTCCAGAGGACAACAGGGACAACTCTGCAAATAATCCAAGGCTGAAGGGCCCAGAGGAGGAGCTGGGAGGAACAAACAGTCCCTCCGACCAGCTTGACTCACTCCCAGGGAATGAATTGCGCAGGTCAGAAAGAGTTAGGAGACGCCCTGTCTACCTGCGTGACTACGTGGAGAGATAACATGCAAATGTTATGCAAAAATTATGTAAATATGGTAAAATGTGTTCTGGGAGGGGAGGAGTGTAATGTATTTGAATTTCAGGAGGGAAATTTAGGTGGGAAAAAAGCACGTTGCTGATTGGCTGGTGCCTCAGCCAAATTACTATTTAAAGAGGGGTTTTGCCTGTTGGTTTTTGCTGGGATCACAATAAACTAAAGAGCTGTTGTCACTTGTATCGTCTCCTGCCTCTTCATTACCTGAACTTAACACTTGCCTTCTTTGATATAAGTTGGGTGTAGAAGATAAAACTCTAGGCTAGAAAGCAAGAGGCCATGAGTTCGTCTTGGCTAATGCCTCAGCCATTAAAGCCAGCTCGCTTTGAGCTAGTCACTGTTTCTCAGCCCAATCCACCTCATAGAGTTGTTGTGGTGAAAAGTTCAGGCACAGAGAGAGGGCTTCCCAGATGCATAGTGGTCTGAGCCTTGAATAATAAAGAGTGAAATACCTGTGGCCTGAAAAGACCTACAAATGAAGGGTAATCAGGCTCAAGGCCTTCGTCATCCGAAAGTTCTGGATCTAGAGGAATATCCCCTTCCTCAGACATGGACGCCTGGCTGGACGAACCAGGAGACTGGGCATGGTCTGCAGAGGATTCCTCTAACTCAGGAGACTCCTGGATATGACTGGCTCAGTCAACGTAAGTTGAAGCCTCTGAAGAGGCTCTTGGGTGCAAGCCTTGTGCCATGCACTGCCGAATAGCCTCCGATATCATAGCCGTCATAGCAGGCATAGGCAGGGGTTTGTGTTGCTCCATAGGGCACAATCCAGCAGCTGTGGGAGTGAAAGTGGCTGAAGGGCCACTGTGAGTAGGTAGGAGGATTTCCTGTGATCGGGTAGGCCCCGCAGATGTTAAAGGGGCAAATAACGAGGCCACATCTGCAGCCGGTGCTGACCCACTTACGCCTGGGTCATCTGGAGACAAGGAAGCCCCAGATTGTGATTTCCCACTTCCCAGAAACCCATAGATTGCATGATACAAGGGAAGATAGAAAGCCTATGCCTCACCCTCTTTCTGCCTCCTTCTGGAGGGGAAACGGCACCAACTTATATTATTTGTAGAAGGAAGTATTGGTCAACACGTCATGGGTTATCTAGTGAATAATTAGAATTGCTCTGAACCAGAATTTTAGAAGAGCATCCTACTTACTTTGTTTTGAACTTGGAACAAAACAGCCCCACATCTGTCAAATTACAGTATTTCAAATTGGCTCTTCTGATGGAAGAAATTCAGAATGTCTTCAATAGTCTGGAACATTGAAAATATTCTGGCCAACAATAGGAACTTAGAATTCATTTCTGTTTCCCATTCTTCACTTCTAAACCACAAGAGTGGGTGGAATAGTAATCCATGTTGAGTGTTATCTACCACTGAAACTATTAAAAACTGGCCAAATGAATGATTTCTAAAACATTTTTGAAAAACAAATTTAATGAACTCCTACAGGAAGCAATAGGAATGTAACTATTTTCACACTGCGGGGAAAAAGGAATTAGAATCTATTGCTGAAAAATATCTCATATATACATGCACCTCTTTCTAAACAGAGAAAACTGACAAAGGCATTTTCAATTACTTTAATGAGCTCTCTGAATAGCTCAATCCATAGATTACAAGAAAAAATAACTGTTTTTTATTAAGATATTGAATTTATATCCTGCAATTTAAGGTAACAGCTTCTATTTTCCTCACAAAACAACTCTGTCAGGCATGTTAAAATCAGAGAATGTGTAGCCCAAAGTCACACAGTCAGCTTCTTAAGGGACGACTAGAATTCATGTTCTCCCAGATTCGACCTGAGCACCTTAATAACTACACCAAACTGGCTCTGTAATTTCCCATTACTTTGTAATAAGATCCTGCGGAAAGCACACATAAGTCAAATCTCAGTAATTCCAGTGAAATCACAAAGGAAGCCTAAAGCTCAACATCCACAGATCACTAGAGCATACACAGAATTCACACACCAAAAAGTTTAACAAACACTATTTGCAGAATTTCATCAACCCTAATACCCTGTATATTTGAAGCACCATAATGCTATTATGGATATACAATATATGCCTTATCTACCAATAAAATAATTCAGAGCAAAACACTCATGCAATCTTGAATTTCCACATAGCAATTTCAAAAAAAAAAAGTAGGAGGGGAGCTCCAAGCCATCTTCTTTTCTCTGGCCATATGCTGCATTTTTCTTTGTCCTCAGCACTGTACTTATACATCACCCAAACCATCTACAACAGCAGCAGGTGGAACATGACTAATTTCTTCTGCTGTTTTGGGTTGACTAGAAAAAAAGCCAATTCCACAAAATAAGAGCCCTATCATAGTGTACTTGAAATACTTGAAGCAACCCAGCCGGAAACCACCTAGTTTGTGTTACAGGTGCAGAGCTCTCAAAAACAGCTGTTTGAAGTGTGCGTTTTTGCACTTTCTTCACTAGCTTTGCTTGAAAATATCTTTGCCTGATTCATCATTTCAAGTACAACAAAATCTTACCTCTAAATAGTCGCCATTTCTCTACAAAGCAAAAAGCCACACTTCTGACCATCTGTTACAGTTTTCTAAATTATGTTGGTAATGCTAATGATTTTGTAACAGCTCTTTTATGTTGGTCTATTGACTGGCTGAATTCAATTTGCAGCACTGTCTCCCTTGGCACAAAGATAGAGGCCTCTGAACTCTGTAAAGAAATCTTGCTAGAAAGACAGCAGACCTTCCTAGAATAACAGAACTTCCCCAACTTTTGTACTTAGAATAAGTTGGAAGGGACCTTGGAAGTCTTCTAGTCCAACCCCCTGCTTAGGCAGAAATCCTACACCACTTCAGACAAATGGTTATCCAACATCTTCTTAAAAATTTCCAGTGTTGGAGCAGTCACAAGTTCTGCAGGCAAGTTGCTCTAACTGTCAGGAAATTTCTCCTTAGTTCTAAATTGCTTCTCTCCTTGATTAGTTTCCACCCATTGCTTCTTGTTGTACCCTCAGGTGCTTTGGAGAATAGTTTGACTCCCTGATCTTTTTAGCAGCCCCTGAGATATTGGAACACTGCTATCATGTCTCCCCTAGTCCTTCTTTTCATTAAACTAGACGTACCCAGTTCCTGCAACCGTTCTTCATGTGTTTTAGCCTCCAGTCCCCTAATTATCTTTTGCTGCTTTTCTCTGCACTCTTTCTAGAGTCTCTAAAGGTCCAACATCACAAGGGAGATAAATCATTTACAAGTGCACATTTTAATTTTAATTTGTACATTCCTGATGGAGGGAATTACTTTGGTTCATGAAAAAAATAGTGAAGGGAAGGGTTTTTTCCCCTTCTTCCAAACATGTGTAGTCATGCATGAATGAATATATTCTTCTTAGCCAAAAGCACTTAACTGAATAATAAGAGCAGTGACTTCATGGGAAAATTACAGGAGTGCATTAAACTCCTAGGTGGTTGAACAATGTGGATTTATGGCTCTGAATAAAAGCATTGTTAATGGCATCTCCAGATGTTTCAGTTCTGCACAAAATTCTATTTGTTCTTTGTGGAACAACAATAACAATGATTAAACTTAAATGAGGGAGGTCTCTTTTTTATCTGAGTGTAGGAGATGATCTGACGTGAAATCACAAACATAAAATCCTTATTTTAGATTTTTTTAAAGTTTTTTTATTTTTTGATACACCATATATGCAATGAATATGGCATTGAATACATGTGAACACTCCAGGCGCAAACTAAATATCAGAAATAAATGTCCACAGCATTTCTTTTCACTACAAACATAAGGTAATAATTTATTTGTTTGTTATAATAATTTATATTCTATCTTTAAAAGTAGATGTCCCAACTTGGTTTATAAACTAATCCCAGAAAAAGAATAAAGTTGCAATAATTATGCATGTCATCTGTGAATTAGTCAGTAACAACATACAGTATAACAGCATCTTAACGTAAGAGTTATAAAAGATTTACGTTAATTAGAAACTATATTCCATAACTTTCAGTGAAATTTATAATCCAATCTTTGCATATCCAGAATATGTTCCATTGCATTACATAATCCTCTCTATAAATTAAGTGTGGAAAGATTTTTTTTTTGGCAAGCATTTCTAACAGAAAATTGTTCATGCAACAGATTGAAGTAATTAAGGCAGAATTGCAAAAGAATCTTTTGGGTTTTTTTTCCCCCTGAATTAAAAAAAACATGAAGAAATGAATTGTAAAATATCTGCTGGGGTAATTTTCTGTTTGCTTGGAACTAAAATCTTTGCTTTCACTGAACAAATCAGAATATTGGCAATATTGATAAATAATAGATTTTCTTAAATAAGAATGATGAATGGAAGCATCTCTGAACTTTTTGGGAAGTGCCAAGAACAATTAAAGTCAACCTGAAGTGGTGGGAAACACCTAGAAAGCTACATTTGACCAATGACTTTCCCAAATACTGGATTTTAAAGGTTGTTGAAATCATATTGGCCATTCATGGCATTCCACTTAAAAATATGTGTTTTTCAATCGCATTCTTATCAAAGAGAAATACTCTCTTAGCAAGCAGATGTCCTATTTGAGTAATTCAAATGCAGTGAAACATTTTTATTATTTGTTTGTCCATTATAGTTCTCATTTCCCAATACAGGTAGTTGTTGACTTACAATAGTTCATTTAGTGACTATTCAAAGTTACAACTTCACTGAAAAAAAGTGACTTATCACCATTTTTCACACTTATGACCATTGCAGCATCCCTATGGTCATGGGATCAAAATTCAGATACTTGGCAATTGGTTCATATTTATGATGGTTGTAGTGTCCTGGTCATGTGATCACTTTTTGCAATCTTTTGACAAGCAAAGTCAATGGAGAAACTGGAAAAAAATGTGATTATATGAGGTTCTTGCTTAATGACAATGTAGTTCTCCCTTAATCATGGTAACCAGATGCTGGAATTGTTGTCGCTAAGCAGTACAGTCATGTGATTTCATGTTTTATGACAATGGAAATTCTGATCCCAATTACTATTGTTAACCAAGAAATTCTAATCCCAATTACCATTGTTAACCATGTGGCAACCAAAAATATGTTTGATCAAGAAAATATCACTACTGTATTACTGTCCTTAATGAAATTATTTTGGAAATCTGAGCACATAAATCTAAATTTAGAAGTTAAACCTTGACTTTCATCATCAGTGGATGGCATAGAAAATTTCATAATGCTCTACCTTTGTAAAAATGCCAATTTTGAAACACAAACTTATATTCTACATATTTCAAGTTCTGTCAAGATATGTAAAGATCTATCCTTTTAACTTCATTGCCATTTCAAACTGGAGAAAGGTATATACAATTTTTACTAGTAGATAAGTAATAAAAATGGTTTTTGCAGATGGTAAAACTCTCATATTGCAGATGGCCAAATAGTGTAAGCATGATTGTACATTTTTAAATCTTGTATGTCTTATTTTATTTTGTATGTTCTGTTTTGTATTTCTACTCTGTAGGTTTTATTAAGTTTTAATTAAACTGGATTGCTGACCTATAAATAAGTATTTGAAATATTGACTTTCAGAAACAGAAATGTAGCAACAAACATCAAAATTTTATACAGCTAATAAGGAATGTTTCAGTTTATGGGATTTGAGGATGGGGAAGAAGGAAATAAAATGGACAAGATATAAAAAAACTGGAGAAGATTAGAAATGCTGTGAAAAGAGAAAAAAGCAGAGGAAAATGAATGAAAACAAATTAAATTTTAGAATTTTGGTTGTTTGGCTAATTCAGAGATAATATAATTATTCTACTGCTACAATGGGCAGGTGAGTCTCTGAGTCAACCTCATGAAACAATTTTACATTTGAGATATAATCTACAATTTTATATTTGTAATGTTGAACTCAGTACATATGTACATATTTTTAAAAGACACCTTGAGTAATGCAATGGTCAGATTGTGTGACTGCCTTTCGATGGCTCATCTTTCATATGGGTTGCCTGCAGTGGCTTTTATAAGAAATTGTGCCGATGACAAAATGACAACATGTGTATCATAATGTTATTGTGCAAAGACACAAAACCTTCATCAGACATCAAACAAAAGTATGTTAGTTGTGTGAATATGCACATCTCATTACTTGTCCCCCTGTGGATGACTCTAGTTGCTTGCTATCTAGCCAGCAGTTATGTGCTGTTTATAAATACTTTCACTGATAATTTTTCAGATCTACTCACAACACATGCTGAATTCCTATGGAAAATTACAAAAATTAGTGTCTTTGTTCAAAAGAAGGTAAACTATCTTGAAAAAAGCTTCAATGTTTAATGTAAAGGCCATGTATGCTATAGTGAAATAAACGGGATTTGTTTCCTATATATATTTGATTACATCTCTCATAAGCCATACATATGAGGACAACTATAAACCAACACATTGGTGAATATCAAATAGAAACACCTGAACAACCTGAACAACCAGTGGAAGAAACCAACATGCAGGACAAAAATCTTCCTGTGCAACAATTCAAAAGTGTAGAGCTAAGTAATCTAGCAAAAATGCTGAAAGAAAAGATTGAAAACCACATCAAAGAAACACAGAAAGAAAAAGACTACCTACCATTCGCGAAGTGCATAGAAAAGGAGTGAAAGATCTACTAACTGTCGGGAACAGCATTTTAACATCCATCCCATCCGGCACACCATATGAAACCAACCAACTAATATATAGCACAGCCGCCATTATAACTGCAGAACTGGGTTATAAAATGCCAAAAAACCAAAGTGAAAAATTTGACTTGAAAATAAAATAAAAAAACTATGACGGGATGTCAGCAATCTAAAGTACTTGAAAGAAGGAAAACTAAACAACAAAAATCTGAAAAACGGTTTACACAATAAATACAACCTGGAGGAAAAAACAATAACAGAAATCATGGAAGAAATAAAACGTGTAATGGCAACAGCAAAGAAAATTGAAAGGTACGAAGGACAAATTAAACAATATCCTGAAAGTGTCCAATTCAGAAGAAACCAACACCTCTTCTACCAGTCCCTTGATGAAAATCAAGTCCAAACTAATGTTCACCCATGTAAAGAAAAAACTTTGAACTTTTGGAAAGAACTGTGGGAAAATCCAGTGGAACACAACAAAACTGCCTCCTGGATCAAAGATATTCAACAAAACGAAACAAAATGGAAAATATTATAATAACAACTGACATGGTTGCAAAACAAGCAAAGAAGGTCAAGAACTGGAGTGCACCTGGCCTGGACGAACTGCATGGATACTGGTTAAAACACCTGATCAGCCTCCATTATCGCATGGCCACTCAATTTGATCAAGTGGTTCAAAATGCAACAAATGACAGTTGGTCGAACGTACTTGATAATGAAAGATCCTGAAAAGGGCACAGAGCCAAGCAACTATTGCCCAATTACTTGTCTGCCAACAACATATTAACTTTTTATAAGAATACTGGCAAGTTCAGTATTCAATCATCTGATGGAAAACAGTTTGTATCCAGTAGAACAAAAAGGAAATTATAAAAAATCAAGAGGAACAAAAGATCAGCAGCTCATTGACAAAATGGTACTAAAAATATAAAAAGAAGAAAAACAAATTTCAATATGGCATGGATTGATTATAAGGCAGCATTTGACTCATTACCCAACAGCTGGATTAACATCTGTCTGGGAAACTTTGGAATTAGCAAAAATATTTGTACATTTTTGAAAGCAAATATGCAAAAATGGAAAACAGTTCTAACAGCAAGTGGGGAAAATATTGGTGAAGTCAACATCAGAAGAGGAATCTTCCAGGGGACTCACTTTCACCACTACTGTTCAACATCATTAATTCCATTGACAATAATCCTACGAAACATAAAACGTGTAATGGCAACAGCAAAGAAAATTGAAAGGTACGAAGGACAAATTAAACAATATCCTGAAAGTGTCCAATTCAGAAGAAACCAACACCTCTTCTACCAGTCCCTTGATGAAAATCAAGTCCAAACTAATGTTCACCCATGTAAAGAAAAAACTTTGAACTTTTGGAAAGAACTGTGGGAAAATCCAGTGGAACACAACAAAACTGCCTCCTGGGTCAAAGATATTCAACAACAAACAAACAAAATGGAAAATATTATAATAACAACTGACATGGTTGCAAAACAAGCAAAGAAGGTCAAGAACTGGAGTGCACCTGGCCTGGACGAACTGCATGGATACTGGTTAAAACACCTGATCAGCCTCCATTATCGCATGGCCACTCAATTTGATCAAGTGGTTCAAAATGCAACAAATGACAGTTGGTCGAACGTACTTGATAATGAAAGATCCTGAAAAGGGCACAGAGCCAAGCAACTATTGCCCAATTACTTGTCTGCCAACAACATTCAAACTTTTATAAGAATACTGGCAAGTTCAGTATTCAATCATCTGATGGAAAACAGTTTGTATCCAGTAGAACAAAAAGGAAATTATAAAAAATCAAGAGGAACAAAAGATCAGCAGCTCATTGACAAAATGGTACTAAAAATATAAAAAGAAGAAAAACAAATTTCAATATGGCATGGATTGATTATAAGGCAGCATTTGACTCATTACCCAACAGCTGGATTAACATCTGTCTGGGAAACTTTGGAATTAGCAAAAATATTTGTACATTTTTGAAAGCAAATATGCAAAAATGGAAAACAGTTCTAACAGCAAGTGGGGAAAATATTGGTGAAGTCAACATCAGAAGAGGAATCTTCCAGGGGGACTCACTTTCACCACTACTGTTCAACATTACATTAATTCCACTGACAATAATCCTACGAAACATAAAACGGGTATACCAAATCTCAAGCCAACCTGGCAAGATAAACCATCTACTATACATGGATGACTTAAAAATGTATGCGAAAAGCCCCACTGAACTTAAATCAATACTTTATTTATTTATTTATTTATTTTATTTGTCACACAGTATATATAAGCATGTAATAACTATACAATATATAAGCATATATATAAGTATGAGTATGTAATAACTATATTAATTGGATATAATGAAAGAAAACAATAGGACAGGAACGGTAGGCATGCTTGTGCTCTTATGCACACCCCTTACAGACCTCTTAGAAATGGGGTGAGGTCAATAGTAGACAGTTTTTGGTTGAAGCTTTGGGGATTTTGGGAAGAGACCACAGAGTCAGGTAGTTTATTCCAAGCATTAATAACTCTGTTACTGAAGTCATATTTTCTGCAATCAAGATTGGAGCGGTTCACATTAAGCTTAAATCTATTGTGTGCTCGTGTATTGTTGCAATTGAAGCTAAAGTAGTCTTCGACAGGAAGGACATTGTAATAGATGATTCTATGAGTTAAACTCAGATCATGTCGAAGGCGGCGTAGTTCTAAATTTTCTAAACCCAGGATTTCAAGTCTGGTGGCATAAGGTATTTTGTGGTATTCAGAGGAGTGGAGAACTCTTCTTGTAAAATATTTCTGGACACGTTCAATTGTATTGATGTCAGAAATGTGGTATGGGTTCCAGATAGGTGAGCTGTATTTAAGAATTGGTCTAGCAAATGTTTTATATGCTCTGATTAGTAGTGTAGTGTTTTTGGAGAAGAAGCTATGCAAGATTAGGTTTACAGCTCTTAAAGCCTTTTTTGTGATGTAGTTGCAGTGGGCTTTGGTGCTTAAATCATTTGATATGAAAACTCCAAGGTCTTTAACAGGGTGAGGGTCATCTGTAAGGTAATGTCCATCAAGCTTGTACTTGGTGTTTAGGTTCTTTTTTCCAATATGTAAAACTGAGCATTTGTTGGTTGAGATTTGGAGTTGCCAAGTCTCAACACATACTCAATACTCAACACAGTTCAACTGTTCAACTGTTCAGCAGCGACATCAAAATGAATTTTGGATTTGAAAATTGCAGCTGACTGTTGGGGGCGAGTTATTGGCCCCAATGGAAAGGGTGTGCAACTTGGGTGTTCTCCTGGATGGACGGCTGTCGTTTGAAGATCACCTGGCGGCCGTCTCCAGGAGGGTCTTTTACCAAGTACGCTTGATCCACCAGTTGCGCCCCTTCCTTGACCGGGATGCCTTATGCACGGTCCTCACGTTCTTGTCACCTCTCGTTTGGATTATTGCAATGCTCTCTACATGGGGCTACCCTTGAAGTGCACCCGGAGGCTTCAGTTAGTTCAGAATGCAGCTGCGCAGGTAATAGCGGGAGCCACACGTTGCTCCCATGTAACACCACTCCTGCGCAGTTTGCACTGGCTTCCTGTGGTCTTTCGGGTGCGCTTTAAGGTCTTGGTTACCACCTTTAAAGCACTCCATGGCTTAGGGCCCGGGTACTTACGGGATCACCTGCTGTTACCTTATGCCTCCCACTGACCCGTACGCTCACACAGAGAGTGTCTTCCCAGGGTGCCGTCCACCAAGCAATGTCGGCTGGCGGCCCCCAGGGGAAGGGCCTTTTCTGTCGGAGCTCCTACTCTTTGGAACAAACTTCCCCCTGGTTTGCACCAGTTGCCTGACCTTCGGACCTTTCGCCGTGAGCTGAAAATGCATTTATTTATTCAAGCGGGACTGGCTTAAAAGTTTACTAAATTTTAATCGGGGTTATTTATGAATTTTAAGGGTTTTAAATCGATTGTTTTAAATTTCAGCCATTCATGAAATATGCTTGTTTTAAGTTTTTGTTTTAATTTGTATATTGTATTGTTTTATAATTTGGCTGTACACCGCCCTGAGTCCTTCGGGAGAAGGGCGGTATAAAAATCTAATAAAGTAAATAAATAAATAAAATAAATAAAAATGTGCTATATTATCTATGCAGCAAGGAAAAATAGAAAGAATAAAAGGAATAGAACTGGGAAATGGAAACATATTAAAAGCATTAGCAAAGGATGATGGTTACAAATACCTAGACATATTGGAAGCAGATAACATCTTGAATGGAAAAGTCAAAGAGTCAATGCAAAAGGAGTACATCAGGAGGGTCCGCAAAATATTGAAATCAAAGCTGAATGCTGGAAACATAATTAAAGCCATTAATACATGGGCAGTTCCAGTGATACGCTACTCAGCTGGAATCATCAATTG
Organism: Ahaetulla prasina; assembly: GCF_028640845.1. NCBI lineage: Eukaryota > Metazoa > Chordata > Lepidosauria > Squamata > Colubridae > Ahaetulla > Ahaetulla prasina. Next base: position 66,154,552 of record NC_080542.1, read on the forward strand.
GACTTTGGCTGAACTGGAAAACTTGGACAGGAAAATGCACAAACTTTTGAATATGTACCACACTTTACATCCACGAAGTGACATCGACAGGTTGTACCTGCCAAGAAAAATAGGGGGCAGAGAACTATTACAAATCCATCAAACTGTAGAAGAAAAATG